>NC_133520.1:40680000-41015000 GCF_049354715.1 Callithrix jacchus | reverse complement strand
TGTTTCTAAAAAACCAAATTGATTAAAAAATAAATAAGTCATAGGAATCAGAGCCCAGCATCATGGTTGTACATATTACATGTTATTTCTTTCTATTTTGTTTCTGTTTTTGAGACAGAGTTTCACTCTGTCACCTAGGCTGGAGTGCAGTGACATGGTTTCGTCTCACTGCAACCTCCACCTCCTGGATTCAGGTGATTCTCTTGCCTCAGCCTGCCACGTAGCTGGGATTACAGGTGCATGCCACCACGCCTGGCTAATTTCTGTATTTTTAGTCAAGACGGGGCTTCACCACATTGGTCAGGCTGGTCCCAAAGGCCTGACCTTGATCCACCTGCCTCGGCCTCCCAAAGTGCTGGGATTACAGGCGTGAGCCACCGCGCCCGGCTTGTTATTTCTTTAAGACACATCCCTTCTCCTTGAGTTCCATTTTTATGGGAATTACTTGCTTTAAAAAAAATATGTGCACAAAATCCTCAAAGATATGATGATAGGATGTCTTATCTTTGATTTCATATCAATGATCATTGATGTGACGAGAAACTTCCATTTCTTGAAATAAGCTCCTTGAAACAGCAGATGTGTCTGCAACAGAAAGAGGAGCTGGAGGAGGAGCCTGCGTTTGTGTTTACGCACAGGGTAAGCCCAGAGACGGGCAACGCTTCACCCCGCCCTCGCCCACCCCACCCTCAAGAAGTCCCGAAGAACAAAAGGCAATTCAGATGGCAGCACCAAACCATTAAAAATAAAACTGTCCCTCAAGGCAAAACATTTCATTTATTTTCCTTTGAATGAGTAACTTGTTAATTAAGATGAACTAAGTGGCTAAATCTAGATGGTAGGTCGGCAGGAAAAATAGATTTACGGTAGCCTTTCGGAGAGTATGCTTTCTACGCCCTGGAATTCTCTTTGGATTTTCAATGAGGAAGAACTCGTTTAGTCAGACGGGGAGCTGCTTTCCCTGGAAACAGGCATCACCCGGCTCTGCGATGTGTAATGTCCTATGTGACCTCGCCTGGTTCCTTCCGAAAATTGGTTCTTTTTGGGCTAAATCAGTGTGTTGAAAGATTTAGCAGGTTTAAGATCTTCAAAGGAGGGCTATATTCCTGCCTCAACCACATCTGCAGCTTTTTCAAGTGTTTAATATAAAATCGTTTTACTTTTGCCTTATTTCATATTCGAGATCATCTGCGTCTATTAGAGGCAGGGCAGAGGCAGGGAGCTTCTGGGAGAGCTCCCTTTGTTGCTTCCGGACCAGCCCCAGCCCCAGAGGCATCCCGCCCACCGGGAAGGATATTTGTCTCAGCAGGGAGGTTCCTCATTGCTGTCTGCTCATCTGGGGACAGAAGTATGATGTCCACTTCTCCTCTGATTGAGGTCCCATTTGCCCTAAGCTGATGCAGCTTGAAAGGAGAAAAGGGTATAAATGGTTAAAACAGCCACAGTGACAAGAACAACAAAACAGGAAATGCTGCATTGAGGAGAGAAGCTTTTGTTGGAAAAAAAATTCTCTTTAGAATTTGGACAACAAATGACTCTTACTCTCTTTTCTGGTAGTGACTGCTTTATTTATTAATATTATTTTTAGTTTTTGAGACTGAGTCTTGCTCTGTAGCCCAGGCTGGAATGCAGTGGTGCAGTCTCGGTTCACTGCAACCTCTGCCTCTTGGGTTCAAGTGATTCTCCTGCCTCAGCCTCCCTAGTAGCTGGGATTACAGGTGCCCACCACCAAAACCAGCTAATTTTTTGTATTTTTAGTAGAGACGGGATTTTTACCGTGTTGGCCAGGCTGGTCTTGAACTCCTGACCTCAGGTGATCCACCCTCCTAGGCCTCCCAAAGTGCTAGGAATGTAGGAGGGAGCCACTGCGCCCGATTGTTTTGTATTAATATCACAGCACACATATTATTCCTGACGTGTACTCTCACAGTACTCCCTTGCTCGCAGAGTCCTGGGTTCTTGCCTGGTAAAGATGATTAACGCCATTTTTCAGAGAGGAAACCAAAGCTCAGAGCACGCGTCCACACTGGCTTAGCACAGTCACAGCCACCAGCAGGTGCGCCATCCCGTTTGATCATCACCACCCTGCTAGTTAGGCTTTCCTGTGACCTGAACTTTACAAGTGTGACCAGAAGCACAGGGAGAGCACCGGAGCTGCCTGAGATGAATCAGTTCCTGCTGGGACCGGGGCTTAGTCCAGTCTTCTTTCCACAGCCCCGCTGTGGCGACTCTGTGTTTGGACACTTTTCCTTGTCCTTGTTGCCTGGTGGCTCTGAAGAGAGCCCACCTGCGGCTGAGCATGTCCGTGTCCTGTGCAGTGGGCAGAGGCCAGAGGGTGGTGAGGGCCCCGGAGCGCAGGTCATGAGTCCCAGCTTTCAGGTCACCAGAGCAGTGACATCCAGGCCCTCAGCAGTGACATCCTGTGCCTGTGGCTTCTCAGTGGGGTGCATTAGGGTCCCCTCAGCAGATGGGATTCCATCTCCTGGTCTGGTTAGAATAAGTCGAACAAGAATATTAGCAGCAGTTGTCACCCTGAGGGAGGGGAGGGAAGGGGAAGGGAAGGGAGGGGAAGGGAGGGGAGGGGAGGGGAGGGCAGGGCAGGGCAGGGCTCAGGTGAAAAGCAGAAGGGAACTCTCAGGCTGTCTCTGTCTCCCTGTTTACCTGCCCACCCATCTGCGAGATCAAAGAACAGAGGAGGGCGAAGGAGAAAAAGCAGGAGGGTATTGGGCATGGGGCTGCTTTTCACTCAGTCTGCAGGAAGATCTGAATATCGACTCTATGGAAGAACAAAAACCAGGTGTCTCTTCTGCCCTCTGGCCCAGGGCGACCCCAGGAGCTCTGCAGTGTGCTGTGTGGAACTGCCTAAGATGGGGCTGCCTGGGAACAAACAGCTTCAGTGTCTGTTTCACATGTGGCTCTAGCTCAGAATTTAATAAACAAATACACATGGCACCTTGCTGCAGGGGGCTTTATGTTTCCAAACCTATGAATTAGTAAACAGGATGAGCCTTTTCAAAAAGGGAGCTTGGGGCAGAACGAACTACCAGAATGCTACTGGCTCTTAACTCCTGCTTATTGTATAAGCCTGACAAGCAGCTGACCCAGCCAGACCTGAGACCCTTTCCCCGGATCTTGTTGGCATTTATGTCTTTGCCATTTCACTTGGCACTGACCGTTCCAAGACTATGTGTGCCAGGAGGGAGCATCTGCCCCAATCTGCTCTCTGGGTGTCCTCTCCCAAGAGTCATGAGTGTCTTGTTCTGACCTTGGGTTACTTCTGTGTCTGTCTGATAGGTGACAGCATTGTCGGCACGCAGGAGGTAGCAAATACCTACTTCTATTAGACACCAGAGCAGCTGGCTGCAGTGGCTCACACCTATAATCCCAGCACTTTGCGAGACTGAGGCAGGCAGATTGCTTAAGCCCTGGGGTTTGAGACTAGTCCAGGCAATATGGAGAAACTCCATCTCTACAAAATACAAAAAGTTAGCCAGGTGTGGTGGCACATGCCTGTAGTCCCAGATACTCAGGAGGCTGAGGTGGGAGGATTTTCATCATGATTAATCACCGCTTCTCCTGCCAGCTCCACACTTCCCAGGGAAGAGCTGGCTGTGGCAGGGGGCGGAGCCCTGATGCTCACCCCAGCCACTGGGACTGCCCTGTCCAGGCCTCAGAAGACCATGGGGGTTAGTGGCGAATTCGACCTTATTTGACTTCTCTGAACAGCTCAAACTCTGGTGCGCTCCTTCCCTTGCCTACATAGGAGACTTGATGCAGGGGCAGGGGTGAGAGCCCGGGGCACAGCTGGCCTTCAGGACGGGTCCTTGCTGGGTGTTCCCAGGAGAGATTTCAGCCTCTGTCAGTGCTGTGTTCCACATGGCACTGAAGACCAGTGGGTGATTTGGGGGCTGTGGGAACAGACAGAAGAGGAACAAGCTGGTGTTGTCTTCCTTGAGACTTGTCTTCCCGTTGCCAGTTTAGAGAATAGTAACAGCAGCCACCGATATGAATGTCGTCCTGAGCAGCTTCTGAAGTCTCCCACACGTGTTCACGTTTAATTCTCACAGTAACCTGCGGGCTTTTAAGGGAAGAATGGTCACTGACTCCATTATTCACCAGAGTGGGAACTGAGACTTGAGAGGTTACGTGAGCAGAGGACGGAGTCCAGGGTCCAGGGTCTTCACACCGCGCTCCCTCCCGTTCCGTTTCTCCTCTTGCTTTGGGTTCGGGAAGCCTCCATAGAAGGACGAGGTTTCCCAAATGCCCCATAGGGCGAGATGGAGAGCGTCCCTCACTAGTCAGGCAGCCGGAAGGGAAAAGGCACGTGACTGTACCTCATCCCAGTAAAGCCTGTGGGCGGTGGGGGTGGGTAGGCGAGGTTGAGATCCGTTTTTTGAGGCATGAAATACTGTCTCTTTGAAAAGGAGGTTGTTGTTTTGCAGCTGTTTTTCTTTAACTACCAGAAACACCAGCATTGTTTCAGAAAGCCACAGAATTTCCAAACACAGTGAAAATTCCAAGAGGATGGGGTGTGGGTTTTGGGGGCTGTGGTGGGTGTGGACAGGCTTGGGGAGGGAAGACCGCAGCCTGAGTGGTTCTGATCCCCGTGGGTAATGAATTTCACATGGCTCCACCGTCCTTGGTTTTATCTGCAGGAGGCTGAAGTTTAAGCCTGGGAAAGAAGGGGATCGGGAAGGAGCAGGCCCCAGGGATTAGAGGGGCCGTAAAACCAAACCTGGAGCCAGGACAGCCCCATTTGGTGTGGCTGCTAATGACTGCCTTCCCTCCGCTGCTGTCAGGAGGCACATGGTGTCCATTAAGTTCCAGAGTGACAATTGTATAAATAAGTTTGTTAATGGGAAATTAGGTGTTTTTTCTTCTCCAATCTTAAGAAAATGTGCAGCCTATATCCAAGTTTTTTTGAAATAGTATCAACAGTAACAGCAAATAGGGGAGCTGATGTCACCCACAAAACTTGTGGGGTCGACCCAAAGAAAGACAGGAGTGAACGAGCAAAACTTTGGAAAGATTTTCCTCACATGCTGAAAACACTCAGCAGTATTTCTAACAAGCCTGGTGGTCCCTCAGCCAGAGGTGGCCTTTCTCTGAAGTTTGAAGTGAAAAAACAAAAACAAAAACAAATTCTGCTTCTATTCGTCCTACTTTTTTTTTTTTGAGATGGAGTTTAAAAAGTAGGAAGACTACGCTTGGTGCGGTGGCTCACGCCTGTAATCCCAGTACTTTGGCAAGCTGAGGTAGGCTGATCACGTAACGTCAGGAGTTCGAGACCAGCCTGGCCAGCATGACGAAACCCTGTGTCTACTAAAAATACAAAAACTAGCTGGGCATGGTGGTGGACGCCTGTAATCCCAGCTACTCGGGAGACCGAGGCGGAAGAATCACTTAAACCTGGGAGACAGAGTTTGCAGTGAGTTGCGATCACACCACTTCACTCTAATCTGGGTGACAGAATAGAATCCGTCTCGAAAACAACAACGTGTACTCCAGAGGCTTACACAGTAACTGTAGAAAATGAAACTCTGAAAGAACTAGAAGAAAATATAGGTGACTTTTCATCTAATCAAAATAAAGAAGCCTCATTAAAAAATGACAGCAAGGGAACAAAATCAATAAATGGGACAGAGGTTGAATTACACATTACTTGTACGGGATATTCATAGCAGCACAACAGCGAAACCTTGAAACAACCCAAATGTTGCATATTGAGAGTGGATAGAGTTTTTCACATAAAATGTTCAAAATTTTTAAAAACAATATCCGCAAATTAACAAACTGTGATGGCATACAATCCTATGGCTAAACTTTGCAACATAATATCATATTGAGTGCAAAAAAGTTACTTAATACACAATAGCCTTTTTTAACCCAGTGTTTTAATATGAAAAATTTGAAACATTCAGTAAAGCCGAAAGAATTTCATAGTGAGTTCCTGCATACCCATCACCTTGTTTATCCCATTCACGTTTTGTTATGTTTGCGTTAGTGCATATTTATCCATGATTCCCTCTAATTCAGCAGTCCTCAGCGTGGGGTGATTTTGCCCCCCAGGAATATGTGCAGTGTTTGGAGACAGTTTCAGTTGTGACAGCTGGGATGGGGTACTGTTGACATCTGGTGGGGGTAGAGGCCAGGGACGCTGGTCACAGCCTGCATTCCACACAGCAAGCCCTCACCACAAAGAATCCACTAGCCCCAAATCGCAGCAGTGCTGAAGCTGAGAATCCCTGCTGGAGTCTGTCTATTTTCTGATGCATTTCAAAGAACCTGGATACATTGGCATGCTTCCTCCTAAGTAGTTAAGTATGTGTATCATTAACTAGGTTTCCATATTTATTGACAGATGCTTTACTTTTGGTGTGAACTGTGCGCATGATGAGATGCGGGAGTCTTGAGGGTGGTCAACTGAGTTGTGGCCAGTGCACGCACCTGTGCAGTCCACACCCTGTCAGGACACAGAACCTGCCCCTTGGCTTAGCAAATCCCCTTAACCCCTCCCCAGCCAAGCCTTTCAGCCTCCTTTCCCCAGGAGGCAACTACTATTCTAATTTCTTTCCACCATAGAAAAACATTAGAACAGTGGATCTGATAGTTTTGTGTGTTTTAGAATTGCATGTAAATGAAGGAACAACATATGTACCCTTTTGTCTGAGACTTCTTTCACTCCATAGCACAGCAGTTCTTCTTAAAGCGGTTCTACGGGCCTCTTGGGTTCTCCAACACTCCTTCAAGGGGTCCCGTATGCCACAGCTATTTTCGTTGTAATTCTGATCATTTTTCTCCTTTATTCTGTGCTGACGTTTATGTTGGTGGTGCAAAGGCAGTGGTAGGTAAATTGAGGCAGTAGCACCAAACTGTACCTTTGTCATTGTGTTCTTCACCACCAACTTACAGAAAAAGGAGCCATCATCACTTAAAAATGCCCTGGATGAAGCAGAACAGATGTTAATCTTTTTAAATCTCAGGCCCTGAACATGTGCTTTTAATATTCTGTATGATGGAAAGGAAGGTTCCACTACATGGTGATCTCATGATTGCCTTCCGGAAGGGCAGCTGTGCAGTTATTTGAGTTGCCAGCCAAACTAGCTGCTTTTTTCATGGAACACCATTTTTACCTGGAAGAGCGACGGACCAGCTACAGTTATTCAGGTTTGCGTATGTGCCAATGAACCTGTCACTTCAAGGGAAACAACTCACAGCATTTGTTGCTACTGATAAAACTTGAACTTTCGAGTAGGAATTAGAATTTTTGAAAACTTGTGTTTGTCACTATGGACTTGATAGCTAATGATTTTTCTGATGAAATCGATGGTGATGTTGACATATGATTTAAAAATATATAATGACATGTGTCAACATTTGCAAGATATGCATAACTCAGTGAATAACTATTTTCTAAATGACCTGTGCAGGATATTATATAATCATACCCTGGTAAAAGTTCCATTCCAACTGTGACATAGACCAGTGGATTTCCATGTAGTCGAGCAGAAAAAGTTTACTGATACAGTTTCAGGTTCCACATTGTAATTAACTTTTAAGAAACTATATAGATGAGATACTACTATGTAAAACTATATATAACTTTTAAGAAACTGTATAGATGAGATACTACTATGTAAAAAGAAAAGCTGGAGAGTGATGGCCACAGAATTTGAGGTGGCAGTACCCTTGGATGGGACAGTGCTACATAGCCAGATGTGTACATGGTAAAGGGCCAGTTAAAGCACTGATGTTTCAATCGAGGAGGGAATCCTGGGGGTGCTCTTTGCTATGGAAAACTATTTCTCAGGCTGGGCGCAGTGGCTCACCCCTGTAATCGCCGCACTTTGGGACAAAGGCTTGGATCACCTGAGTTTGGGAGTTCGAGACCGGCCTGACCAACATGGAGAAACCGTGTCTCTACTAAAAATACAAAACTAGCCCGGCGTGGTGGCACATGCCTGTAATTCCACCAGGTACTCGGGAGGCTGAGGCAGGAGAATTGCTTGAACCCGGGAGGTAGAGGTGGCAGTGAGCTGAGATTGCAACACTGCACTCCAGCCTGGGCAACCAGAGTGAAACTCTGTCCCAGAACAAAAAAAGAAAACGATTTCCCATAGCGTTGGTATCTGTGGCTAACAACATGGCCACGGTTGTATTTTCCTGTCCATTCTCTGTGTATCCAAGTTTGCTGAGGCTCCAGATTCCTGCAAAGAGCAGTCTGTGGCCCTCTGCAGGAGGGATAATGGACGAAACATGTGTCGGATGCTTACACTGGCTGTGTGAGAGAAGAGGAATGAGCCTGTGGCCCCTGCCATCTAATGATTCCCACTGGGTGTCGTGACTGCTTTTCTGTGGGGCTACCCTCACCCATCCACATTTCTGGCTTTCCTTCTCGAGGTTCTTCCTCTAGCTTCCAAGTCCTGTGGAGGTGGCTGAAGGCCAGAGAGGACTCATTTGGCTTTGATTAGAGGCATTCCCCCTTCCTCAGTCCATGGGGATGGAAGGGTTTAAGCCTGATTTATTTACCCTTAGCAAAACACAACTAGGTTTTATTATTATTATTATTTTAGGACGTGGGAAAAAAGGCCCATAAAAACAAGAGCATAAAACGGCTTTTACTGAGCAATCCTCACGCTGATTTATTTGTGAGTGAAATCTGAACCATGAGGTCTAGTTTCCCTTAAAACGCACAAGGGGTTCAGGATTAAGGAAACAACTCTTGGCAAATTTATTTTGTATTTCACTGAGCCCATCATGTAAAAAAAAAAAAAAAAAGAGCAATTGTTGAGTGCTTACTGTGTGCAGGAAATCGTGCTGGGTGATTTAGGTCCACGATCTCACTTTGTCCTCACAACGATCCATGCAGCTGGTGGTGTTACCACCAGGGGCAGCAGCAGTGTGAGCTCAGGGCCCTCAGGACCTGCAGGAATTCGCGCACAGTGGGGAAGTTCTGGAAGCCAGGCTTTGTCCACCAGTGACAGCGCTTCCACCTAAAATGCCCTGACAGTGAGGATGTGAACTCGGGGCCTGCGGATCGGCTGGCCGTCTCAGGTTGCAGAGAGCCAACGGTGCGTTGTCGCGTTCCCTGCACGCCAAGCCTCCCCGACCATCGACGCATGAGGTTTCTGCTTTGCCACGTTTGTCTTTGGGCAAGTCAGCCCTCAGTCTGCGTTCCTGTGGAGGGTGCGTCTCTTTGAGTTTGGGAAAGGAAAGGGTATGATGGCAGAATCACGTGCTTCCAGTCATTAGCGTTTCTGGACTTAAGCTTCTCCTGTGCTGTAAGAAAGCCCGGTGGGCTTGCCTTTGCCTAAGTTAAGGCGGCCTACGTCAAACCAGTTTATCTCCACTTTTCTTCGGGCACCTGTGCACATCAGTTCCGCTGCACTGCTTTGTCGGGTAGTATTTTCTGGATTCTTTAAAGACAGGTAGCTGGTTTTGAGTGAACTATAGGGAATGGTGGGCTGTTAACTCTATCCACCCCTAGCACAGGCCAGTTCTATGTGGTTTTTCGGCATTTTTGAGGAGCACCCACCTTTTCAGTACCAGGTGATGTTACTACCCACATCCCGTTGCAGAGAGGCATGTGTGTGTGTCTGGTTGAGCCGAACCATGGGCAGATCAGAAAGGAAGGAAGACTGTCTCTGTTTTGGCTAAAGGCAGGGTTTGCTTACCTGGAAGGTCCGGAAAAAAGGTCCCCTTCCTTCCACAGCCAGAGGATTTCAAGTCTATCATGTTGCTAAAATCAGCAGCATAATAAAACTTCCCATGTGATGTAGCACACCTTGACGGGGAAAGCCAGGGTGACATGAAAACCTGCTGGCACCTCTGCATCTGGGCCTGCAGCTGCGGCCTCCATCCTCTTGTCCGTCACTGGCCTCTCTCGTTTCTTCCCATGTCTCTCCCACGGTCCCAGACGATGGTTGCTGCCATGTGGGTTCCTCACGGGCAGAGCTACTGCCTCTGAGCTCGCTCCCCGCTTTGCTCCAGAGTGTGGAATTTAAAACTTGTAATGACAGGAGAAGGGCAGAACACAGTTAGAATTGTAGATCCACCATTTTTTTTTTTAAAAAAAACAACCCTCTGAGGCTGCGCACGGTGTCTCATGCCTGTAATTCCAGCACTTTGGGAGGCTGAGGTGGGTGGATCACCTGATGGTCGGGAGTTTGAGACTAGCCTGGCCGACATGGTGAAACACTGTTTCTACTAAAAATACAAAAAATTAGCTGGGTGTGGTTGTGGGTTCCTGTAATCCCAGCTACTTAGGAGGCTGAGGCAGGAGAATTGCTTGAACCTGGGAGGTAGAGGTTGCAGTGAGTCGAGATTGTACCACTGCACGCCAGCCTGGACAAGAAGAGTGAAACTCTGTCTCAAAAGAAAAGAAAACAAAAAAAACCTCTGACTATATTCATGGAAACAATGATATAACATTCTTAGACCTGCCTTCAAAAGCCACGTGTATTAATAAGGTCCCATGCATGCCACTTATAACGCAGATTCTGTAGCACATTGGGACACCAGGAAGACTTCCGTTCCTTGCTGTCCCTGTTGCTCCTGCATGTCTGAAGGCCCTCTTCCAGGAGCTTTGAACATTCTCTGCACTTGTGCATTTCCATAACTAATACCACCTTTGTGTCTAGATGTTTGCACAGAAGGGGCATCTCCAGATATCTTCCCATGTGTCCTGAGTTCAGAAACAAGGGGCAGTTTCCCCAGCTGGAAGCAGGACTAGAGAGAAGAGTGACAATATTGATAATGATAAAATACAATTGTTGAATGCTTACTGTGTATAGAAAATATGCTTGGTAGTTTACATCTGTTATCTCACCGAATCTTTGCAATAATCAGAGGAGATATTGTTACCCTCATTTTGCGGCTGAAATTTAGCAAGGTCGCTTCACCCCTGGAGTCTACACCCTAGCAGTGCTGGAGCAGAGGCAGAATCCTAGCTTTGTCTTAGTCCAGAGCCCATTCTCCAATCACTGCATGAGACTATCTCCCAATAGCAAGAGAAAATAAGGTTACCTTCCTGCTAGAGAGATTTATTGTTATGATTATTGTATTTATTTATTTATTTTGAGACAGAGTTTCTTCTGTTGCCCAGGCTGGAGTACAATGGTGCAGTCTTGACTCACTGCAGCCTCCTGGGTTCAAGCGATTCATGTGCCTCAACCTCCCTAGTAGCTGGGACTACAGGTGTGTGCCATCATATCCAGCTAATTTTTGTGTTTTTTTTTTTTTTTTTTTAAAGTAGAGATGCGGTTTTGCCATGTTGGCCAGGCTGGTCTCGAACTTCTGATCTCATGTGATTCACCCACCTCTGTCTCCCAAAGTGCTGGGATTACAGGCGTGAGCCACTGCGCCTGGCTGAATCTGAATTTCTATTATTTTCCAAATTTCTTTATTCATTCTCTTATTGGTGTATATGAAGATGAACAAAGAGAGCAAATAAAACCACTCAGAACCCACACCTACAGTGTAGCTACAGACACGGTGTGCTGCAAGCCTGGAGAAATAAATGTCCCAAACCAGCACAGCCAACTCCCCAGCTCCCACCAAAAACGATGTTACTTACGAAGATTCTGCACTTGAGCAAAGAAGACACTTAGGCCAGGCGCGGTGGCTCACGCCTGTAATCTGAGCACTGTGTGGGAGGCCAAGGTGGACAGATCACAAGGTCAGGAGATGGAGACCATCTTGGCTAACACGGTGAAATCCAGTCTACTAAAAATACAAAAAATTAGCTGCGGTGTGGTGGCACATGCCTGTAGTCCCAGCTACTCTGGAGGCTGAGGCAGGAGAATTGCTTTAACCCGGGAGGCAGAGGTTGGAGTGAGCCAAGATTGCACCACTGCACTCCAGTCTGGGGCACAGGGCGAGACTTTGTCTCAAAAAAAAAAAGAAATAAGACACTTAGGCACCCAAAGGATTTCAGAAAGACCTATTTTTGCTGGACTGAGAAAATCCAATGGATGTTAAGAATGGCCAGAAAATGGCAGCAAACATCCATAAAAATTTGCTATAAAAAGAAAACTGAAAATGAGTGGAAGGAAGGAAATACTCCCCCAAAACAACCACAAAGAAAATGCAAATTCTAACAGCACCTCCAACATGAACTAAATTCTATTGCACAAGCATCCGAGGAAATGAAAGAAAACCTGATATCAGAAATTGGAAAAAATCTCAAACAAACCACTGGAAGACGTAAAGTGAAAGATTATGACGTGCCAGAAAGAAATGGAAGAAAAATACAAAAGCATCGACTCAGACATGAAGACAAGATGACAAGGTGTCCATTAAGGTTCTACTGAAAAAAATCCTAAGGGATATTGAGAAGAGGAACAAACGCATTCAAGACAAACAACATGAGATAAGGAGAGGTGAAGTCAGAGAAAAAGTGATATAAAGCTACGCGAGGAAGATCCAACACTCAAAACTGAAGATAAAGCAGACAGAATAGAACTAACGTTTAAAACTACAATCTAGGCCTGGCGCGGTGGCTCACGCCTGTAATCCCAGCACTTTGGGAGGCCGAGGTGGGCAGATCACCTGAAGTCAGGAGTTTGAGACCAGGCCTGGCCAATGTGGTGAAACCCCACCTCTACTAAAAATACAAAACTGACCCAGGCGTGGTGGCAGGTGCCTGTAGTAACTAACAGCTACTCAGGAGGCTGAGTCAGGAGAATCGCTTGAACCCAGAAGGCAGAGGTTGCGGGGAGCCGAGATTGCGTCACTGCACTCCAGCGAGGCAACAGAGCGAGACTCCTTCTCAAAAAAAAGAAAAGAAAAAAAGAATATGCTAGAGGATTGGCACCATAAAACTGAGAGAGGACTAGGGAAATCTGTCAAAATAACTGGTGATTTGAACAAAAGATGCAAAACTACTTTGAAAGAGGGCTCATATTTCAGAGATTAATTGGACGTATTTATCCGTAAGATCTTTGCCAAGAAATTTTGAACAATGGAGCTAGATTGCAGTGTTTCCACCAAATCCAGAATCTTTGAAGAGATTAGGATATGGCTTTGGCATCTCTAGATGCCAAATTTGTAAAGCAAGAGAGGGGAAAAATTGCAAGTAATGAACGAAGCTTTGAAAAGGCCTGAAGCACTCCAGTTGGGAGTAGATGAAAGAGTTTTCTAAGAAAAGAAGTAGAAATTAGGAATCTGGTAAATTTTATTGAGAAGGCACCCATGTAGCTTTAGGCTTGTAGTTCTTTCAAACATCAGAAATGTTCTATTGTATTAAAGAGATAATACTTCTTAATTACTAGTTCATTATTTTTGTTGTAAGCTGTTTACCTCCTTTAGTTCCTAACCTAGAAATGGTAGCAATCCATGCCTCATGTGCTTTCGTTCCCTTCTTCAGAGTCGTGTTGCCCATCAGTATGTGATCTGTCAGGGTCCTCTTTTGCACTGCGCCCTGGTGAAGCCTTAGAATTCTACATAGCACACAAAGCAGCCATCACTGCTCTGCATTTCTTGTGAGCTGAAATATATTTGTGATCCCTGCCCTAAGTGTAGGGTCTGTGGCCTGATTACTTGGCGTCTTCATCTCACTGGTGGAAACTTAACGGGATTACAGACACACTTTCTCAGTAAGCGTTTACTAGTCACTGAGTAAATGACAAACACTACATGGGGCACTGGGCACAATGAAGTGATTAGGACGCGTTCCCATCCTCCAAGAGGTTCACAGAGCCCAGAAGGAAATGAATGATTCTGTAGAAATTGCCTTGTGAATGTGTTACTTCTCTTTTTTTTTGAGACGGAGTCTCGTTCTGTCACTGAGGCTGGAGTGCAATGGCGTGATCTCAGCTCACTGCAAACTCCACCTCCCGGGTTTAAGCGATTCTCCTGCCTCAGCCTCCCAAGTAGCTGGGATTACAGGCACGTGCCACCATGCCCAGCTAATTTTTTGTAGTTTTAGTAGAGACGGGGTTTCACCATGTTAGCCAGGATGGCCTCAATCTCTTGGCCTCATGATTTGTCTGCCTCAGCCTCCCAAAGTGCTGGGGTTATAGGCATGAGCCACTGTGCCCGGCCCTAACTTATGTTCTGTTGAACATTGCAGTGATGAAGAAATATTCTACTTTGTAGAAAAATCATGGAATCACATAGCCCTCAAGTTTCAGGCATGGCAGAACTTTATGCACAATTGCTTATGTAAAGCGATTCTCTCTGTCCTCAGCCTTAGTACCTTCTATTCAAAGTGCGCCTTGAGCACACCTGAGGAAAGACATTACCTGGGTGCTTGCTAGAAAATGCAAAATTCCAGTTCCATACTAGATCTACTGAAACAGAATTCTCACTGTAGGAAGAAACCCAGGTGACTTGTCTGTATATTACAGTCTGAAAAGCACTGCGGACTCTAGAGTGTCCAGCTAGAACAAGATCTATTTGTCACCTGCCACTTTTCTCTCTCCCTCCCCACACGGAAAAAAAAAACCTCTCAACCAACCACAGACACACATTCCACGTGTCTTACTCTGTGCCGTAATTTTCTTGTTTGTAAAATAGAGACACTATGATAACCCAGCGACACTGTTAGTACCTGTCCCGTCTGATGAGTATTAATAGTACCTGACTGGGTGAGCATTGACTGAGATCAGGTGTCTGTGGTGTTCATACGGTGCTTGGCTTCATAAATAAATGTTATTTTGTGGTTGATATACATGATACTAGTTTAATGGAAAATTGGGACTTAGCATTTTGTGCTGGGCGCAGTGGCTCACGCCTGTAATCCTAGCACTTTGGGAGGCTGAGGCAGGTGGATCACCTGAGGTCAGGAGTTTGAGACTCCAGCCTGGCCAGCATGGCGAAACCCTATCTCTACTAAAAATACAAAAAACTAGCTAGACGTGGTGGTGGCTACCTGTAATCCCAGCTACTTGGGAGGCTGAGGCAGGAGAATTGCTTGAGCCTGGGAAGTGGAGGTTGCAGTGAGCTGAGCTCACACCATTGCACTCCAGCCTGGACTTCAGAGCAACACTCCCTCTTAAAAAAAAAGAAAAAAGAAATAGCATTTCACTACCCTATCCTGTTCTCAGTGGAGGAAATTCTGAACCTTCTAGTTGTTGGACACTTGTCTGATACTTTTAAGTAAATACCCAATAATATGGTATCTAATGCACCCCTGCCGGCCTGGGTGGTACCCACACTTGTACCTTGCACTCACACATGTCACACACCTGTGGGGTTTGGAGGGCTCGGCCCCAGATGAGCGTGGGTGCTGTGCTTGCCTTGGTGAGCACTCCACGGAGCTGGGTCTCCCAGGTCTCAGTGCCCCATGGCTGCCCCTCCTGTTTCTGCCTGCCAGGAGGGATAGCAACAGGACTGGGGCAGGAGAACTCTGAGCATGGTGAGCTGGCGAGACAGCAGCGTTTCCTGGGTTACGCATGGGAAGGTCTGGGTTGGAGACAGGCCAGCAATTTGGCCTCTTTACTTGGGGTGCTCCAGTCTGCAGGCGGGAAGGTCTTCCAGGGGGCTTTCAAAGAGGGGAAGCAAGGAGAAAGGGTACTGATGTACTCAGCTGTGAATTTCCTCGGTTTGACTGAAAGCCTTGGACTTGCATGAGCTCAGCGGGGGGCTCCTTTTCCAGGCCCGGCAACACCAGCCTGCGATTAAGTGTTTCTAAGAGAATAAAAACCCCTTGTGTTAAAAGGACCTGCCCTCCACCAGCAACCGTGGGCCCATTAATGGATCTGCAGGACACTGGGTGGCGAACAGGCTGGCTCTGCAGGAGGTCATTCTGGCCTCCCGCCCCCTTGGTCTTTCAGAAGGCCCAGTCTGTGGGAGAGATCTGCTTCCCCACCCTCCTGCCTGGTGCCACTGTCCCTTGGGCCTCCCTCCTCCTCTCACTTCCTTGTGGAGGGGCTCCGCTTACCTTTCTTTGCAGAGTAGATGTGTTCAGGAAAATATTTGACTATGTTAGATTTTTATAAATTAGGCCATTACTCTCTTGCTGTGTTTTACATTAAAGGCCATGGTCAATTAAAGGTAGGTGTCCTTTGTCATTCAAAGTGGAAATTTATGTCAGTTCAATGGTATTTGCTTTCTACTTTCTGTTAAGAAATATGGGTTGGGGCCAGGTGCAATGGCTCAAGCCTGTAATCCCAGCACTTTGGGAGGCTGAGGCGGGTGGATCACGAGGTCAAGAGATCAAGACCATCCTGGTTAACATGGCGAAACCCCGTCTCTACTAAAAATACAAAAAATTAGCTGGGCACTGTGGCGCGTGCCTGTAATCCCGGCTACTCGGGAGGCTGAGGCAGGAGAATTGCCTGAACCCAGGAGGTGGAGGTTGCGGTGAGCTGAGATCACGCCATTGCACTCCAGCCTGGGTAACAAGAGCGAAACTCCGTCTCAAAAAAAAAAAAAAGAATGCTTATTGCCTTCCCAAAACACCACTGCCACTGTCAGGTGCTTATATATGCTACATCACTAGTTCAGTAGTGTAGTGTTTTCTTTTTTTTTTTTTTTTTATTGGAACAGAATCTCTCTCTGTTGCCCAAGCTGGAGTGCAATGACGCGATCTCAGCTCACTGCAGCCTCCACCTCCCGGATTCAAGCAATTCTCCTGCCTCAGCCTCCTGAGTAGCTGGGATTACAGGTTCACGCCACCACACCCAGCTAATTTTTGAGTTTTTAGTAGAGACGGGGTTTCACCATGTTGGCCAGGATGGTCTTGAACTCCTGACCTCGTGATCTGCCTGCTTCAGCCTCCCTAAGTGCTGGGATTATAGGCGTGAGCCACTGCACCCAGCTGGTATATTGTATTTTTTTGGAGCAAATTTTGTAATGCGTGTGACTGGACTTTTCCTTGTCCTTTCCTACTTTTGGTAAGAATGTCTAAACCTGGAAACACTGGAGCGTAGAAATAGAAGTATACGGTGCCGAGTCTGAGAACTCCAATGCTAGGGGAAAGGAATACGGGGTGTGCTTGGCTGTGAGCCCCGTGGGGGCTGGGATCTGCTCACTGCTGGATCTCCAGGGCGGAATAGCATGTGTGGCAGGTGGTAGGTGCTTAATAAGCATGTATTGCTGGAATAAATGAACGAGACCACATGGCTCAACACCTTCATTTTGCAGCTGGAAACGTAAGGCACAGAGAAGTGAAGTGACTTGTCGAAAATGACTGAAGGTGGATCTGGGCTGGAATCTCTGGTCACTGTGATCACAAATGCTTCTAAGGTTCACAAAACAGCAGAATTCCTCTGCAATGAAGACTGTGGCATCTTTTCTTTTCTTTCTTTTTTTTTTTTTTTTTTGAGACGGAGTCTCGCTCTGTGGCCCAGGCTGGACTGCAGTGGCACAATCTTGGCTCACTGCCACCTCTGCCTCCCGGGTCCCGGTTCAAGAAATTCTCCTGCCTCAGCCTCCCAAGTAGCTGGGATTACAGGCATGTGCCACCATGCCCAACTAACTTTTCTATTTTTAGTAGAGATGGAGTTTCACCATGTTGGCCAGGCTGATCTTGAACTTCTGACCTCGCCATCCGCCTGCCTTGGCCTCCCAAAGTGCTGGGATTACAGGTGTGAGCCACTGCGCCTGGCTGTCTGTGGCATCTTAAGCCACAGCTTCCTCCCTCCTCTGCTCTCTCTTTCTCTTTCTCCTTCCCTTCTTTCTTCCTCCTGTTCCTGCCCATTGCCCCGATGGTGTGTCCTTTGCCAAATGAGGGCTAGACAGATGTAACCTACAGCTCTGTCTCATATCATGCACCTCTAAAGGCCATCTTTAGACTCCAGCTTTGAGCAGATGTGAATGCTCAGCCTCGCTTCTCTCTGGACGTTTGGCATAGTCTTATTTCGCAGTTAGTAGTCTGCCCTTTTGCCACCCATTTCAAGGCCCTGTTGGCTTCTGGAAGCATCAGGATGGAGTTTTTGTAGCAGGGGAACGTGTTCCTCCAGCACCCAGGAAGCCTTGGGTGGGTGATGGTGCCTGTGATCACCCAGCATGCTGAGGCCTGCTTCCCTGGCCGAGCACAACTGAACCCTGGCGGATGGTGATGCTGCCGCTGGGGCCCCGGGGCCTATGGGCATCGTGGCAAAAAAGCCTCTATGGGACTTCCCAGTTGACTACCTGAAGCTTTTTGGAAACAAACACATTTCCTTCCATTCTTGGCTGGCAACACCGTCTTTTGTTTGGATTAATCCAGGGAATCCGCAAATTTCTGTGTAAATAAGAATATCGTAGCTGAGTGCAGCGGCCCACACCTGTAATCCCAGCACTTTGGGAGGCCGAGTGCGAAGGTTGCTTGAGCTTGGGAGTTCAAAGCCAGCCTGGGCAACATAGTGAGACTTCATCTCTACTAAATAAATAAATAAAAATTAACCAGGCACGGCAACGTGTGTCTGTAGTCCCAGCTACTTGGGAGGCTGAGGTGGGAGGATTGCTCGAGCCCAGGAGGTTGAGGCTGTGGTGAGCCATGATTGCTTGCACTACTGCACTCCAGCCTGGACAACAGAGCAAGACCCTGTCTTAAAAAAAAAGAATATTGTTATTTGGCCAGGAATGGTGGTCACACCTGTAATCCCAGCATTTTGGGAGGCCACGGCAGGCCGATCACCTGAGATCAGGAGTTCAAGACCAGACTGACCAACATGGTAAGACCCGTCTCTACTAAAAAAAATTACAAAAATTGGCTGGCCATGGTGGCGGGCACCTGTAATCCCAACTACTACATGCTGAGGCACTAGAATCACTTGTACCTGGGAGGCAGAGGTTGCAGTGAGCCTAGGTTGCACCACTGCACTCCAGCCTGGGTGACAGAGTGAAACTCTGTCTTAAAAAAAAAAAAAGAATATTGTTATTTGAGAATCTCAGAACTGGTTTTTTAAACATAGGAGAGTCAGGTAGAGTAGTGCCCCTCACGCTGTCTGTGATGAAGGACCAGTTTTAACATCTCCATCAGACAGAAAACATGAATAGAAAAATGGAAAAAACCCCAAACCCAAAAGACATTAAAAAGTCCTGAATCTTTTTATTATTAAGAACAATTGGGCTGGCTATGGTCAGGAGTTCAAGACCAGCCTGTCCAGCATGGTGAAACCCCATCTCCACAAAAATACCAAAAAAAAAAAAAAAAAAAAAAAAAGCCAGACACGATTGTGGAGGCAGGAGAATCTCTTGAACCCAGGAGGCAGAGGTTGCAGTGAGTCGAGATCATACCATTGCACTCCAGCCTGGCTGACAGAGTGAGATTCTGTCAAGAAAGAAAGAAGGAGAGAAAGAAAGAAAGAGGAGGGAGGAAGGAAGTAAGGAAGGAAGGAAGGAAGGTAGGTTGGAAGGTTTGCAGAGTAAGTTTGTGTGGCTTTCTGGATGAACTGTGGGTGGATTTAAGACTTACAGCCAAATAAACATCTTAAAAATACAGCCTTGGAATTTTTGCCTCTTCAAATGTCATTCTTGAAAAGAACCCCTTCCATAAAGTTCCACTTTTTAGGTGTTAGCCCAGGTTCCTTAGATGCCACCTGAGCCAAGGCTCTGCTCTTCCGAATCATGGGTCTGTGTGGGGATGACGGAAGCTGTTGTCTTCATCATCCTCATCTTCAACGGCATCGACAGCAAGGGGACTGTGTAGCTGGTGTGCATACAGAGGGACCACCACCTGTTAAACACTGAGGCACAGCCACACGTGTGGGTCAAGAGCTGCGGCTCACTCTGTGCCCCAATCTCCCCATGACCTAGGCCCTGCCTCTAGGCTCTCTGGGACCCCACAAATCAGCAATGAAAGGTTGACACCTGGTCCCAAAGTGGGTCTCCAGGACTCTGCTCAGGATTCTGGCTGGTTTATATTCTGGTAGGGAGACAGACAGACGCCCACACGCCCACTCCCATAGTCATTGAGGAATCCATTCTGACTGATGCCCATGACACAAAGTTGTTATATGTTGTGAATTTCAAGTTATCCTCAGACAAAAATTTGGGCCCTTTTCTATGGTTAGAAGACGAAGGAATTCCAGCGTATGCAGAGCTGTGTGCTGGGTTCTTTGGACACATTGTAATCTATACAGAAGGGCCCTGAAAGGCTTGCTTGTAAGCGCAGAACACATACACATGTACACACCCATACACACACACACACACACACTTTAAAAAGCAGCGTGTCACCACATTGACACTGCTGTAGACTCTAAGTGCGGAGGGGACAGAGAGTAAAGATGCAGGCAGACTGTTCAGAGTGTGAATCCCTTTTTTTTCCTGGTTCTCAACAGTGCCTGCCACTGTGGCTGCCTAGGATTTTTTTTTTAATTCTTAAAATTTTGGCCGGGCGTGGTGGCTTGTGCCTGTAATCCCAGAACTTTGGGAGGCTGAGGCGGTTGGATTACTTGCAGTCAGGAGTTCGAGACCAGCCTAACACGGTGAAACCCTGTCTCTACTTAAAAAAAAAAAAAAAGGCCAGGCACGGGGGCTCAAGCCTGTAATCCCAGCACTTTGGGAGGCCGAGGCAGGTGGATCACGAGTTCAAGAGATCGAGACCATCCTGGTCAACATGGTGAAACCCCGTC
This sequence comes from Callithrix jacchus, assembly GCF_049354715.1. NCBI lineage: Eukaryota > Metazoa > Chordata > Mammalia > Primates > Cebidae > Callithrix > Callithrix jacchus. The sequence goes on along the minus strand of NC_133520.1, from coordinate 40,994,493 downwards.
TCTACTAGAGATACAAAAAAAAAAAAAAAAAATTAGCTGGGCATGGTGGCGCGTGCCTGTAATCCCAGCTACTCAGGAGGCTGAGGCAGGAGAATTGCCTGAACCCAGGAGGTGGAGGTTGCGGTGAGCCGAGATCGCGCCATTGCACTCTAGCCTGGGTAACACGAGCGAAACTCCCATCTCAAAAAAAAAAAAAAAAAAAAAGAGTTGGACATGCTGTTGCCTGCCTGTAATCCCAGCTACTCAAGAGGCTGAGGCAGGAGAATCGCTTGAACCTGGGTGGGGGAGGTGGCAATGAGCCGAGATTGCATCAGTGCACTCCACCCTGGGTAACAGAGTGAGATCGAGTCTCAAAAAAAAAAAATTAAAATTTGAGTTGCTTGGAGAAATAGAAAGTCGGTGAATGTTTGAGGCACGACGTGCTAACGAAAAGAAGAGGCCGACATTCTGCCTGAGAAGCAGGGCACGGGTGGCAGCTCTGGGCTGTCACTGGAGCAGGCTTGTTCATGGGAGTAAGAGGGAGCAGGCCTGAGGCGTGTAGAGAGGGACTTGCAGGGTCCTGAAGGCTGGAGACTAGATTTTGGGTTTCATATGAAAATCACTGAGAATGACATGTTGCCGGGTACGGTGGTTCACGCCTGTAATCCCAGCACTTTGGGAGGCCAAGGCGCATGGATCACAAGGTCAAGAGATGGAGACCATCCTGGCCCACATAGTAAAACCCCGGCTCTACTAAAAATACAAAAATTAGCCTGGCATGGTGGTGCGCCTGAAGTTCCAGCTACTCGAGAGGCTGAGGCAAGAGAATCACTTGAATCCGGGAGGTGGAAGTTGCAGTGTCCCGAGATTGCACTACTGCACTCCAGCTGGCGACAGAGCGAGACTGTGTCTCAAAAAAAAAGTGACATGTTGAAGAAATATCAGCCATCTCTCAAACTGAAAAGCGACTTTCCCCAGAGCAGTTAAGTCATCTGTTTGGAGAAGCGAGGACAGAGAGAGGAACCTCTTTGCCTCAACCATTATTTAACTGTGACATTCTGCAGAAATCCTGGCCGTTTTTTTCTTTGGCTCTATGTACCGTTCTGAACTTCTCTGCAGGGAAATCTGGCAGCAGATGCCCTCAGCTCACTAGAGCCCACGTTAGCCCTGGTTCCAGTCCTCAGTCTCACTGGGTGATAAGGGAAAATAAGGGGAAAAACCTCTATTAGTCACGCCACCAGCAGCGGCAGCACTGCCAAGCACATTCAAATGGCTTCATTATGTTCCACAGCCTGGGTGCGTCTGAGGTTTACAGCTAAGATACATTGCTTTTTTCTCCTCCCTGTGATAAAAATGCTGGTAGTATACCTTTATACCCCAAATAACTGAGCACATGGGAAAAGACTGTGGCCTAGTTGGGACCTTCAGCAGTATTAGCCGGGATTCTTTCTTGGCAGCGGAGGGCTTTTGCAGGGAGCTGCCCTCAGAGGTCTGAGAGCCAGCACTCGGCAGGAATCACTGAGGGCCCCTGGCACTCTTCCGTCTGCCTGGGAGAAGGCACGCTTACCTTCTAGACTTCTCAGATGCCTCCAGATTTGCATTCTGCTTCCATAACTGTCCTCAGACAGCGTGTCCTGTATGAAGATACGTAGGTTCGGCTGGACGCTGAACTCTGGCTATTTCCTGAACTTGGGAACAATACTCACCAAATCCACTAATTATTAATCATGGTCACAGACGCTCTCTTGCTTTTGCATGCTCTGCCGTGATGAAAGTTTTTGCTGCCAGGAACTAAACCGTAATGAGCTTGAAATGCTCATGTGCTCTTCACAGCAGGGATCTAGGCTCAGATAACACTTTGTTGCTTTTATGGTTAAACCTCCTCATAAAATCTCTATTTGAGCTAACATGATTATCCACCACAGTAGTTTAAAGTAACTTGATTTGAGCTTTTCTTCTTTTCCATTTATTTGCCAATATCTCTGACATATATATTCTCCTATGGAAATAGACACTAAATGATAGATCAGGGAAATCAAGGGTCAATCAGTCTGTACCTCCAGGTGGAAACCGTCACTGGGACATGAATACACTCATATGTTCTATTGTCTTGTTTATTGAAGAAGCCTTCATGGAGATTTTATATCTCTGGAGAAACTCCTGAAGATTACCTTTTAAAGAGAGGTTTGAAATAAGAACAAAGTGATTTCGCTTTAGCTGAGTAAGGCAGGGGGCAGGGGAGGCAGTGTCAGAGGAGGGAATATGGCAGCTTGTCTATAACACAGGTGGAGTTTTAATGGCCAAACAGAATTCCTGCTTCACAGCAATGACATGTTGGCTTCCTGGTTTGTGCAAATTATCATTATAATTAAATTACATATAATTTATTTACATTATTATCTATAATATATAATTATAATTTAATATAATTTTTTTGAGACAGAGTCTTGTCTTATTGCTCAGGCTGGAGTGCAGTGGTGCGATCTTGGCTCACTGCAACCTCTACTTCCTGGGTTCAAGCCATTTTCCTGCCTCAGCCTCTGTAGTAGCTGGGACCTCAGGTGCCCACCACCGTGCCTGGCTCATTTTTGTGTTTTTAGTAGAGACAGGGTTTCGCCATGATGTCCAGGCTGGTCTTGAACTCCTGAGCTACAGTGATCCACCTGTGTTGACCTCCCAGAGTGCTGGGATTACAGGCGTGAGTCACCGTGCCTGGCTAGTGCAATTTATTTTGGGTACTGAATGTGCAGAACTGATCTGGGAATGATTGCTTTGCTTTGGAGTTTGTACAGGACAAGTTAGAATAATAACATTTGATCTGAAGGCAACCTTATCTAGAATATCAATAATCTGTTATATCATGAGACAGAAGAAATCCTGTTTTCCCACTTAATATCTGTGTTAAAAAATTATCCTTATCTTTCAAATTTTAAAAATAATGAAACATATTTGAAAAACTTAAATTTATAGGAAATAATTTCACATGACCCATGTTGCTTTCTGCATATTTAGTATGTTGACATATTTGCTTCAGGTATGTTTTGTTTTGTTTTTGAGGTGGAGTCTTGCTCTGTCGCCAGGCTGGAGTGTAAGTGGTGCATTCTTGGCTCACTGCAACCTCTGCTTCCTGGGTTCAAGCGATTCTCTTGCCTCAGCCTCCAGAGTGTCTGGGATTACAGGCACGAACCACTACATGACACACTTAGCTAATTTTTGTATTTGTAGTAGAGACAGAGTTTTACTATGTTGGCCAGGATGATATCGATCTCTTGACCTTGTGGTCCGCCTCAGCCTCCCAAAGTGCTGGGATTACAGGTGTGAGCCACCGCGCCAGGCATCAGATGTGTTTTTTTTAATGTAAGGGGAACATTATCATCAAGGCTTCTTCTTTCCATCCCACTGCACTTTCTTTTTCCTTAGAGATAACCGAAATTAGCCTCATATGAACTTTTATGAGTACCTACGTATCTTTGTAGATAATGGTATTATGTAATAGCAAAATACAGTACTGTATATTTTGCATGTCTGAAAATTCCTCATTATGGTAATATGCTCCACGTATCAATTGAGAACTTGACAGTTTCAAGATTTATCTACCCATTTGGTTTATGTGAACTGTTGTATAACTTTCTAGTGAGTGAGTATGCCACGGTTTACTTTGCTTCTGTTCTGTTGATGGACACTGAGGTTGCCTCCAGTGTTGCACTGTTACAAGCAGCGCGGTAATGAACTCGTGCAAATAACTCCTCACGCCTGCCTCGCTGATGTAGTGCGCTGGTTCGCAGGATGCACACGTCGTCTTCAGCTTATCTAGAGGTGGCCAGTTTGTTCTCCAAAGTGGATTCCCTACAAATGTCACTACCATTCTGTGTGTTCAGAGTCTAAAATCCTGCCATCCTCAGGTGAGGATAAAAGGATATTTTTTTGTTTTGAGATGGATCATCTTTTCATAGTTTTTTTTTTTTTTTTTTGAGACAGAGTTTTGCTCTTGTTGCCCAGGCTGGAGTGCAATGGCGCAATCTCGGGTCACCACAACCTCCACGTCCCTGGTTTAAGTATTTCTCCTGCCTCAGCCTCCTGAGTAGCTGGCATTACAGGCATACGCCACCACACCCAGCTAATTTTGTACTTTTAGTAGACACAGGGTATTACCATGTTGGTTGGTCAGGCTGGTCTTGAACTCCTGACCTCAGGTGATCCACCTGCCTTGGCCTCCCAAAGTGCTGGGATTACAGGCGTGAGTCACTGCGCCCAGCCATCTTTTCTTAGTTTTATTGACCACGGGATTTTTCCCTTTTAAGAATTGCCTATTCATTTTCTTTGCCTATTTTTTTCTCATTGTATTACTTGTCTTTTTCATGTCCATTATTGTAATTGAATTTTAGGATGTTTGAATGCACATCTTTTGTTAGTGTGTCGGGGGTTCCCAAGACCACTTCTAGGCTCAGTGACTCACTAGGAGGCTCAAGAGGCTCAGCCTATAGTCCTACTACAGCAAATATTTATTACAGTAAAAAGATACAAAGCAAAATTAGCTAGGGGAAAAGGTACAGAGGGTGGAGTCCAGAGGCAACCATGTGCGAGCTTCCAAGAGTCTTCTGCAGTTACACAGGATGCACTTCATTTCCCCAGCACCACATTATGACAACAGGTGTGAAGTGTTGCCACCAGGAAAGCTCGTTAGAGACTTAGGGACCAAGGTGTTTCTTGGGGGCTGCTCATGTAGGCAGCCTCTGCCTCACCTGTACTGAAATTCCAGATTCTCAGAAGGAAAGCAGGTGTTCAGCATAAACCACACTAGTTGTACAAATCGTTTAGGTACAGCGATTCACTCTTACCAGTTCTGGGAATGGTGGGAACCCTCCTGAAATCTAATTCTCACATGCCAGCCAAGAGTCAACCTGGCAGGCAAGGCAGGTCTTCTAACTTTCCAATTTTATTTTATTTATTTATTTTTGAGACAGAGTCTCATTCTGTCATCCAGGCTAGAGTATAGTGGTGCCATCTTGGCTCACTGCAACCTCCACCTCCCAGGTTCAAGCGATTCTCCTGCCTCAGCCTCCAGAGTAGCTGGGATTACAGGCATGTGCCACCACACTCAGCTGTTTTTTTTTGTATTTTTAGTAGAGACGCAGTTTCACCATGTTGGTCAGGCTGGTCTCGAATGTCTGACCTCATGATCCACCCTTCTCAGCCTCCCAAAGTGCTGGGGTTTCAGGGGTGAGCCACCATGCCCGGCCCCTAACTTTCTCATTTTAACTTTTCTCTGCAGTTATGTTCAGTTCAAATATCTTTCCCTAGTCTGCGTGTATGTTGTCGTTTGCTCGCCCAGCAGTAATACCTATTTTTCTGCAGTGCTTTATAACTTTAATATCATGCAAAAAAATCCTTGCCTACCTCGTTCATAAACGTAGCTCCTTACATCTTTCTCTAATAATTTTAACACATTGCTTTTTGTATTTAAGACCGTAGCCTGATTGGAGGTTATTTTTGTGACTGGGAAAAGATATGAATCTCCGTTTTTATTTTTAGCGTAGAAGTAGCCAGTTGTTTCTGCATTGTTTATTGAAGGTCTGTCGAATCCTCGCTGACGTGCGGCGCTTCCTCTGGCATACCAAGTTCTCCTGTTTGTGTTATCTGTCTCTGAACTAAATTCCACAACGTTTGACTCACTTTATAAATCTTAATATCTAATAGCATAAATTGTCCCCGGCCTTATCTTATTATTCTTGGCTCTTATGACTAGCTTGTCGAGTTCTGCCCAAAAAATACATATATGGTTAATATATATTAAAATTAATATATATATTAATATTTGGTTGGAATTGCCTGGATTTTTAGATTAATATAAGGATAATTTACATCTTTATTTTTTCTTTTCTTTTTTTTTGACACGAAGTCTCACTCTGTGGCTCAGGCTGGAGTGCGGTGGCGTGATCTTGGCTCACCACAACCTCCGCCTCCTGGTTCAAGCGATTCTCCTGCCTCAGCCTCCTGAGCACCTGAGGTAGGCGGCTCACTTGAGCCCAGGAGTTTGAGACCAATCTGGGCCACACAGTTAAAACCCATGACTACTAAAAATACAAAAAATTGGCTGGGTGTGGTGGTGTGAGTCTGTAGACCCAGCTACTCAGGAGGCTGAGGTGAGAGAATCACCTGAGCCCAGGAGTTTGAGGCTACAATGAGCCAAGATTGTACCTTTGCACTCCAGACTGGGCCACGGGAGTGAGACCTTGTCTCAAAAAAAAAAAAAAAGAAAGGAAAGAAAATTGGTCTTCCCATAAATGAACATATTCTAGTTCTTCATTCGGTTTTCTTTATTGCCTTTCGGTAAATGTTTACATTCTCCATAAATGCATTAACATATTTTGTTGGAATTCTTTTTAGGTACTTTAGGGCTATTTTCGTTCCTATAAATGGATTGTTCTTTTTAAAACTTATATTTTCTGATTGATTGCTGTTGACCTGTATGGGTTTTTACTATTAATAAGATATATAACAAACCAAACTCTTTTATTAAGTCTAATACCTTGTGGATCCTCTTGACAATCTAATTCCATGTAGATTATCATATTATCTGCAATTATGACTTTCTGTCTCTTTCTTTTCAATTCTAATTCCTCTTACTGATTTTTCTTGTCATGCTCTTCTAGCTAGGGTCTCTAGTACCATGTTGAATAGAAGTAATGATGGTGGGAATCTTTGTCAGTTCTAGGTTTTGTAAGAGACTGCTTCTGTCATTTAGCCATCAAGGATGATGTTTGCGGGATGATGTGGGTACATATCCTTTATCAAGGTCAGGGCGTTTTTGTCCCAGTTGGCTAGTGTTTTTTAAATTTCATGAATCAGAATTGAATTTTATGAAATGTTTTCTCTACATCCATTGAGGTGATAATTTTTTTCTTAATATGTTGATGTAGGAGTTACATTAAGAGATTTTTCAAATGTTAAATGATTCTTATATTATTTGCATCAAAGATGCTTCAGTCATTATTATTATTTAAAAATATATTGCTGGATTCGACTTGCTGACATTTCATTTGGAAGTATCACATCTGTGTTGGCAAGCAGTGAATGTGGCTTATAATTTCTTTTCATGTACTCTCTTTATCTAGTTTGGTCTCAGAGTTACATTAGCTTCGGCAATGTAAGTTGGGGTATGTTTCCTCTTTTTCTGCTCTCTGAAGAGTTTACATAAGATTGGATTGATACAGTTTGGTAGGATTTGCCTCTAAAGGCATTTGGACATGGGGGTGATTCATGTGTCAATTTTTAACTACTAAGTTAATTTTTAAAAATGGTAATAGGACTTTTCAGTTTTTCTCTTTATAAATTATGCAGAATAAAAGAGTTTTCCGATTTTACTATATAGAGACTTTTAAGTCTTGCTTTTTTCCTTGAACATTATGGGCCTTTTCTGCATCATGCAATATTTACTGAGATGTCCTTTAAAGCACTTACTTAGCAGTGGTTTTCCTTCCTTTTCTTTGAGATGGAGTCTCACTCAGTCACCAGGCTGGAGTGCAATGGCACGATCTTGGCTCTCTGCAACCTCTGACTCCCAGGCTCAAGCGATTCTCCTGCCTCAGCCTCCCGAGTAGCTGGAATTACAGGCATGCATCACCACGCCCAGCTAATTTTTTGTGTTTTTAGTAGAGACGGGGTTTCACCATGTTGCCCAGGATGGTTTCAATCTCCTGACCTCGTGATCTGCCTTTCTCTGCCTTCCAAAGTGCTGGGATTACAGGTGTGAGCCACCATGCCCGGCCTCTAGCAGTTTTTTTTTTCCTATGAACTTTATTTCTAGAATGTCATCAGGTTGCATATGTACCTTGGATAGGGTGGCATAATTAGCAGTGCTAGGCAGAGGGTGGACACAGAGTGACTTCTGCCGGCCAGTGTACCCGGAACTACTCAGGCGTTGTAGCTTTCCAGAGCAAAAAGTTGGAGTTTCCCTGTTTCACGGGGTGAGGGTAAAGGCCATTCTATGAAAATTAACAAAGGGGGTCGGGGAGGAGGGCTTTCCTTTCTGCTAAAGGAAAAATAACACATTCTCTCTGAGTGATGATTTATTTTTGAAAGGCGTCCTGCCTGAACTGATGAGCTCAGATGTTTGGGTCTGAGCAGTTTCTGTTGAGAGACATTTGTAGAGATTTCTAGAAGTGCATGTAAGAATGCAAGTTCTTAGTTCTGGGGAAAGAGTGACCTGGGGAGGAAATATGTTTTCCCCTTTTATTGATCTCAGTCACATGCCATGACATAACGTGTCAGTTTTTGTGTAGCTGTTCTGATGCCCCACACAGGGCATGGAAATTCCTTTTTTCCCTTTAACAGGATGGTGTTATTCATGTCCTTTGCTGCCAGTGCATTTCAAGGGTGCTGTACACTGGGAGCTGTGGAGGCAGCTGCCCTACTGTGGGCTTTTGCTATGCCTGTTACGGGTTTGGAATTGTAGACCTTTTAGGAGTATGGCTTATGACATAGCAATTCCATTTTCTTAACAAAAGAAAACCCTATTTTTACCTTAAAGTCTGAAAACACTCCCTCTACTATGGTTTGAAAGTTCATATGTTGGCAACTTCATCCTCAATAATAGTGTAAGAGGTGGGACGGTTAAGAGGTGATTAGGTCATGAGGAGTCCCCCTCATGAATGAATTAAGGCCATTTTCTTGGGAATGGGTTCCGGATAAACGGGTGAGGCAAGCCTTCTTCTTTGGCTCTCTCCTGCTCAGGTGCTGCCCTTTAGCATGTTAGGACACAGCAGGAAAGTCCTTACCAGATGTTGGCACCTTGATCTTGGATCTCCTAGTCTCCGGAACTGTGAAGAAATAAGTTTCTGCTCTTTATAAATTATCCAGTCCAAGGCATTCTGTCATAGCACAAGATGGGCTAAGACATGCTCTACCCCAAACCAGTTAAGTGTCCAGCTTCACTGCAGCTGGGGGCCTTTGGAGGCGACGTCTCTGAGAATTGATGTTGAGGTTCCTGATTGGAGCTGCGTGAAATCGGAACATGGTCAGATCGTGAGTTCTCCTTTTTAGAGGGCCCTCCCTGGTGTTCTCAGAAGCACTTTGTACATCACGCCCTCTGCATGGTTGTGCTTGGTGCAGTTACCAGCCCTTTGCAACCCATGCCCACACAGGAGCTGACCCAGTGGCTCCGTCAAGGGAGATGCAGACGGCAGTGCTGCCAGGTCTTACAAAAAGCAGTTTGTCCTTGAGACATTCCCGTTCTGAGAGTTAAAACAAACTCTTGAAGGCAGAAGCATACTATAGATGCAAAATCTCACATAAACCCATTTAAAAAATCTGGGGACATGGAAATTCCTTTTTTCCCTTTAACAGGACGGTGCCATTCATGTATTACTTTTATTCTTTTGCCCACAGAGTGGCTGGTGCTTTGGTTTCACATAACCCATTTCTTCCTGGTACTTAATGTTAGTAAGTAGCTGAAATATTTCCTTGAGAAGCAGAAATGGGGAAGCATAAAGAGATTAAGTGAGTCACTTAAAGTCACTGTAAGGAAGTTTTCCTTCCGTTTTACTGGTTTCTGCCTGTGGTGTTCCGTTGCTCGCCCTCCCTCCTTCCTGCCTGCCTTGTGCTGGGGAGGATGGGGACGTGGGTATGCCCTCCTCAGTTGTGTGACTTTCAGCAAGCTCTTTGACCTCTTAAGGTCTTAGATTTCTTGTCTGTAAAATCTAAGATCCTTCTCTTTAAATGGCCAGGGAATGTGTGACAAAATTTGGGCTCCCAGGTCACCACCGCTGCAGACCAGGAATCTTGCGAACATTCTGCGATTTGACACAGTATCCTGATTTGACTGTGTGTAACCTGGGTCCATGACACGTACTAGCTGCAGACAAGAAGCTGATGTCCACGTTGTCCCAGGACACCTAGAGGCAGATGTCGAATGCTAGATTTAGACAGGACCTTTGCCATCCTGAGTCCCCATTGTCCAGATGAGGAAGCTGGGGCTCAGGTTAGCCCTGGAGGGCTGCAGTGCTGAGGTTCCTTGTCCTTGGCCCTGGCCAGTGCTTTTCAGCCTTTCCCGCCATTATAGGACTCGGTTGGAGTCGGTCGACTCTTTGTGAGACCCAGGTGGGTATAAACCAACAGGAACATTCTGAGCTCCCTATCCAACTGAATGCACCCCTCCTCTCAGGGAAGGCATTCTAAAGCAAACCTGAGATGCTAATTCCGGCCAGGGTGGGAATGAGTCACAGTGGGACACCCTTAGGACAGCCCCCTCCCGTTGGAATTCAGGCACAGCTGACCAGCATTAGCACTAAAATAGAGACTTACTGACAAAGCAGACTCTGTAGCAATGAGATACCAACTTGACAGATAGCAGGCCCTGAAAGAAATGCAAGTATTTTGCCTCCAAATATATTTCTTTGACACATTTTGAAATGGCCCTGCAAAGCTGTCTCTACTGTGGAAAATCCGCGTTCTGTAGAGGATTCCCTTTCCCTTTCCAGGCCTTTTTCCTGATCCAGGAGAGAATGAACTGAGACTCTGGTACCTTTTGAAGTCTGCGTAGAAACGTTTACCATCTATTCTCTCCCAAGCTGCTACCTGGAGGCTTCATCTGCATAATAAGATGGTTTCCGTCACTCCTTCTCTTAACACAGACAGTCCCTTCTATTGATGCCAGGTCTTTAGATAAATTCAACCAATTGCCAATCAGAAAATGTCTGAACCCGCCTATGACCGAGAACCCTTCAGCAACACTGAGTTGCCCTGCCTTTCCGGATCAAACCGGTGTACGTCTTGCACGTGTTGACTGATGTCTTGTGTTTCCCTGAAATGTGTAAGACCAAGTGATAGCCCAACCGCTTCAGGCCTGTGTCCCCAGGATCTCCTGGGGCCGCATTTCAGGCCACAGTCACTCATATTTGGCTCCGAAGAAATCTCTTCAAATATTTTACAGAGTTTGACTCCTTTTGTTGACATGGGAGTGACAATTACATCTCCTGGACCCAGGGAATACATGGGTGGCCATCTGAAATGTCACCTCATCTCACTTCTCAATTAGTAGGAAGAGACTGGAGCACCTTTTCTCCACTGTCCCTAAATCCTTGTTCCTAATTGGGACCCATTGTATGAAAAATTTTGCTCCTCATCAGCTTGGAGGAAGGTTGGATGTGAGAAATCGGCTTCCCACCAAAGCCCTCTGCTGTCCAGAAACCCCACAGTGGCCCTTCCTTGGATGGCAGAGGATGGGGATAAATATTTGTGATCAAGAATGTCGGTCAGGCCAGATATGGTGGCTCACACCCGTAATCCCGGCCCTTTGGGAGGCCGAGGTGAGCGACTCATTTGAGGCCAGCAGATCAAGACCAGCCTAGCCAACATGGTGAAACCCGATCTTTACCAAAAGTACAAAAAGTAGCCAGGTGTGGTGGCGCAGGCCTGTAATCCCAGCTACTCAAGAGGCTGAGGGAGGAGAATCGCTTGAGGAGGCAGAAGTCGCATTGAGCTGGGACTGAGCCACTGCACGCCAGCCTGGGCAACAGAATAAGACTCTGTCTTAAAGAAAAAAAAAAGAACGTTGGTCAGAGGCTTCTCTAACTTTACACATTCTCGGCTGGTGAGTTGGCAGCACCCCCCGCCTGGGGGTCCTAGGGAGCTTGACGTGGCTACTGTCCTAGACGGTCCTGAGTTTGTCGTGGCCTCGTTTTCATTGTCGTTTCCTCGTCCTCATCACCACCTATGGTGTTGATGGCATTAACTGTACATGAGCTCCGGCCTCCAGAGCTGTAAGACAGACGTCCCAGGAGTGGCCTCCATCCCACTGAGAGGCAGGTCTGACGCAGAAAACACAACCACACTGGGGGTCTAGGGCCCAGTGAAACGTGAACTTCAGGTACCGGAGTGCGTGAAGGAGGAGCCCGGGTCCCCGCGACCTGACGCAGGAGCCCCTTCCTGCCTTGCCCTGCTCGCCAGGCTTCCTTTGCCGAATGCTGTAGGCTGACAGTGGTGTTGGTGTTGGAGCAGGATCAAAGCTCATTCCTTGCTAAGCTGCAAAAATGAGCAGGTAAACAAGTGGGATCCATGAAACAGAGACCAAAATGAAAGTTTGTCTTACTGTGATTAGCCACTGGCCCCTTTCCAAATTCCACCTGCTCTGCGTGGAGTTTGTGTGTCTCATTCCAAGTGTCTTCTCGCAGCATCTGACCCTGGCCTGGGGTAACAATACATCGGGGTTTGCCAAGGACAACAAGAGCAAGGCAGCTACAGGAGCACGGCACAGGGGCGGCGTGAGAGCGGAACACGCGGGACCCACGGGTGGGGGTGAGAGGGGCGACTGCGAGGCAGAGGCAGAGGTGACGGCTGCTACTCCCCGTGCATCTGCCCGGTTACTTAACCGGTCTCTGCTCCGGTTTCCCCTGCGTGAGCCCCATTTAGCATCTGGCACATGGGTCGGCCTTCGGCAGGAAGAGTGAAAACAGGGCTGCGTACAGATCACAGGTGCCCTCGTTTTATGCAAGAGCCGCGTGCCGGTCCGAGTCCTGCTGCAGCCCCCCGGCTGCTGAGCCTGCTCCATGGGTTGGGAGATGCTCAGACCTCAAGCTGTGCCCCTAGCGTGGGTTTGGGCATTTACACAGGGTCCTGACTGCACTCAGCTATCACTGAAAGAAGTGGCATTGGAATGGATGATTTCTTTTCCGTTTTTGAGATGGAGTTTCATTCTTGTTGCCCAGGCTGGAGTGCAGTGGTGCAATCTCGGCTCACCACAGCCTTTGCCTTCTGAGTTCAAGTGATTCTCCTGCTTCAGCCTCCCAAGTAGCTGGGATTACAGGCACCACCACGCCCAGCTAATTTTGTATTTTTAGTAGAGACAGAGTGTCTCCATGTTGGTCAGGCTGGTCTCAAACTCCCAATCTCAGGTGATCCACCCACCTGAGCCTCCCAAAGTGCTGGGATTATAAGTGTGAGCCGCTGCCCCCGGCCTGGAAGGGGTGATTTTTTAGAGTCTCTCCCTTCTCAGTTCTTCTGTTCTTGTCCTGTTGGAGCTTAGACCCCCACAGTGCCTACCTAGGTGGTGTGGATTGAGGAAGAGAGAAAGAGTAATCATGGCCTCAGATGCCTTACCTCCCTGGCCCCCGTGGGCTTCCACCACATCCCTTCCCACTGGGCGGTGAGAGCTGAGGCTCCATCACTGAAATGCACATGTGACTAGGCAGGGTGGTGCGGGCCAGTTCAATGAGCACAAATACCCTCATCAGATCAGTTGTCATGATTCGGGAGAATAAGGCCCAAGGAAGTGAGCACACTGAGCCTAAACAGCAGATTGATGGCCGGGCACGGTGGCTTATGCCTGTAATCCCAGCACTTTGGGAGGCCGAGGCGGGTGGATCACGAGGTCAAGAGATCAAGACCATCCTGGTCAACATGGTGAAACCCTGTCTCTACTAAAAATACAAAAAAATAGCTGGGCATGGTGGTGCATGCCTGTAATCCCAGCACTTTGAGAGGCCGAGGGCGGGTGGATCACAAGGTCAAGAGATCGAGACCATTCTGGTCAACATGGTGAAACCCCGTCTCTACTAAAAATACAAAAAATTAGCTGGGCATGGTGGCACGTGCCTGTAATCCCAGCTACTCAGGAGGCTGAGACAGGAGAATTGCCTGAACCCACGAGGCAGAGGTTGCGGTGAGCTGAGATAGCGCCATTGCACTCCAGCCTGGGTAACAAGAGCGAAACTCCGTCTCAAAAAAAAACACACACAAAAAAAAACCCCAGCAGATTGAGTATTGGGCCTGGTTGTGCCTGGTCACTAAAAGCAACCTTCACCTCCTGAGAACCTGCTCATCCACCTCCTATGAGGTTCAGAAGCATCTTGAATATTGATGATAATAAATGGACAGGGTGAGCTTGGCCAGGCAGGGTGTCCCGTGCCTGCAATCCCAGTACTTTGGGAGGTCAAGGTGGGCAGATCACTTGAACTCAGGAGTTCAAGATCAGCCTGCACCACATGGCGAAACCCTGTCTCTGGAAAAAAAAAAAAAATGTAGCCAGATGTGGTGGCATGCATCTGTAGGCCCAGCTTCTTGGGAGGCTGAGGCGGCAGGATTGCTTAGGCCCAGGAGGTCAAGGCTGCAGTGAGCTCTGATTGCATCACTGCACTCCAGCATCGGTGACAGCGTGAGGTCCTGTCTCAAAAAAAAAGGGAGGTGAGCTTTTCTCTACTGCGTTTTCTTGAAGTCCGGCACAACTGAGGTACAGTGTAGTGGGAGAGGATGCTGTTTATTTCTGAGGTGCAAGGATGTACCTCTGGCTGCTTTTTTGGTGGGATGGGGGTGGAGAAGAGCCTGATGAACCAGGCCAGGAGAGGAGGTAACAGACACTGGCCGAGTTGATGGTGAGGAGCTGGAGTCTCCTGTGTGCTGTCTGGCTGCCCTCCCTTCATTTTCCATGGGCTCCAGTAGGATCGGGAAACGGTGCTGGTCAATCTGCAAGGAAGCAACATTCTTGAGCCTTTCTGTCGCCGAAGAGCACAGTGGGACTGAGGCTAGTGCGGAGCTGAGATGTGGAGAGCGGCCAGCGCCCACACAGGTGCTCGGAGCCTTATCCCAGCCTCGCCGCTAACTTCCTATGAGGCCCAAGGCAGGTCACTTTCCTTGTCCGGGATTCAGGTTCCCATCAGGAGAGAAGTGAGTCTGTTGGACTCTCTCTAGGGAACTGGAAGGAATAAGCAATAAGAACACTTTGACAGGTTATAAACAGAGCATGTCTAATACCTGCATTTCAGTGAGGCCTACAGGGTTATCAGCTTTGGAGGCATGTGTACGGGTTCGCGCTCAGTCCTCACACCACCTGGTGGAATTTCCTTCCTTTGACTGGCAGGAAGAGGGAAGTTCTCACACATCTGTTGCCTTCTGCCAACTGTAAACGTCATGCTGGCACCTGGGTCTTAATTGTATTGGCATTCCTTGTACTGGGCCTGGATGGGGTGGGTGCTCGACCTACACAGATAGAACCAAGCTCCCGACTGCAGACACACGTCATTACATTCTAGGACTTCAGCCGCAGTGTGTCTGTTATTTAGTTATTAATTCGATACCCTTCTTGTCTTTTAGCCTAGGACTCTGAACATAGCTCTCCATAGATGCTTATTGATGACTGATTGGCCAACAGATGTGGTCACAGTGTCAACGCTTGCCTGCTTGCCTGCTTGCTTTCTTTACTTTACTTTCTTTTCTCTTTCTTTCTTTTTCTCCCTCTCTCTCTCTCCTCTCTCTCTTTCTCTCTGTAGAGGCTTACTGATAACTGGCTAACAGATACAGTCACAGATGTCCACCCTTGCCTGCCTGCCTGCCTTTCTTCCTTCCTTCCTGCCTTCCCTCCTCTTCTTTCTTTCCTTTTCTTTCTTTCTCCCTCTCTCTGTCTGTCTGTCTGTCTCTTTCTGTGTCTCTCTCTCTTTTTGTAATGGGGTCTAGCCGTGAGGCCAGGCTAGCATGCAATGGTGTGATCATAGCTTACTGCAACTTCCGCCTCCTGGGCTCCAGTGATCCTCCCACCTCAGCCTTCCTAGTAGCTGGGACTACAGGCATGCGCCACTATGCCTGGCTAACTTTTGTATTTTTTGTAGAGATAGTGTTTTACTATATGTCCAGTCTGGTCTCAGACTCCTGGGCTTAAGCAATCTACCCACCTTAGCCTCTCAAAGTGCTGGGATTACAGATGTGAGCCACCATGGCTGGCTCAACCATTTCACATGCAAAAGTCCAAAATCTGGGAGCTACCAATGACCTCTGGATCCAACATGAGATTTATTTCTCTCTGCAGCAGGTTGCCTCATGCCATTTTGGTCACTGATAAGTGTCGTCAACAGTTTTCAAATATCCCGCCTGTGCCAGGGCATGACACGCACCAGGGGGAGCGCATTGTTACCTTGGATTTCCGTGCTGACAGACAGATTGGACATGTCCTCCTGCTTGTCTTTGGAGAGCCTGTTTTTCTCATGTGATATATACACGAAATGCACAGGAATCATTGTATGGGACACGGGAGACAGTGAGTGTCAAGGCGACTGTCTGGCTGGCAGAGGAAAAGTCCAGGGGCTGCTCATTTTGATTACCTGTAATTTTGCTTTGCATACAGTTTTTTCTTTTTGGGGGGGGGATAGAATTTCACTGTTGTTGCCTAGGCTGGAGTGCAATGGCATGATCTCAGCTCGTGAAGGGTGGATTGCCGACGTCCTCTGCCTGTGCTCCTTCTTCCAAGCTGTTAACTTCTCTGAACCTTAGTGTTTCTTTATCCAGGGGTTTACATCTGGTTGCTCATTCCACTCTGAAGGGAAGGCAGGGGGCTTGCATCTGAAGTCACGCCCCGTTCATAGACACTGTATCGAGCTCTAGGTTTGGGTTCTCGGCGTTTCAGTGCCTCCCTCCTTACCTGGTAGTCATCATGTTAGCACGATTGATGGGGTGACACGTTCTAGTGAGCAGTTCGCAGGCATCCATCGTGGTTTTCCGGGAGCTACGCAGGTACATCTCATAAACACTGACTGAATGCTTAGTGTGTGCCGGGAGGGCACTAGGGAGAGATGAAAGGCAGCGCCTGCTGTTGACTTCATTTGCATCCTGCCCTCAGGACTCGGGTTAATTGATCTAGGAGCTTATAGACTAGACGCCTTTGGAGACCCGGGATTTACCAGACCCATTTCCCCAGAAAAGGTAAGCATTGTGGAGGACTCTCTTCCTAGAGTCAAGCATCCGTCATTTCACTAGAGTGGGTGATTCCCAAAAAATTTATTTTGACAAGAAGAGAAGCACCGTTAGTTAACAGACATCAAGATGCGAGATCGCTGGTTGGCTGAATGGAGGAGCTGACAGGTTCTTCTGTCGTCTTGCGGTCCCAGTCTGCGTGTGTCTGCTTAGCTTTCTCACACTGAGCCTTCTCCCTCAGGACCCTCAGCAGTCTTTTCCAGTGTTGAGATGGTTCAGCTCACAGATGGCAGCTTCTAAGTTATTATGCCATTGATTAAAGGATTGTTAAGGCAGACTTATTTCTCTAAATGCAAACATATGCAAAGCGGAGTCTGACCGAAACCCGGCTAGACACAAGGGTGTGTTGTTTCCGTCTTTAAAATGTGCTCCATGATAGACTTCTGTTACAAAACAGCAGTGCCTGGCGTGTATATTACGGTGTCTATCACCAAAGAATTCTAAGCTCTTTAAAAAGACATTTTTAAGATAAATGACATTTTAAAAAGATACTTAGTCTCTTGCATTTTTTCCCCTTTCTTCCGTCTTCAGCAACATCCTAAATGTGACAATGTATGTAAAACACGGCTGCATAGAGTGAACGTTCCCTAATGCTGAGTATTGTCTTTATCGTGTCTCTCGTAGATGGGTTTGTGGTTAAACAGACATCGTTCTTCCTCACATGACGGCATCTTTGTTTTCTTTTTTGGGCAAACAGAGAACTGGAGTTTATTGTGACCTCTTCACTGTTAACCCTCTTTAATTGTTATTCAAAGAAAATGGAACCTTTTGGTCTCAGTGTCATGCCAACTTGTTCTAGATTTTTTTTTTTTTTTTTTGAGACGGAGTTTCGCTGTTGTTACCCAGGCTGGAGTGCAATGGCGCGACCTCAGCTCACTGCAACCTCCGTCTCCTGGGTTCAGGCAATTCTCCTGCCTCAGCCTCCCGAGTAGCTGGGATTACAGGCACACACCACCATGCCCAGCTAATTTTTTGTATTTTTAGTAGAGACGGGGTTTCACCATGTTGACCAGGATGGTCTCGATCTCTTGACTTCATGATCCACCTGCCTCAGCCTCCCAAAGTGCTGGGATTACAGGCGTGAGCCACCGCGCCCAGCCTGTTCTAGATTTTTTAAAAAAGCCCTAATTCCATCCTGGCCAACATGGTGAAACCCCGTCTCTACTAAAAATACACAAACTGGCTGGGCGTGGTGGCGCGCGCCTGTAGTCCCAGCTCCTTGGGAGGCTGAGGCAGGAGGATTTCTCGAACCCAGGAGGCAGAGGTTGCAATGAGCCGAGATCGCGCCACTGCGCTCCAGCCTGGGCCTGACAGAGTGAGACGCCATTTCAAAAAAAAAAAAAAAAAGTCCCATTGAACCTTGTACACTGTGGGTGAGAATGTAAATTAATACAATCACTATGGAGAACAATTTGTAGATTCCTCAAAAAACTAAAAATAGAGCTACCGTGTGATCCAGGAATCCCACTGTTGGGCATATACCCAGAAGAAACGTCTGTGGAAGAGACGTCTGCACTCCTGTGCTAAGATCTGGAAGCAGGGTTCATCAACACAGAAATGGGTAAAGAAAATGGGGTACTTACATTCAAGGAAATACTCTTCAGCCACAAAGAAGAATGCCATCCAGTCATTTGCCACAAGGTGGAAGGAACTAGAGCTCATTATGCTCAGTGAAATAAGCCAGGCACAGAAAGACAAACATTGCATGTTCTCACTCATTTAGGCAGAATCAAAATAACTGAACTCACAGACATAGAGAATAGAAGGGTGGTTACGAGAGGCGGGGAAGGGCAGTGGGGGCTGCGGGAAGGTGGAAGATGGAAGGAATCAATAGGACCTACTATTTCATAACACAGCAGGACAACTATAGTCAATGATAGCATAAGTGCACACTTTGAACTAACTCAAAGAGTGGGTCTGGGCTGCTCATAACTCAAGGGATGAATGCTTGAGGGGATGGATACCCTGTACTCCGTGATGTGCTTATTTCACGTTGCATGCCTGTATCTAAACACCTCATGGACCCCATAAATATATTCACCACTGTGTACTCACAAACATGAAAAACAAAACCATTTTTAAAAAAAATCCCGTTGCTATTCATAGATACCATTTTCCCCCCACATACAAATAAATTATTAATTTAACAAGAGGGTTGTTAAAGTTTTTGAATACAAAACCCCTATCAAAAATCAGATTGTATTTATCTATATCACCAACAGTTTGAAAATAGAAAAGTACCCAGGAATAAATCTAACAAAAGATGTGCAAAAACTCCTATGGAAAGATTTATAAAAATTTAAAAAGACATTAAGAATTGTAAATAAGCCGGGCGCGGTGGCTCTCACCTGTAACCCCAGCACTTCAGGAGGCTGAGATGGGCGGATCACGGACTAGGTTGATACTAGCCTGGCCAACATGGCGAAACTCTGTCTCTACTAAAAATAGAAAAATTAGCAGGGCGTGGTGGTGCGTGCCTGTAATCCCAGCTACTCTGGAGGCTGAGGCAGGAGAATTGTTGAACCCGGAGGTGGAGGTTGCAGTGAGCTGAGATCACGCCATTGCACTCTAGCTTGGGTGACTAGAGCGAGACTCTATCTCTCAAAAAGATGACTCTATCTCAAAAAAACATTCTAAATAAATGGAGAGCAAGCATCCTACCATGTTTATGATGGGTGACTCAACATTGTAAAATGTCAGTTCTCCACAAGGTGATGTAAACATTCAGTGCAATTCCCACCACAGTTACCCTCCTACCATATTTGTTAAGATGACTCAATGTTGTAAAATGTCAGTTCTCCACGAAGTGGTGTAAAGATTCAGTGCAATTCCCACCACAGTTACGTCTGGATTTTTGGGGGAGAGGGATTTGATATGCTTATTCTCGAATTTATTTGAAAGTTGAGAAATACAGAGAGACTTATTATGAAGCAATAAATAGTTATGACACCGTGGTGTTAACACCGGGAAAAACAGACCAATGCAACAAGCAGGGAGCTAGAAATAGACCTCTATGTAAGGAAACTTTGTTATGCCAGATAAACATGTGGACAAGTGGGAAAAGGAAGGATTATTCAATAAATAGTGCTGAGACGACTTAAAAATCATGTTTTCAAGAGGTTTCAATAAAGGTCCTCATGTATCCCATAAGCCAAAAATTAATTAGTAGACCAAGGGCGTAAATGCGAAAAGCAAATTCTGAACGGTATAGGAAAGAAGATAGGAAGGTATTTCTATGCCTGGTGTGGAGAACGACTAGTTTTTAAGACGGGTCTCACTCTGTCACCCAAGCTCAAGTGGAGTGGCATGATCAGGGCTAACTGTAACCTTGACCTCCCAGGCTCAAGTGCTCCTCCCAAGTGATCCTCCCACCTTAGCCAGGACTGAGACTAGCTGGGACTACAGGCGCACACCACCACACCTGGCTAATTGCTTTTGTATTTTTTGTAGAGATGGTGTTTTGCCATGTTGCTTAAGCTGGTTTTGAACTCCTGAGCTCAAGTCATCTGCCTGCCTTAGTCTCCTAAAGTACTGGGATTACAGGCATGAGCCACCCCACCCAGCCCAAGAATGGCTTTTTAAAGCATAAGCAAAGAGCATAAAGCATGAATTAAGGGTAGCTAAATTTTTTTTTTTTTGCAATTTTTTAAAAATTGCATTTTAGGTTTTGAGGTACATGTGAAGAACATGCAAGACTGTTGCATAGGTACACACGTGGCAGTGTGATTTGCTGCCTTCCTCCCCTTCACCTGTATCTGGCATTTCTCCCCATGCTATCTCTCCCCAACTCCCCACCCCCCACTGTCCCTCCCCTATTCCCCCCAATAGACCCCAGTGTGTAGTACTCCCTTCCCTGTGTCCATGTGTTCTCATTGTTCAACACCCACCTATGAGTGAGAACATGCGGTATTTCATTTTCTGTTCTTGTGTCAGTTTGCTGAGAATGATGTTCTCCAGGTTCATCCATGTCCCTACAAAGGACACGAACTCATCATTTTTGATGGCTGCATAATATTCCATGGTGTATATGTGCCACATTTTCCCTGTCCAGTCTATCATCGATGGGCATTTGGGTTGGTTCCAGGTCTTTGCTATTGTAAACTGTGCTGCAATGAACATTCATGTGCATGTGTCCTTATAGTAGAACAATTGATAATCCTTTGGATATATACCCAGTAATGGGATTGCTGGGTCAAATGGAATTTCTATTTCTAGGTCCTTGAGGAATCGCCACACTGTCTTCCACAATGGTTGAACTAATTTACACTCCCACCAACAGTGTAAAATTGTTCCTATTTCTCCACATCCTCTCCAGCATCTGTTGTCTCCAGATTTTTTAATGATCGCCATTCTAACTGGCGTGAGATGGTATCTCAATGTGGTTTTGATTTGCATTTCTCTAATGGCCAGTGATGATGAGCATTTTTTCATATGTTTGTTGGCCTCATGTATGTCTTCTTTAGTAAAGTGTCTATTCATATCCTTTGCCCACTTTTGAATGGGCTTGTTTTTTTCTTGTAAATCTGTTTGAATTCTTTGTAAATTCTGGATATCAGCCCTTTGTCAGATGGGTAAACTGCAAAAATTTTTTCCCATTCTGTTGGTTGCCGATTCACTCTAGTGACTGTTTCTTTTGCCGTGCAGAAGCTGTGGAGTTTCATTAGGTCCCATTTGTCTATTTTGGCTTTTGTTGCCAATGCTTTTGGTGTTTTGTTCATGAAGTCCTTGCCTACTCCTATAGCCTGAATGGTTTTGCCTAGATTTTCTAATAGGGTTTTTATGGTGTTAGGTCTTATGTTTAAGTCTTTAAACCATCTGGAGTTAATTTTAGTGTAAGGTGTCAGGAAGGGGTCCAGTTTCTGCTTTCTCCACATGGCTAGCCAGTTTTCCTGGATAGCTAAATTTGACTGTATTAAACAAAGAATATCAATTTATCAAAAGTCACCATAAAGTAAAAGAGACCCACAAACTTAGAGAAGTTATTTGAATATATATAATTGAAAAAAGATTTGTATTCACAGTATATAAAGAACTATTAAAAATAAATAAGAAAAAAAGATACTCAAAAGAAAATGGGCAAAGGACTTGAACAGGCATTTTAGAGAAAATAGGAATAGACACTAAACCTATGAAACGGTACTGATTCATCGGAATTTAGGAACCCGAAATTAAAGCCATAATGATATAACATTTGATACCAACCAGATTGGTGAAAATATGAATCTGATAATATCAAGTGCTGACAAGGGATGTTGATCAGTGGACATTCTCAGACACAGCTGGCAGAACTATACGTTGGCACAACAACTTTGGAAAGCAATTTATTCTCACCTCTATTGCCAAGTAATAGGCACACAGTTCTGCCACTCCACTCTGAGGAACTGATGCTGGTGGAAAGAGAATAAGCTTTGGAGTCAGTCCAGGATTTGAATCCATGTTTCACCATTTGCTAATTGCGTGCCCTTGAGCCTGTGACTTTCTCAGTTCCCTTATCTGTACAGTGAGAGAATGTCGTGTTTAGTGACTGAAAATTCATGGCACATGGTAAACCTCACTAAATGCACACACGCACCACACACAGACACACCACACACACACCACACAACTCAACAAATACACCACACACCACATACCAGAATACACACCACACACACCACACACACACCACACATACACACACACCACATACACACACCACACAACACCACAAATACATACACCACACACATACCACACACCAACACACACACCACACACACACATCACACATACCACACACACACACCCCCACACACCACACATACACACACACCACATATACACACCCACCACACACACGCACACACACGGGAGAAAAGTGATAAAGAGGCAAGAATTCCAAGTGAGTTACAAACTCCAAGGACTCTTAAATTGAGGCTTTTGCGTGAGGATACGTAATTTGTCTCCTTAGATGTTTTGGGGTGAGAGATATTTCTGAGTTGCAGGAGATATTTTTAGGGAGATTTAAAGAATGAATTCGGGAGACTTGGGGCCTGATGCTGGTTGTCTGGGTATTTTGGGACCTTTCTTATATTCAAGCTTTTTATTGCTCAACACAGATTTAGAAGCTTGTCCTCATCTAGGAACATCCTTAAGGAGTGGCAATAAAGACAGTTTCAGGAGCCAGGCACAGGCCTCATGCCTGTGATGCCAGCACTTGGGAGATGGAGGCAGAGGGTCACTTGAGCACAGGAAGTTGAGGCTGCAGTGAGCCACGATGGCACCACTGCACTCTCAGCTGGATGACAGCAGGACCCTGGCTCGAAATAACAATAATAATGACAATTAAGAAAAAAGATTGGAATTTCAGGCCAGTGTGAGGGAAGCGAGCCGCAACCTAAGAAGCCCGATTTCCAGAGCGCGCTGTTCGGATTGCTGTAACGTTTAAGTTCAGACATCAAGTCAGCACACAGGAATCAGAGCCCGGCGGCTTAGAGCTGACATTTGAACCGGTCTGAGCCTTCTGTCTAGCTGTCTCCTCCAATCCTCCAGTCATCCCTGATAACATATTTTGATTTCTCTTTTGTTAATACTGTATCATAAATCTAAATCTTCTTTCTGAGCCGACATTAAGGTGCATCCTGGTCTGCTTGGGACACGGAACTTTCAGTGCTAAAACTGGGGCCGTTATGAGCAGACTGGGGTGCTTGGTCCTAGCGGACACCTACTCTGTGTATCTGTACGGGCGAGCCACAGCTGTGTGTACGTGTGTAGTGGGTTGAATGGGGCCCACCAAAAAACATGGGTCCACCTGGAGTCTCAGAATGTGACCTTATTTGGAATAAAGGTCTTTTTTTTAAAACAACAACAACAACAATAAAATCTACCCTTTCAACTAATTTTGAAGTGTACAATACAGTATTGCTAATTCTATGAAACATAGAAATGTTTCATCTTCTGCAACCAAAATGCTTCTCCCAGCGAACAGCAGCTCCTCCTCCCCGCTCCATGGCTGCCACCATTCTGCTTTCCACGGCTGCCACCATTCTGCTTTCCACGGCTACCACCATTCTGCTTTCCACGGCTACCACCATTCTGCTTTCCACGGCTGCTACCATTCTGCTTTCCACAGCTACCACCATTCTGCTTTCGGCTGCTTTGATTCTGACTACTTTAGGTACCTCATGGAAATAGAATCACACAGTGTTTGTATTCTGTGGCTGGCTCATTTCACTTAGTATAACGTCCTCAAGTTTCATTTGTATTATAGACAGGATTTCCTCTCTCTCTTTTTTTTTAAGGCTGAATAATATGGCCGGGCGTGGTGGCTCAAGCCTGTAATCCCAGGCTTTGGGAGGCTGAGGCGGGCGGATCACAAGGTCAAGAGATGGAGACCAGCCTGGCCAACATGGTGAAACCCCATCTCTATTAAAAAGACAAAGCTGGGTGTGGTGGTGCACACCTGTTGTCCCAGCTACTCGGGAGGCTGAGGCAGGTCTATATTTAAGTCCTTTAATCCATTTTGAGTTGAGGTTTGTGTATGTGTAAGGTAAGGGATCCAGTGCTATTCTTTTGCATGTGGATATTTAGTTTTCCTAGCACCATTTTTTAAGATAATCCTTTCCCCATTGTGTAGTCTTGGCACCCTTGTTGAAGATCATTTCTCTTTATATATGTAGGTTACTTCTGATCTCTCTATTCTGCTCCTCTGGTCTATATGTCTGTCTTTATGCCAGTATCATATTGTTTTGATTACAGTAGCTTTGTAAGATGTTTTGAGTTCAGAAAATGTGAAAATTGTAGCTTTGTTCTGTTTTCTTCAGATTGTTTTGGCTGTTCAGGGTGCTTTGTGGTTCCATATGAATTTTGGGACTGTTTTTTCTATTCTTCCAAAAATACCATTGGGAATTTGATAGGAATTTCATTAAACCTATGACTCACTTTGGGTAGTATGGACATTTTAACAGTATTAAGTCTTGTATTCCATGTACATAGGATGTTGACATTTCATATATGGACTTTATTATGTTGAGGCCAATTTCTTTTTTTCCTGGTTTCTTGCATGTTTTTATAATGAAAAAGTGTTCAGTTCAGTCAAATGCTTTTTTTTTTTTACGTATTTTGAGATGATCATACTATTTTTATCTTTCATTCTGTTAATGTGGTGTACCACGTGGACTGACTTTTGTATATTGAACCATCTTTGCATCTCTGGGAAACATCCTACTTGGTCATGATTTATTATCCTTTTAATGTACTTTCGGATTCTAGTTTCTGTATTTTGTTGAGAGTTTGTGCGTCTGTCTTCATCAGGGATATTGGCCGGTATGTAGTTTTCTTTTCTTGTTGTGTCTTTGACTTCATTACTAGTATAATGCTAGTCTCAAGAAAACAAGTTTTGAGGTATTCCCTCCTCTTCATTTGTTAAGGAGAGTTTGAGAAGGATGGGCACTGATTCTTCTTTAAACATTTGATGATAGCGTTCTCCAGTGAAACCATCTTGTCCTAGATTCTTCTTTCTGGGAGAGTCTTGGTTACTGATTCAGTCCCATTGCTAGTTATAGATCTGTCCAGCTTTCCTATTTCATCATGTTTCAGTCTTGGTAGTTTGCGTATCTCTAGGAAGGGATCCATTTCTTCTAGGTTACCTGATTTATTGGTATATACTTGTTCACAGTGGTCTTTCATCATGTTTCAGTCTTGGTAGTTTGTGTATCTTTAGGAATGGATCCATTTCTTCTAGGTTACCTGATTTATTGGTATATACTTGTTCACAGTGGTCTTTCATCATGTTTCAGTCTTGGTAGTTTGTGTATCTTTAGGAATGGATCCATTTCTTCTAGGTTACCTGATTTATTGGTATATACTTGTTCACAGTGGTCTTTTGTTAATATTCTTTTTATTCTGTGGCATCAGTTGTAATGTCCCCTCTTTTATTTCTGATTTTATTTATTTGGATCTTTTCTCCTTTTTTCTTAGTCTGCCTAAAAGTTTGGTCACTTTTTTTGTCAGATAAATGGTGTGTGCCTGTGGCCCCAGCTACTTGGGAGACTGAAGCAGAAGGATCACTTGAGCACAGGAATGAAAGACCAGTGAGGCAACATAGCAAGACCCCCCTTTTCATCTCTTTAAAAAACAAACGAAAAGCACATTGTTAATTTTTTGTTGTTGTTGTTGTTGAGATGGAGTCTTGCTCTGTCGCCCAGGCTGGAGGGCAATGGCACGATCTCGGATCACCGCAACCTCCATCTCCTGAGTTCAAGCGATTCTCCTGCCTCAGCCTCCCTAGTAGCTGGGATTATAGGCATGCGCTACCACGCCCGGCTAATTTTTTGTATTTTTAGTAGAGACGGGGTTTCAACATGTTGGCCAGGCTGGTCTTGAACTCCTGACCTTGTGATCCACCCATCTCGGCCTCCCAAAGTGCTGGGATTACAGGTGTAAGCCATTGTGCCCAGCCGTTTTTCTGTTCGAAAAATCAAGTCTTAGTTTGGTTTATTTTTTTCTATTGCTTTTGTATTTTCTATTTCATTTCTTTCCATTATAATCTTTGTTATAATTTCCTTTCTTCTGCTAACTTTAGCTTAGCTTTTTTCCTTTTTCTGGTTTCCTCAGTTGTAAAGTTGGGTTATTTGAGATCTTCGTTCTTTTTAAACATAGGTGTTTACCGCTACACACTTCTCTCCTGGGATTGCTTTTGCTGTGTCTGACGGATTTTGGTATGCTGCATTCTCATGTTTGTTTGTCTCAAGCTATTTTCTAAATTCCCCTGTGACTTTTTCCTTTGACTCAGTGGTTCATTTTCACATATTTGTGTATTTTCCAGATTTTCTTCTGCTATTGATTTCTAGTTTCATTCCATTGTGGTTGGAAAAAAATTTTTGGTATGATTTTAAACTTCTTAAATTTGTTAAGTCTTGTTTTGTGCCTTAACACATGATGTATCATGGAGAATGTTCTTGAAAGTAATGTGTATTCTGCCGCTTTTGGGTAGAAAGTTTTATAAATGTCTGTTGAGTCACTTGATCTGTAGTGTTCTTCAAGTCCTCTGTTTTTTTATTAGCCTTTTGTTTGGCTGATATACTCTATACATTATCGAAAGTGGGATATTGGTGGCTCACACCCGTAATCCCAGCACTTTGGGAGGCCAAGGTGGACGGATCACTGTAGGTCAGGAGTTTGAGACCACCCGCAACATGGTGAAACCCTATCTCTAAAAAAATACAAAAATTAGCTGGGTGTTGTGGTGCGTGCCTGTAATCCCAGCTACTTGGGAGGCTGAGGCCAGAGAATCACTTGAACCTGGGTGGCAGAGGTTGCAGTGAGCCGAGATCGCGCCACAACAGTCTTGCCTGGGGGACAGAGTGAGACTCTATCTCAAAACAAAAAACAAAAAACCAAAACAAAACAAAAAGCCGCAACAAACTGAAATGAGCTATTGCAATCTCCTACCATTGTTGTGTTGTTTTCGACTTCTTTTTCCAGTTCTGTCAATGTGTGATACCTTTGGGTCTCTGGTGTTGGTACATGCACATTTATAATTGTTATATCTTCCTGGTAAATTGACTCTTTTATCCTTAAATAATGTTGCTTCTGGTCTGTTGTGGCAGTTTTTGTCTTAACGTCTGTTCCGTGTGATGTAAGTATGGTCACCTCTACTGTCTTTGGTTACCATTTACATAGAATACCTCTTTCTACCCTTTCATTTGCAGCCTTTGTAGATTTCTAAATCCAAAGTGAGTCCCTCTGGATAGCATGGAGCTGAAGCTTGTTTTTTTAAGTCCATTTAGCTACTGTGTGTCTTTCGATGAGGGATTTAATTCACTTACATGAGAAGTGATTTCTGATAGGCAAGGACTTACCATTGCGTTTTCCGAATTCTTTGATCTGTCTGGCAGCTCTTTCGCCCTCTCACTGACTTCCTGACTTCCTTTTGTTTCCCTCATTCTGTTTTCCAGCAGTGTTCTTTGATTACTTTTCTATTTTCTGTTGTGTATCGTCTATAGGTATTTTCTTTGCGGTTAACACGGGGACTACATAAAACATTTCGTAGTTACTGTAACTGTTTTAAGCTGACCCGACTTCAGTCACATACAAAACCTGTGTGCTTTTACTCCCTGCACACTTTGTTATTGCGGTCACAAATTACATGTTTCCATATTGTGTATCCATTAACACATTTTACATAATTATTTGTTATACTTTTGTCTTTTGTAAATTATCCCTTAAGTTCTGGGATGCGTGTGCTGAACGTGCAGGTTTGTTACACAGGTACACACGTGCCAACGGTGGTTTGCTGCACCCATCAACCCATCATCTACATTAGGGATTTCTCCTAATGCTATCCTTCGCCTATCCCCCCACCACCCTACTATCCCTCCCCCAGCCCCCCACCACCTTACTAAATCTCTCTCCTAGCCCCCCACCACCCTACTATCCCTCCCCAGCCCTCCACCCCTCAACAGGCCCTGGTATGTGCTGTTCCCCTCCCTGTGTCCTGTGTTCTCATTGTTCAACTCCCACTTATGAGTGAGAACATGTGGTGTTTGGTTTTCTGTTCTTGTGTTAGTTTGCTGAGAATAATGGTTTCTAGCTTCATCCATGTCCCTGCAAAGGACATGAACTCATCCTTTTTTATGGCTGCATAGTATTCCATGGTATATATGTGCCACATTTTCTTCATCCTGTCTATCATTGAGGGGCGTTTGAGTTGGTTGCTAGTCTTTGCAATTGTAAACAGTGCTGCAATAAGCATTCGTGTGCATGTGTCTTTATAGTAGAATGATTTATAATCCTTTGGGTTTATACTCAGTAATGGGATTGCTGGGTCAAATGGAATTTCTGGTTCTAGACTCTTGAGGAATCGCCACACTGTCTTCCACAATGGTTGAACTAATTTACATGCCCACCAGCAGTGTAAAAGCGTTCCTATTTCTCCATATCCTCTCCAGCACCTGCTGTTTGCTGACTTTTAATGATCACTATGGTGTGAGACGGTGTCTCATTGTGGTTGTGACTTGCATTTCTCGAATGACCAGTGATGAGCTTTTTTTCATATGTTGTTGGCTGCATAACTGTCTTCTTATGAGAAGTGTCTGTTCATATCCTTCTACTTTTTGATGGGGTTTTTTTCCTTGTAAATTTGTGTAAGTTCCTTGTAGAATGTGGATACTAGCCCTTTGTCAGATGGGTAGATTGCAAAGATTTTCTCCCATGATGTAGGTTGCCTGTTCACTCCGATGATAGTTTCTTTTGCTGTGCAGAAGCTCTTTAGTTTAAATAGATCCCTTTAGTGAATTCTGGCTTTTGTTGCCGTTGCTCTTGGTATTTCAGTCATGAAGTCTTCGCCCATGCCTGTGTCCTGAGTGTTACTGCCGAAGTTTTCTTATCGGGTTTTTATGGTCTTAGGTCTTACATTTAAGTCTCTAACCCATCTTGAGTATTTTTGAATAAGGTGTGAGGAATTGGTCCCGTTTCCATTTTCTGCACATGGCTAGCAAGTTCTCCCAGCACCATCTATTAAACAGGGAATCCTTTCCCCGTTGCTGTTTTTGTCAGGCTTGTCAAAGATCAGATGGCTGGATACTTTTGTCTTTTAACCTCCATTCCAGAATTAAAAGTGATTTACGCACGGCTGCTACATATTAGAGTATTCTGTATTTGTCTATATGTTTACCTTTAGTAGTGAACTTTGTGCTTTTGTATGCTTTTCTTTTCCTATCAAGCATGCCTTCATTTCATCTTGAAGGACTGCCTTTAGTAACTCTTGTAAAGTCAGTCTAGTAGCGAGGAACTCCTGCTTTTGCTTATTTGGGAGAGTCTTTATTCTTGGAACGTGACAGGTTTTTATTCTCTCAGCACTTTGAACGTATTATCTCACTTGCTTCTTGCTTGCGAGGGTTATGCTGTGAAGCCCACTGATCGCCTTTTAGGGGTTTCATTGTATGTGACAAGTTGCTTTTCTTTTGCTGCTTTAAAAATTCTCCCTGGGCCAGGCACGGTGGCTCACGCCTGTAATCCCAGCACTTTGGGAGGCTGAGGTGGATCTCCTGAGGTCAGGAGTTTGAGACCAGCCTGGCCAACATGGTGAAACCCCAACTCTACTAAAAATACCAAAATTAGCCAGGCATGCTGGTAGGTGCCTGTAATCTCAACTACTCAGGAGGCTGAGCAGGAGGATCACTTGAACCCAGGAGGCAGAGGTTGCAGTGAGTCAAGATTGCACCCCTGCACTCCAGCCTGGGTGACAGAACGAGACTCCTGTCTCAAAAAAAAAATTCTCCCTGAAAAGCTAGAACTTTGAACGCGTGCTCTAACTTTCTCCCCGCAGGGAGAGGCCAGGAGTTAGGGGTTTTCTCCTGCTTATTTTGTGCCGAGCTGGAGAGCATGGACTATGGCAAATCGGAACATGCTGATCTAAACCCCTTCCTTTATTCTCAGCAGCCCTTGACCGGGTGCCCTTTCCTGTTCTAAGCCATCCCCTGGGCAGTCCCCTTGTAAAGTCTTAACATTGTACTATGGTCCAGGGAGGAGCGAGAAGCTGGAAGTTTCCTCTTGGCCATACCGTGCTGGCCTCGGGGCGGGACTGTGCTGAGTCGACCGTGAGTTTCCCTGCCAGCTTCATCAGCTGCTTTTGCACTAGCTCAGGGGCAGGAGCCTCTTCGTTGGTTTCTCTGTTTCTCACAAGGGGAATTATTCTATATATTTTTGTGAGTTGGTGTCTCTGTAGGGACAAAGAGGGTCTTGGACTTCCTATTTTGCCATGTTGCCAAAGTCACCTCCTGGAATAGTCTTTACGAATGTCATTAAGGTGAGGATCTCGAGGTGAGATCTTCTTAGATTGGGGGAAGCTGATTTCAGTGATGAGTGTCATGAGAGACAGAAATGGAGGAGACAGAAGCACAGAGGAGGAGCCACGTGAAGCCAGAGGCAGACACTGGAGACATGTCTTCATAGGCCAAGGAGTGCCAAAGACTGTTGGCAGCCAGCAGACGCTGGGAGAGAGGTGTGGAACGGGTCCTCTCTTAGGCTCTCCAGAAGGAGCTCACTGTGGCGACACTTTTGAAGTTGGACTTTTGGCCTCCAGAGGCATGAGAGAATGCATTTCTGTTCCTCCCTGCTGGCAAGCTTGGGGCGATCGTTACAGCAGCCCCAGGGAACGAATGAACAAAGGAAGTGAGTTTGGGGGTTTTACTGTCAACATCTGGGGCCGTTAGACCTGCTTTTGGGTCAGCAGCCTGACCCAGCTGGTCACTCAGTTGGGCCGCCTGCGTCTGCGGCTGCTCTCCACAGGGGTGTTCTGACTGGGGATTTCTGCTCAGCCTTAGTGCCCTGCGTTCCCTGAAGGTGCTCTTCCTGCTCCCTGGAGTGCCCTGGGGGCTACGTCTGGGGAGTGTGCAGGGTGAAGGCTGAACCTGTGTGGCTCCAGACTCCTGGTCTAATTAACCAAAACAACGTTTTTGTTGTTGTTGTTTGAGATGGAGTTTTGCTCTTGTCGCCCAGGCTGGAGTGCGATGGCGCGATCTCGGCTCACTGCAACCTCTGCCTCCCGGGTTCAAGTGATTCTCCTGTCTCAGCCTCCCGAATAGCTGGGATCACAGGCACGTGCCGCCACGCCTGGTTCACTTTTGTATTTTTAATGGAGACGGAGTTTCATCATATTGGCCAGGCTGTTCTCCAACTCCTGACTTCAGATGATCCACCTGCCTCAACCTCCCCAAGTGCTGGGATTACAGGCGTAGCCACTGTACCCGGTCAACAAGTTTTAGATGGGTTATTTTTAGGGGAATTAATAAAGGATTTTGTTTGGAAAAAAATGCTTTGCCGCTTAACAACAACAGGGAAAGGAAAAGGAGCCTCATGAACCCACAACTGTGTTCCTGCTTCCCTGTCTCTCCTGACGCCGTTCTTTGCCCAGCTGTTTCTGCCGATGAGTGCTCTTCTTGGGCGCAGCAGTTGCTGCAGTCACAGTGCCTGGCAGGTGGACGGGGGCTTGGAGCAGACGTGCAGGGAGGACGGGAGTTTGAAGAGCCCCTGGGGCTTCAGAGAACCACGGGGCGCTAAAAGCTCATTCCTGGCCACGCGCATCTGTTGTAGGTGCTGGTCGCCTTTCGTGGCCAGCATCCTGCCAGTTCTTCCATCCTAGGCCGCTGTCTCCATTTCACTGATGGCTCCTGGCAAAGCACAGAGGGGAGAAGTTAGGAAGGGGTGGGGTGAAATGATTAAATATGGGGAGTGGGTAAAAATGTGCAGGCAGGGGGAAAAGGGAGGGGGCGTAATAACAAAAGGAAGAACTGCACCTACATTAGAGTGCTGTAATTTCCCCAAGTGTTGCCACAGAAATCACACTTCAGACTACGCCGTGCACAGATGTGTGGGGAACGATTTACCTGTGTTGTTCGCTCCCTGTCGCCTGCGCCCTCTTTCTCGTGTCTCAGTCAGCAGGACTCATTTCATACATTATCCTCCGCGGACTCTTCATTTCTCCGCACTGCCAGGGTGACCCCTTTTCAAGTCACAGACTTATTAAGGCTGCCCTTTATTTTGCGTCACTTACCATTTTCGGCGCTCCTTTATCTCACTCCTTTGCATTCAGAATTTCCGGCCTAAATCAATGGCCTCGACACGAAGCTCTCTGCTTTCTGTTTGGCGTGAGTAGCTCCTTTCCTGAATCAGAAATTGATTTTTCCTCCTAGAAGTCTAGCCTGGGAAATAGTCAATATGCTTTCTAAGTCTTAATTTGTTAGAAGGAAAGATGAAGATGAAATTTGGTGATGGGGATTCCCTGGAAAAGAAGCCCTAGGCACTCCTACCCTCACGCGTTCACACTCTGTCGTGATGCATTTCTTGTATTCTGCTTTTCCTCTCTAAAGAAGGGAAGCTTCTTTCTGGGACCAGGACACTGGGCTCATTAGTTTCAGCCCCAGCTCTGCCACATGCTTGCTGTTTAACTTTTAGAAAGTTAGCCCATCTTTCTGTTTTCCGGACTATGAAATGGAGACTCACTGATCTCTTGGATGAATGAAGTGCCAGGGAACCACTATGAGACTTGCCCCATGCAGGAGTAATGAATGAATCCATTTCAAAACAGCTGGATGTGAAGGCCACAGCCCAGGCTCTCCTCGGACTCATTCTGTTTAGAGCGCAGCTTTCATGCAACGTGTGTGGCGGGCAGTTCCTGACGAAGCCTCTGCTGTGCTTACAGAGCACGTAGCCCTCTTGGGGGAGATGGGAAAGGATCTTGGAATATTAGCCACTGTTCCCATTGCAGGGAACTATGCTAAGAAATGTGCTCCCAGGTTGTTTTGCAGCCAGATGTGTCTGTAAAGAACTCATAACTGGCTGAAGTCAAGAAAACCCACCTCTGTCGTAGCCACCTGGAAGGCAGGTTTTGGTGGATTTTGAATCACTTGAGGCTCCACGTGCTTCCTGGCTTCAACATCTACCGGCCTGCAGATTCTGCAGCTACGCTGGTCAGTCCAGCTGCTGTCACATATTGGCCGTGGTTCCAGCCTGGCTCTCCCTGCCACCACCTGGAGCATGGATCATCCCAGCCCAGAGGTCATGGTCAAAAACTACGCATGGTTACCAGAGAGCCACACGGCCACCGACACAGCATGCCCAAACCACCCACGCCCGAGTATCAGTTCTTAACATCCTCTGTGCTTTCTTGCTGGAGTGCGGCCTTCTCAACCACTCATAAGTACCTTCCACCATCTCTTTTGTTCTTTTCACCGCTTGGAAAAGAGGAAGGTCACCTGAAGGTCACCACTGGAAACCCTTGCTGGCCATGGGCCGTCACCGCTCTGTGACACTGTCCAGACTTGGGCTGTAGGTTGTCTGGTACCTGTGCAGCCTCTCTTTTATTTTACTTTTATTGTAAAACCTGTGTGCAAAAAAGTCTATGTAGTGTAGAGATAAAGTTTAAAGAATAGTAGGCCGGGTGCGGTGGCTCATGCTTATAATCCCAGCACTTTGGGAGGCCAAGGAGGGTAGATCACAAGGTCAAGAGATTGAGACCATCCTGGCCAACATGGTGAAACCCTGTGTTTACTAAAAATGCAAAAATTAGCTGGGCATGGTGGTGCACACCTGTAGTCCCAGCTACTCGGGAGGCTGAGGCAGGAGAATTGCTTGAACTGGGGAGATGGAGGTTGCAGTGAGCTGAGATTGTGCCACTGCACTCCGGCCTGGAGAGAAAGCAAGACTCTGTCTAACAAAAAAAAGTTTAAAGAATAGTAGTGAAAAGACATCCACGTACCCTCCACCAAGCTTGAGGATAGTAACCGTAGTTCTGAAGTCCTGTATCCGAAGCTGCTTCCCTCACCGTTCCTTCCCCTCTATCCCATCAAAGCTATCCTCTGTGCTGAATTTAGTGTTAATCAACCCCTTGATAGTACTGTAGTTTCTTTTTTACAACATATTAAATATTTAAAAAAGATATTGCTTAGCAGTGCTTCCTTCTGAACTTTATATCAATGGTGTATAGTATGTATTTCTCTCAATTTGTTCATTTTCTAAATGTTACTTTTTGAAAGATGTATTTGTGTTGAGTTAGCTACAGTAATTTTAAAATTAGGATTTATATTCCTTAGAATTTTATCTCTGGGGAATTTTTGAGTCTTGAGTTTAAAGGACCTTCCTTCAGAAAGGACTCGAGTTTTATTTCTCCAGGTACCTGAGGTATTACCAGCCCAAAGGGTCGTAGAAATAGATTTTGGGTGTTTTTGAACACACATTGGGTGTAAATTCCGACTCCAGCCCTACACTTAGGCAGGCTTTTCTTCATTTCATTTACTGCACCGGAGCTGAGTCTGTGCGAGGCAGGTCTCCTCAGTGCGTCTCTGCAGCACAGGCTTCTGTTGGAGTAAGCCCATGAGTGTGTTGACTCTATTTTTTGTAGAGTTCTCTCATTTGGATTCCTACACTTCTAGAAATGTAAGGCAGATAGCAATGAAACAGCAAAGCAGATATTGGTTATCTTTTGCCATCGTGTGGTCACCACAAAGCTTAGTGCTTTAAAATTACAATAATTTGTTTGGGTGCAATGGCTCACACCTGTAATCCCGGTACTTTGGGAGGCCGAGGCGGGCGGATCACATGGTCAGGAGTTTGAGACCAGCCTGGCCAACATGGTGAAAACCTGTCTCTACTA
Source organism: Callithrix jacchus (assembly GCF_049354715.1). Classification (NCBI taxonomy): domain Eukaryota; kingdom Metazoa; phylum Chordata; class Mammalia; order Primates; family Cebidae; genus Callithrix; species Callithrix jacchus. Next base: position 40,959,647 of record NC_133520.1, on the reverse strand, counting down.
AAAAATACAAAAAATTAGCCAGATGTGGTGGCAGGTGCCTGTAATCCCAGCTACTTGGGAAGCTGAGGCAGGAGAATCGCTTGAACCAGGGAGGTGGAGGTTGCAGTGAACCAAGATGGTGCCACTGCCCTCCAGCCTGGGTGACAGAGCGAGACTCCATCTCAAAAAAAATAATAATTGTTTTTGCTCTTGTGTCCAGGAGTCAGTTAGGGTCTGCTGGGGCAGGCTGGGCTGAGCTCCGCTTGGTACTGGGGCTCCCCACCTCTCTCAGCTTCCTCAGATCAGTACAGCATATTCTTCTAATGGCAGTGGCAGTATTTATTCCAAGACTGCTGGGCAGAAACATGCAGTGCCTCTTAAATTAAGTCTAGACCTCATGTACTTCCTTTTTACTCACGTTCCATTAGCTCGAGCAATTCCTGTGGCCCCGGTCCAGTAGGAAATCTGTTACCTTCTGCCTCCAGTGGAAGGAGCAGCAAAGTCACATGGCAGAAGGTGTAGATACAGTAGAGAACTTTGATCTTTGATTCTGTTTGCCACGGGGATGTTGCTTTCCTTTACCTATGCTTGCTAGTGTTGAAGATCTGTGCTCACTGAATTCCTTTCTCAAAAGTTTACATTTCCCAAGGGTTTGGTTTATTATTCAAGAATGTTTATTTCTACTCTGGAAGTCTCTCAGGTGGGATATTCCAGATGAGATATTTTCTAAAATTGAGAAAAAACAACAACAAAAAACAAAGGCCAAGTTGATCGTGACTCTCACCTGTAATCCCAGTACTCTGGGAGGCTGGGGAGGGAGGACCGCTTGAGTCCTGGAGTTTGAGACCAGCTTGGTGCCCCACTGTGGGTTGGGTTCAGTCTGCTCTGCGTGCAAGCAACAAAGCGAGACTCCATCTCAACCAAAATATTTTAAAAAATAACAATAAAAATTAGCCAGGTGTGGTGGTGCATAGCTGTAATCCCGGCTACGTGGGAGGCTGAGGTGGGAGGATCCCTTGAGTCCAGAATCTCAAGGCTGCCGTGAGCTGTGATGGCACCACTGCACTCCAGCCTGGGTGACAGAGCAAGACCCTCTTTAAAAAACAATACAAAAGGAAGAAAAAGGGACATCAGGAGAATGCTAACTCAGATCACCACTTCCCTGGCTTCGCAGCATTGTCAGGGTGGGGCTCCTGAGAACAGAATTGCATGTGGGAGCCTCATTTCTTACGACTTACTCATCAGACGTCAGGGCACCACCTGGTCTGCGAGGGTACCTGTGGATAACCTGTGGCAGGGATGGGTGGGATAAGGTAAAGCAAGACTCAAACTCAGGCTGGGGGTGTGAGCTCATACCTGTGATCCAGGACTTTGGGAGGCCGAGGCAGGCAGATCACTTGAGGCCAGTAGTTCAAGACCAGCCTGGCCAACACATGGCGAAGGACACGTGGACGTGGTGAAGGACATGTGGACATGGCGAAACCCCATCTTCACTAAAAATACAACATTAGCCGGCATGTTGGCGTGCACCTGTAATCCTAGCTGCCCCAGGTGGGCAAGGCATGAGAATTGCTTGAACCTGGGAGGTGGAGCTTCCAGTGAGCCAAGATGACACCACTGTACTCTAGCCTGGGCGACAGAGTGAAATTCTGTGTCAAAAAAAAAAAAAAAAAAAAAAAAAAAAAAAAAAAAAAAAACAACAACCCTCAAACACACATTTAAAATATTGATACTTAAGCCATTGATGAACTGTATGCTAATTGTGCTGAAAAATAATGGGATACAAACTTGGTATATTTACAAGAAAGAGAAATTAGGTGTTGACTATTCATAAATTAATTAAATATTCCTCATTTTATAAGAGGAGTTGGTGCAAAGTAAATTTAAATAGCAAACCTTGCAATTTGGAATTTTTGGCTGGGTGCAGTGGCTCACACCTGTAATCCCAGCACTTTGGGAGGCCGAGGCGGGCAGATCATTTGAAAGACCAGCCTGGCCAGCATGGTGAAACACCATCTCTACTAAAAGTATAAAAAATTAGCCAGGTGTGGTGGTATGCGCCTGTAGTCCCAGCTACTCGAGAAGCAAAGACAGGAGAATCACTTGAACCCAGGAGGTGGAGGTTGCAGTAAGCCGAGATCTTATCACTGCGCTCCAGCCCCAGGTGACAGAGCAAGACTGTGTCTGAAAAAAAGAAAAAAAAAACAGTTTTTAAATTTTCTTACGACTTTTCAGAAATCTGTTTATCACGTATAACAGGAAAATATTTGCAGGTCTGGGACTCTTTTCTATTGTGGTGATCAGTATATGTTTTAAAGATTTCATTTTTATTAAACAATGTTTTAAGGATATATATATGGCTCATTTCATATACTGGTTAATGTTCGTTACGTTAAGTCATTACATTTTCACATGAAGCCAAATTTAAGTCTTAGAGTTGGACACTGCTAATTGTTTTGGTTATTCCTAGCTTTTTGTAAAATACATACATGTGGTTTTTTCCTTCCAGATTATTGGGCTTTGTCTCTATTTTCAAGACAGATCAGGAGATGACTGTAACTGCTGTGTGGCAGCCTGATGGTTTCAGCGCAGTCCGGGGATTGTATCATTGTATCAGCCTTTGATCTGAGGGTCTCTGTGTGTCTCGTCTCTTTACTGACACATGCCCATGGGAGAGCAAGGAATTCCTAACTTCAGCAGTAACTTGGGAATTTCATTGAAAAGAAGCAACTCCTTTCCATCTCTCATGCTTGTTTTTCCCGCCATCTTCTGGGTTTTCAAAATTATCTTTTGGGTATTCCAATCGTACTATGATAGGCTTTAAAAAAATAAAAGAATGAACAGAAAAGGAAACAGCTGGGAAATCCACCAGCAGAGCCAAGTTCCACGTCCCAAATTAATTTATTTCCTATCTTCTTACGTATTACATGTACCATCTCTGTATCCCACTCTATTTTCGGAGTGAGCATTATTCCCGGAAAGAACTTTTGTATTTTCTCGGAGTCCATCTGCTCTGACTACTTATCTCCCACCTGAAGCCATAATGTTCCATTCCGAGCCTCATAATCATTTTCACAGCAACTAAATGTGATTTCACACACAGCAGATTATGACTTCTGTGGGGAGTGAGCAATGTAAAATGATTAACCCCTTAGGACAGGGACCCCATTTCACACTAATCTCCTTAGCAACCAACAGAAGACAGGAAAATGGGCAGCATAAATGGATTTGAGGATAATGCAGCATTCCATTTAACCATCAGCTCCAGACGCCTCCGGAACAGGTTTCTAACCGGAAATGATAGCCGACACCAAAGAGTATTGAGCACATGTCCCTGGAAAAGGTGGGACTCACATGGAAGTAGGACGTGGGAACGTGTGCCGCAAAAATTGGGGGTCCACTGGGGATGAAGTCTTGCCTGACCATGGTGGGTCGCTGGGCCAGCAGCACCCCAGAGAGATACCATCACGGAATTTATGGATGATGGGGTTCCCAATGGCTTACGTCTAAATGAGTTCATTCTAATTTTGTCTAGTTGCTTTATGTTTTGGGGAAGAAGAGCTATGCCACATGTAGATGTGAATTAATACTTATAACTGCCCACAGAAACAAGGATAACCCAAAGGTCTTGATTTTTTTCCCTAAACATTTTTTTTTTTTTTTTTCCCTGAAAGACTTCATGGCAATTGAATACCCTGTTTTCAGCTTCCTGTCGCTGATTCAAGGAAGGGAGTTTTTATTGGGAAGAAGAAAGTCAATCTCAACAATGCCACAACTGTTTTTTTTTTAAAATAACCTTCCATGCCTGTGACACTGGCAGCTCATAGAATGGGTTCCATTGTATTTGAATGCTTGTGAAGTTAATGCTACCTTTTTCAGCGTGACTTACATATAGAGGATGTCTGGTTGGTTTGTAGCCAATGGCTGTGAGATTTGATGACTCACAGTATCTCAGTAATAAAATGTTTCCCTCTGCATCACATGTGAATTTTGGAATCTTCACCAGAGCTGATTGATCAGCTCAGGCAACTGTCTCCATAAAGTGTAATGAAATTAGAATTTTGGTTTAGTCATAAATGTAGTTGCAGCGTGGGATTGGAAAGCATCTTCTGTCCCTTGAAGAGAATGTGATCTCTGAAGAAGTTACCAGCCTGTGGTGGAATCCAGGCATTCTGGAACCCTTCGTTACCCGAGTCAATTATTATTATTGTAATTTCGACTCAGCAAGTGTATGAACTTGAAAACATCATCTAATAAACATTTATTAGTAGCTACCCTTTGCCTGATAGCAGAAAATGAGAGGGAACCAGATGCACCCACTTTAATTAATTGCTGTAATCAGGAGTGGTATGCAACATGGCGGGTGAAAATTGCCGACTTAAATTCTGGCTTTGTGGCTCAAACGGAGTCTTGAAGTCTTTTTCCCTTGAATAGCTACAGAACTAGAGCCTCTGAGTCTTCCTGTCTCGTCCATCTGAACTTCTTTTCTTTTTGGGCTGAGGTGTGTTCAGTTGAAACTCTTGATGTAGTAACAGGTTCTGAATTGCTAATTATTCTGCAGGAGAGTTGGGAGTTTATTCCTGAGTTTTCTCAGTTCATTCAAAAGACCAACACAGAGAGGAACAAGGTCAGGAAATGGAATGGAGACAATGCACGTGATCCTCCTTTTGCCTACAAGTGGCACAGATTGAAGTGCAGCCCTCTGCCCAGAGAAAGCTTTTCTGATGTCCCTAAACCATCCTTTAGGCCTCTCCTTAGACATGGCTTTCTCTGAGAAGCCTTCCCAAACTGTCCCACCTGCCCTCCCTCCTGCCTCCAACTGTTAGGCTTCCTTATTCCTGTCTTATACTTCATCTACTTTATTTTAGAATTGCCCATTTATTGTCTATATCCTCTTTTACTTGGGGTCAGGGACTGCGTCTTGTCACCTCTATCTCCAGAATCTAATACAGAGCCTAACTTTCAGTAGGTGCTTAATCAAACCTGAATGAATGAATGAGTGAATGAATGGGAGTAGTGTGTCTCACCTAGGTATACCTTACTCATTTCTGCATCCCCGGTACCTACTGTTACCAGAAACGAGGTCCAATCCGGACCCCAAGAGAGGATAATTCGAGACGAGTCCATAAAATGAAAGCAAGTTTATTAGAGAAGAAACAAAACTTCTTTACTTAGAGAAGTGAAGAAACTCCATAGGCAGAGCAGCCCTGAGGGCGGCTGGTTGCCCACTTTTATGGTTATTTTTTTATTATATGCTAAATAAGGGTTGGATTATTCGTACCTCCCCTTTTTAGAAGATGGAGGGTAACTTCCTGACGTTGCCATGGCATTGTAAACTGTCATGGCGCGGGCGGGAGCGTAGCTGTAAGGACAGCCAGAGGTCACTGTCGAGGCTGTCTTGGTGTTGGTGGGATTTGGCTTCTTTACTCAGCCTGTTATATCAGCAAGGTCTTCATGACCTGTACCTTGTGCCGACCTCCTGTCTCACCTGTGACTTAGAATGCCTGACCACGTGGGAATGCAGCCCAGTAGGTCTCAGCCTCATTTTACCCAGCTCCTATCAAGATGGAGCTGCTCTGGTTCACAGGCCTCTGACCCTACTTGTGTATGAGTTACCTATTGTTGCATAACAAACCACTACAAAACTTAGTGTCTTAAAGCAACAGCTATTCATTCAGCCACGATTCCGCAGACTGGCCGTTTAGGCCGGCCCAGCTGGTCGGTTCCGGTGTCAGCTGGGCTCCCTCACGTGTCTGTGATCAGCTTCCAGGTGAGTTGAGTGCTGGGTGATGTCAGCCGGCCTCAGCTCGGGGTCTCGTCTCTCTTCCACGTGATCTTTTTTCTTCCGGCAGGCTAGCCCGGGCCTGTTCGAGTGGCAGCTAGGCAGGGTTGTGGCAAGTGAGCAGACGGGTGCCTGACCTCTGGAGGCTCGAGCTCAGCTGGCACAGCCTCACTTCTACTGGATTTTCTTGGCTAAAGAAGTCACAGAGCCAGTTCTGACCTAAAGGGAAGGAAAACTGAGCGAGAGGAGGAACTGCACAGGTACGTTGCAGAGGAGCAGGAAGCACGGAGGAGAAAAGCCGAGGGCGTTTTGCAAGCGGCCTATTACTTTTGGCGTAGCCTAGGCACTCTGAAGCGCTTGGCTCCTTTGAGTCCAGCAAGTACTAGATTTAGCCAGTATCTTGGGAGATCTTCCCAAGAAGACCACCTTTCTCTCTGGCTCCCTTCTGTATCCCTGCCCTTCCCGTCTCCTGTTCCCTGCTCCCTCTGCTTCGTTGTGACCCAAGTGAGCTGGCGATGCTGCTGTCAGCGCCCGGGTCCTCTTCAGTGGGTGACGCATCCTGGGCGCCCACCGTTCTCTTGAGCATGTTGTATAAACCAGACCCCATGCCCGGCAGGACCAAGCAGGGAGCAAGAAAGACAGGATCCTTGTTCTCCACTGGGAAAGATAGGAAACCACGAGTGTGATTTCTCGTAAAGACATGCAGGATTGAAGCACAGGTAACAGGGCACCCGCCTTGTTGAGGACCTGGCGTTGAAGCTGAGACCTAAGGGGTGGGTAGGAAGTGGTGTTCTCACCACAGAGGAGGTGGCAGCGACAGTGTGGGGCCCAGAGAAGGTGCGGCGGAGCGCTTTTCAGGGGGAGGGAACGCGCAGAAGGGCCCTGGTGTGGGAAGAGCGTGATGTTTGGGGAAGTGGGAGAGGATAGGCTGGCTCCAGCCCAGGGGCGAGGGATGGCAGAGGTGTGCGGGATCAGGTCTCCTGGGACTGGGAAGCCAAGGCGCTTTCCCAAGAGTTAAGTGGAAAGCTGTTGAAGGGTTACAAACAGGGGAGAGAAGCGACCCAATTTACTTAAAAAAAAATTTTTTTTTTAAATTTATTTTTGAGGCAGAGTCTCGCTCTGTCGCCAGGCTGCAGTGCCATGGTCCAGTGTCTGCTCACTGCGACCTCCGCCTCCTGGGTTCAAGCTAGTCTCCTGCCTCAGCCTCCCGAGTAACTGGGACTACAGGCACGTGCTGCCACACCTGGCTAATTTTGTATTTTAATTTTAGTAGAGAAAGGGTTTCACCATATTGGCAAGGTTGGTCTCGAACTGCTGACCTTGTGATCCGCCTGCCTTGGCCTCCCAAAGTGCTGGGATTACAGGCATGAGCCACCGTGCAATATACTTTTTAAAATCACCCTGGGCTGCATGGACAATACATTTAGAGGTGTGCAAGACTGGACTTGAAATTCTTTCCATTCTCTGTCATCGAAACACCCTACTCAGCAGGGTGTGTGTGTGGGGAAGAAAGCAGCCCGATGACACTGAGCGCACCAGTTACTGAGGACCTTGTCAGTGGTATTTGTGCCGTGTTGGAAACCTCGGAGCTGAGTGTTCTGGAATGTCCTCTCAGCCTGTGAGTGCACAGTGGGTACAGGGAGCTGGTGCCCCAGGGAGAGGAGGGAGCTGTCACTGCCAGCTGCCCAGGGCAACCCCTATTCTTTCTGACCTGGCTGGCCTGCTGGCAAGGCTGCAGAGGGGCTCCTCGTAGCTGTGGAATCCTCAAGCAGCCCTTGCAAGTGGCTCATTTCAGAGGGGATGGTGCCCGGTGGCTGCTTCTTGGGATCTCGGAGCAGGTGCTTCCTCTGCCTCACTTCTCCCTTGTTCGTTTCCCCCACTGGGCGCTCTTTTCCCTTTTCACTGGATGTTGTTTAAAAAATGTGGGAACCCATCAACCTTTCACTGCGCTAGGCACCTGGTTTTGTGGGGGACACAGAGGTCTCCCTTCTGGCGCCGTCTCCCGGGAGCCTCTTCAGGCAGTGCTTCTGAAACTTCACTCAACTCCTCTGGAAGCAGCTGGCGGATCGCTGTCAGTGGACTCACCCAAACGTGAGTCTGCCGGGCCGTTTCCCGTCCACCTTCCCTGGGCTCTGTGGGTCCAGAAGCAATGCAGTAACCATGCGGCTTCTTCCTAATGCAACGTTCACGGCCCCTCTCTGGCTGACGGTTCATTAACCTGGTGGCCCAACTGCTTCTGTGCTGTCCCTGAATTTCTTTTTTTTTTTTTTTAATTTTTTTTTAATGAACGAGAGGTTCTTACGTTGCCCAGGTTGGCCTTGAACTCATAGCCTCACCTCCTCAAGCGCCAGGACAACTGGCCCGAGCCACCGTGGCTCCCACTGTCCCTGAATTTCAACATTCAGAGTTTTCTTCAAAGCCCAGGTCTGCTTATCATTCATGTTCAATATGAGGTTACTTACAGAGTGAAGTCATTATCTTTAATGTTTAATAACTGTGCCACAAGGATATGCTAAAATCCAAGAAATGTAATTGAGGAGGCTTTTGACTCAAGTCTTGTGTGTGCGTGTGTTTAAACTCTCCGGATCCTGTCCCCAGGGCTAAGCAAAACCTGCTTTTGCTCCGTCTTCTACTTCGTTTGTCTCTTTGGTTTTGCTTTTCCGTGGCTATGTCCTCGTGGATCTGTTTTGGTGGTAGCCGAGTCTGGGGGTCTGGAAGCAGAGGTGATGCTGGGATTGACACATCTCGAGCCTGGGCTGTGCTACAGGAGGGGTTGACGGCAGGAGGGAAGGCTGTGGGCTTAGACCTCTGCACGGCGCGGCTTTGGGCAGGTATGGGGAACAAATGGCCATGTGGACTCTGCCCTTGACACAAATGAACAAAGTGCCCAGATCTGATTCCCCCAACCCTGGAGGCTTCCAGGTCTTTGAATATAGAATTGAGCCTCAGCCGGGCGTGGTGGCCCACACCTGTAATCCCAGAACTTTGGGAGGCCAAGGCGGATGGGTCACGAGGTCAAGAGATTGAGACCATCCTGGCCAACATGGTGAATCCCCATCTCTACTAAAAATACAAAAAATTAGCTGGGCGTGGTGGCAAATGCCTGTAATCCCAGCTACTCAAGAGGCTGAGACAGGAGATTTGCTTGAATCCAGGAGGCAGGGGCTACAAAGAGCCCAGAACGTGCCACTGCACTCCAGCCTGGGCAACAAGAGCAAAACTCCATCTCAAAAAAAGAAAAAAGAATTGAGCTCACAGCAGATAGCTCCTGGTAGTGAAGAGATTCTTGGGGTAAATGCCAGGCCATGAAGAAGGAAGATTCATTCCTTCCTCCCTCCCTCCCTCCCTCCCTCCCTCCCTCCCTCCCTCCTTCCCTCCCTCCCTCCTTCCCTCCTTCCCTCCTTCCTTCCTTCCTTCCTTCCTTCCCATGCATAAAATTGCCTTTAGTCCTTTTGCTGTGTCTTCTTGGAAGAAGCATGAGTATGAGTGAGTCTCTGAATTTGCAAGTTGAAACTCTGATTTCCCATGGGCAGAATCCCGAAATAAGGCTGTTTGACTGTTTTGAGCTCTTCCTTTAAGGAGAACAGACCATAATGGTGGCTCTGTTTGGTATCCTGAGGGGCTGTGGACAGGGAGTCTACGGCAAGGTTCATAAAACACTTGGAGGTTTTTCAGAGAAAGGAGCTATAGAAATGGAGGGGTGCAGCCGAGATGTAAGCCCCCCACGGGTCTCAGGCTCTCATTTCCCTCCGAGTCATAAAGTGAGAGGATCCATTACAGGTCTCCCCTCCCCTGCCCTCCCCCTTCTCTCTCATTCTGTTCTCAAGGCAGGAACCACAGCGTGAGGGTCTGACTCTCCAGGGCAACCCTCCACGGTTCACCTGCGCACTGCGTCTTACATCTTTGAAGGAGCTGGAGAGCGTTCCTTTCCTTTGCCTGAATTGCTTTATGACTTGACTTGTCTTCCTCAGTGTTGGTAAGACTTCCCTTGAACAATGGAAAACTGAAGCAGGTACGTAGCAGGCTTTTGGGTTTTCATCTAAAGATTGAATTTCTTTTTTGGATCTAGCTGTATTAGGAATACAGAGAAGAGAATTTTGAGAGGTGGAGGTGAGGAAAGGGTTCACACTAGTTTTTAAATTTTTTTCTGAGACAGAGTCCTGCTCTGGCACCCAGGCTGCGGGACTGCAGGGGCATGATCTTGGCTCACTGCAACCTCTGCCTGCTGGGTTCAAGTGATTCTCCTGCCTCAGCCTCCCAAGTAGCTGGGATTACAGGCACCCGCCACCACACTTGGCTAATTTTTGTATTTTTAGTAGAGACAGGGTTTCACCATGTTGGCCAAGCTGGTCTTGAACTCCTGACCTCGAGTGATCCACCTGCCTCAGCCTCCCAAAGTGCCGAGTTTACAGGTGTCAGACACTGCACCCGGCCAAGTTCTTGAAGATATTCTTGAGGGAGCCAGGTTCGAGTTCCATGGATGCTTCAGTGTTTGACTGCTCTCATATTTCCTTAAGTATAGCTTTGTTTCCTTCAACTCACAGGGAAAAATTGCAGAGTTAGGGCCCGTGTAGAATGTGACATCAATCAACACATAAATAATGAAGCATACACATGTTTTTAAGTTATTTGGAATGGAGAGAAAGTATCTCTTTTCAGACATTAGCTGTAACTTCACACCTCCTAGGAAAATATTTCCAGACACCACTGGTTTAAAATTTTAGCTGAATTAATTAGATACTTCAGTTTAACAAATGGTCAGTTCAGTCCATTTTTTAATGGAGTTTTCATAGAATGGAACCAGTTGACTGCTTGACTCGGCTGGTCATTTGTGTGACACAGACGCAGGTCTGGAGTAATAAGGTTGAACTTGGCAGTGACAGACGGCTAAGATCACGTTGAAGGAAGACATGGAGAACTCTACCATGGATCCATATCATGAGTTCCTCTCATCATATCCACACCATCAGCTCATTAGTAAATGAAATCATAATCCCTGCCTTTCATGAGACATCTGATCACATTCGGTGGTGTTTTCAGTCTGTGTTGAAAAGCGCAGGAGGTGTGGACGCTTTTGCACACATGGTGAGCCAGGAAGGAGGTGGTGAGTGAACTTGGCACAGATCATTCTAACATTAGAGGTAATGATTCCGTTTAGTATTTTCTTAAGTCCTTGGTGGATATGTTACTTCTCACGGACTTGGACTACTTGGAAGTAAGATATTGTGTAAGATACCTTACTTAGAGATCTTAAGTAAGATACTCTGCTTAGAACCAGATGGGAAAGATTCTTTCGTCTAGTTCTGAGCACACCGGATTTGCCTGAGAAACTCTTTGGTGAGCTCTGAGGGTGACGTGGCGTACTTAGGTGGGTTCACCTTGACCTGATGACCTTGAGGAATAAGGAGGTGTGAATGGGTGTGACACTGCTTTTAGAACTTGAGTTGGGCTGACACAGCTCTGGTTCACACTTGAACTTACGTGGGCACTTCTGTGCCTCTCTGTTACTCCTCTTTGTACCCCCTTCATCAAGCATAATGTTTATCACGTGATCGTGTTCAATCCATGTTGCCAGCCTGAGATGCTTAGAGTTTATTGAATTGGGTTGTATATGCTGCCAGGACTTATGACTTTGGGGAAGGAAGCCTTAGGCTTCAGGAAGCTTCTATGTTTTGTTTTCTTACAGGCTAGGAGTTTTGTCTTTTATTTATTTATTTATTTTCTTATGGGCTAGGAAATTTCCCCAAGGTGAACTCAGAGAACAAGGGCGTACAGTGTTATTTATGGCGTTCCCCACTTAGGAGCAAGTGACTAGTATCTGTTGAGTGAAGTATGTCTTCTCATGGGTTCTGTGCTGAAGAACTGTCTTACTGACTGACACCTCTCATTAAGACATTCTGTACCTCCGTGATGACAAGATCAGGGCGTGTTTAGAACCAGAGGCGGGCACAACAGTTCAGAGACGTGGGTCGTAATCTGAGTGCGGACGTAAGGGCTCCGACAGAGGTGCCACCAGGCAGCTGCTGGAGTGGCTTTGCAGCTGCACAGCGTGTGCCACGGTCATCAGTCAAGGACTGTCCCTGCAGTCTTCAGACTCCAGCTCCCCTGCGTCCACCTCGCCGTGGGGTGCCCAGCGTGTTAGGCCAGGAGCAGTCCTTGCTCACAAAGTTGGCTTTACTTTTCCCTCCCCAGCTACTGGCTCGCACGTCCTCGCCTTTGTGAACTCTGTCACTTGTCTAGAATTCCACCTCCTCTGCTCCCTGTCGACTCACACCCGCCATTTTCCTCAGGAGCTCTGTCAACACTCAGCGCTTCACAGATTCTTTCTGCGGCCTCCTCTTAGTGCTATATTAACTCTAGTTTTTCCACACACAGCTCGTAAGCGCCCCGAGCCCCTGCGTGCGTGTGCTGACATTTAAGCTGTCAGTTTTGGAGGTTCTGTTTGATTCTCAAAGTAACTCTGTGAAGGCTGGGTGCAGTGGCTCTTGCCTGTAATCCCAGCACTTTGGGAGGCCAAAATGGGTGGATCACCTGAGGTCAGTAGTTCGAGACCAGCCTGGCCAATGTGGTGAAACCCCGTCTCTACTAAAAATACAAAAATCAGCCAGATGTGGTGGCATGCACCTGTAATCCCAGCTACTCAGGAGACTGAGGCTGAGAATCGCTTGAACTCAGGAGGTGGACGTTGCAGTGAGCCAAGATCACACCACTGCACTCCAGCCTGTGTGAAGAGTGAGATTCTGTCTCAAAAAAACCCCCAAAAAACCAAAAAACAAAAACCCTCTATAGGGGCAATTTTTATTATTTCCGTTGTTACGAATGGTGACCCTGAAATTCAGAGAGGTCAGGTGACTTACCTAAGGTCACACAGCCAAGTGGAAGGTAGAGGTGGGATCGAGTCTTGTCTGCTGATTCCATGTCTGTTCCTTCTCCTACCATACACTGTATTTTTCATTGGCTGATTCAATAAATTCTGCCTTCAAAAATTAGACTCACAATTTTTTTTTTTTTTAAAAACCTTTCTTAGGAGGAAATGTCTTCTGAGAAGCTGTAATTTTTTAAGAAACTAATTTGACTTAGAGAAGAGGAGTAGGGTCTGCCTAAGGAGAAAAGGTATTACTTAGCCCTTTAGCACACATTTAAGGGTCTACTCCGTACTGTGCTGGTTGATGGAAATGGGAATAGGGTCAAGTGAGGACGTGGTTTCTGTCCTCCCCGAACCCATAGCCTTGTGGCTTAGATGTGGGACACCATGGTGGCAGATGTCCTGTGTGCTTGTGAATCTGAAAGACTGATGCCTACTGTTCTTTTCTATTTTTTTTTTTGAGATGGAATCTCAATCTGTAACCCATGCTGGAGTGTAGTGGTGTGATCTCGGCTCACTGCATCCTCCACCTCCTGGGTTCAAGTGATTCCCCTGCCTCAGCCTCCAGAGTAGCTGGGATTACAGGCACCCGCCACCACACTTGGCTAATTTTTGTATTTTTAGTAGAGACAGGGTTTCACCATGTTGGCCAGGATGGTCTCGAACTCCTGACTTCAGGTAATCTGCCCACCTTGGCCTCCCAAAGTGCTGGGATTACAGGAGTAAGCCACTGTGCCCAGCCCTGATATTCTAACTCATAAGGAATCTTTACCTGTATTCACTATACAAATACTGGTTTCTAGAGCCCCTTGATGAATGAAGAGATAAAACGCGGTCTGTGCATGCAATGGAACGTTCTTCAGTGTGGAGAAGGAATGAAGCTCTGATACGGGCTGTTGCAGTAACATGAACCTGGAAGAAACTGTGCCACGTGAAATTAGCTCAACACAAAACGTCAAACATTGTATGGTTTTGCTTATGTTTTCGGCAAAATCATAGAGAAAGAACGTAAAATAGAGGTCGTCAGTGGCTAGAGGGAGGGAGAACGGGTGCAGAGTTTCAGTTTGGGAATGTGAGATAGTTCTGGATATGGATATTGGTGATGACTGCAGGGCAGTGCATTGACCATTGCATTAATGTATTTAATGCTCCTGAACCGTACACCTAAAAATGGTTAAATCGGTAAATTTCATGTCACGTATACCACACGGAAAATTAGTTTTCCGATTATTGTCAGCTATGCTTAGACATGACATTAAGGCAGGAGGAAGATGGGAGTGGTCATAGCCGTGTGTGGAAAGCAGAAGGGCAGAAGAGACCCCTCATGTCACCAATTAGCTCTCAGAATCCAGAAAACATCAGGGACGAGCAGCCTCCACTGCCCCTATCCGCGAGCTGTTTCACTAGCATTCCAGACAGTTCTGGCAAGGGTGGAAAAGCTGGACCAGGATCTGGGTAACTCTTTCACAGTCGAGTGGGTAAGGAGAAGCACTGTTCGCAGAGAAATGAGAACATGTGTCTTGGAAGGCTGCCTTTGCTTCATGTTCCACGCGATCCAGGAGGCCAGATGGCGTTTTATGTGGTTTTCACAACTGTGATTGTGGATTGATTACTAAACGTGTTTGTGTTCCCAGCCCGGCTCGCCGCCTCCCGCCTGCCTTTTAGCTTCACCGCCATTCCCGGAGCTCAGTTTGAACAGGCGTATTGTTTTTCTTCTGTTCCTTGTTACGACTGCATTGGTGCCAGCCTTGACTACCTTCAGCTCTATTTGCTGCCCAGAGTCTAGTGTAGAAAATGAGATCCTTTTTCCAATAAGTATGAGCAAATGAAAGCCTGTCACATTGCGTTTGTATCCAATTCTTGATTTTGTTTTTGAGTTTGGGTTCCCCTCATGATGGGTTGCAAAAGGATAAAGGAGAATCTCCGATGTCCTGCCAGCTCCTCACCCAGCTGACCTTCCACCGTCAGATGGTGTTCGCATAGGAAAGTCAAATTAATTTTACATTGAATGCAAGAAATACGTGACTAGGAAGATTGTATTGAAGATTAAGTAGTTTGCAAAGCCTTTTAGGATTTTCAAATGACTTTTGCATAAATAACTTCTTCTGGTTCTTACAACAGTCTAGAGACGGAGTCTAGCAGGTGTCTCCCTCTCATATGAGGAAACAGAGGCTTAGAGAAGATGGGGGGGCATGCCCAAGGTTGCCCGGCTCACGTCGGTCAGAGCTGGATTTGGAGAGCTTATCTGCTGGGTCCGCATCCAGAATGCTTCCTACCGTCCTTGGAAAGGCAAAATCCCATTAGAGTAAAGAATATCAGCAATATCTGCCATTTCGAGCAACTTACCAGGCCATTTGTTAAATAAGTCACAGTGACCATTGGACCTCTGCAAAAAGTCTTCCTTTTACCCTTTGTAGTGTAGTAACTCCCATGGCTGAGGTCTGCAGCTGGTTCGTTTAATAGGCTGGAAAGTGAGTCAGAGATTGTGAGGAGAGACTGGGAGGTTCTTGGGAACGTCTCTGCTGACCTCTTGAGCTGGGCTTGCATTCTTCCAGCAAGGAAAGGGCAGGATCGCGGATGTTGCAGAATGTACTTCTGTGAAGCCCTTCAGAGACTTCTAGTAGTTTCGGTGAACAGACAGTGTCCTGCTGCCTTGCTGAAATCTGGGTATGGCTTGAGGAGCAAGTTTATCTCAGTCATTTTTCTATTTCTAGTACTTGGCCCAGATCTTGACCTAATAGGCATTCAGCAGCTATTTGTTGAGTGGAACCTCCAAAGATAGCACTTTCTTCTTGTGGGGAATTAGAGTCTATTGATTTGCATTGGGCAAATCAATAGACTCTAATTCCCCACAAGAAGAAAGTTCATTTTGTAAGATTTCCTGGTCGGGCACGGTGGCTCAGCCTGTAATCCCAGCACTTTGTGAGGCTGAGGTGGGGGGATCATCTGAGTTTAGGAGTTCAAGACCAGCCTGGCCAACATAGTGAAACGCCATCTTCACTAAAAATACAAAAACTAGCCAGGCGTGGTGACAGGGACCTGTAATCCCAGCTACTCAAGAGACTGAGGTGGGAGAATCACTTGAACCTGGGAGGTGGAGGTTGCAGTGAGCTGA
This sequence comes from Callithrix jacchus, assembly GCF_049354715.1. Classification (NCBI taxonomy): domain Eukaryota; kingdom Metazoa; phylum Chordata; class Mammalia; order Primates; family Cebidae; genus Callithrix; species Callithrix jacchus. Next base: position 40,943,906 of record NC_133520.1, on the reverse strand, counting down.
GATCTCACAACTGCACTCCAGCCTGGGCAACAGAGTGAGACTCCGACTCTAAAAAAAAATTGCTTCAGCTGTGTGTTTATATAAATGCACAGGTAGGTAGTAGATGTAAGTGGCTGCCTGGCCAAGTCTGGCTTAACTGCTTAGTTCTACTCTGGGGATTGGACCCAGAAGAATTCTTGAACTTGGCCCAGAGTCCCAAGTCAAGCCAACTCATTACTTCTTCCACCCTTCCTTTTTAAAAAGGGTTTTCTCTCTTTGGTTCAAGTTCCTCTTAAAACACAATTAGTCATTTTTCCTTCATTGATAGAGGCACAAATGAATTTTGTTTTCTTTTAGATGGAGTCTCGCTCTGCTTCCAGGCTGGGATGCAGTGACACAGTCTCGGCTCACTGCAACCCCTGTCTCTTAGGTTCAAGCGATTCTCCTGCCTCAGCCTCCTGAGTAGCTGGGATTACAGGCGCGTGCCGCCTCACCTGGCTAATTTTTGTATTTTTAGTGGAGACAGGGTTTTGCCATGTTGGCCAGGCTGGTCTCCAACTCCTGACCTCAGGTGGTTCCCCTGCCTTGGCCTCCCAAAATGCTGGTATTACAGGCATGAGCCACCATGCCCGGCCAAGGCGCAAATGAGTTTGAGCCTCATTGAAGTGACAGTGGCCTGCTATGGCTCTGCTGTGGCTTCTCCGGGCCACTTCCTTCTTCCGCCTTCCTGTACTGCGTGGGCATGGGGCTGGGCTCCCTGGCCAGGCTGCTCTGGGTTATTACAGCCATATATCTTGGAACTGAGCCTGAGTATGGATCATCCTGTTTCCTGCTGGAATTGATTTTCTGTCCAATTTTCATTTCCTATTGTGCGTTTCTTTGGGGTCAGAGCCGTTTTGTCAGACGAAAGCAGGCTTTTGTTTTGGAGATATTCCTGGCTTCTCTTCAGCAGCGTGTTTATATACATGGGCAGCCAGGCAGTGCGAGTGGCTGCCCGGCCACAGTCTGGCTGAGCTGCTTAGTTGTACTCTGGGGGTTGGACCCAGTAGAAATCTTGGACTTGGCCTGGAGTCCCAGGTCACCCTGTCATTGGCCCTGTATCTTAACTTGGGCATGTCTTCCTCTGTCAGATGGGCTTTGTTCTCGGAAGCCCGCATCAGAGAGCTCTTCAGAAGAGAGAAAATGTTACATTGCTGTTACCATTTCAAATGCTTACCACTAGGCCAATCTGCTTCAAAGCTTAGCAGCCTGTGGGTGAACAGCAAACACTCAGCTGGATCTCAAAGAAATCCCTGGTCAAGCCAGTACCCAATTATTTACCAATACAGGTTGATTGCAACCTCCAGATCCTTCAGCAGTCGAGACGTGTAGAAACTGTCTGTCCAGCACCTGGAAAGCCTAAGTAGGATCGGCCCCAGTTGTCATTCACTTTCAGTGGCCTCAGAATCCACTTTTGTTTGTCCTTCCATCTGTTCCCGTTGTCTGCCGTCAGTGTTGTAATCAGGTGGAACAGCAATGTCAGTTAACGTCACTGCTCCGTCGGCGGAAGTGAAGAATTTGGTTTTCTCTTTTGTCACAACTTACACGAGTACATCTTTACACAGCCGCTCCCCCGATCTTGCCTGCGTGTATGATGTATGCTACATCAGCCTATCTGCTGCCTCACAGTCAAGGTCCTGTTTGCTGACGTGGAAGCCTAGCAGCAGGGTTACGTTTGTCAGGATGTCAGAAAAATCTCCTGTGTATTGACTGTGATGCCATAAGTGGTGTCAGCCGTTTTCGGCCTCATTAATCTCTTCTTGGGAGAAAAAGCTCATAATATGGTGAAGATATCAAAGGGCTTGTTTTGGGATTATTTCTAGAACATGATAGTTGGACAGTGCACATGCATGTCCAGATAAATTGAGTCATGTTATAGCATCTAGTTTTATGTAACCAAAATTGGACATTGTATTATTTGGATAGAGTGTTGAAGTAGGTGGCTTCTGGAGAGAGTGTTGAAGGTAGGTGGCTTCTGGAGAGAGTGTTGAAGGTAGGTGGCTTCTGGAGAGAGTGTTGAAGGTAGGTGGCATCTGGAGAGAGTGTTGAAGGTAGGTGGCATCTGGAGAGAGTGTTGAAGGTAGGTGGCTTCTGGAGAGAGTGTTGCAGGTAGGTGGCATCTGGAGAGTGTTGAAGGTAGGTGGCATCTGGAGAGAGTGTTGAAGGTAGGTGGCATCTGGAGAGAGTGTTGAAGTAGGTGGCATCTGGAGAGGGTGTTACAGGTAGGTGGCTTCTGGAGAGTGTTGAGGTAGGTGGCTTCTGGAGAGGGTGTTGAAGGTAGGTGGCATCTGGAGAGGGTGTTGAAGGTAGGTGGCATCTGGAGAGAGTGTTGAAGGTAGGTGGCTTCTGGAGAGAGTGTTGAAGGTAGGTGGCTTCTGGAGAGGGTGTTGAAGGTAGGTGGCATCTGGAGAGAGTGTTGAAGGTAGGTGGCTTCTGGAGAGAGTGTTGCAGGTAGGTGGCTTCTGGATAGAGTGTTGCAGGTAGGTGGCTTCTGGATAGAGTGTTGCAGGTGGGTGGCTTCTGGACAGAGTGTTGCAGGTGGGTGGCTTCTGGACAGAGTGTTGAGGTAGGTGGCTTCTGGATAGAGTGTTGCAGGTAGGTGGCTTCTGGATAGAGTGTTGCAGGTAGGTGGCATCTGGATAGAGTGTTGCAGGTAGGTGGCATCTGGATAGAGTGTTGCAGGTAGGTGGCATCTGGATAGAGTTTTGCAGGTAGGTGGCTTCTGGACAGAGTGTTGAAGGTAGGTGGCTTCTGGATAGAGTGTTGCAGGTAGGTGGCTTCTGGATAGAGTGTTGCAGGTAGGTGGCTTCTGGATAGAGTGTTGAGGTAGGTGGCTTCTGGACAGAGTGTTGCAGGTAGGTGGCATCTGGATAGAGTGTTGCAGGTAGGTGGCATCTGGATAGAGTGTTGCAGGTAGGTGGCATCTGGAGAGAGTGTTGAGGTAGCTGGTTCCATACATTCAGCAGCAAGGAGTTTAATAGCTTTCTCATCACCATCCTTGCCTCCTTCCTCCTTTTTCTGTGTCACAGAAGCAGTTAGAAACTTTGAGGAATTTCCCAACATATCAGATAATTTGTTATTTCTTCTAAAACGTAAGGAAGTACGTGGCAATAGAAATGGCAAATGGATATTTACATGGTGATTAGGAGATTAGAATACACCCGGAAATCTGGGTTCTGTTCTTCGGTGTCCTTCTGACACATCCAGTGACCTTACATGTTTCTGTACTTTGCTGCACCTGAATTCCCTTATCTGCGCAAAATGAAGCTGTTAACTGAGCTAAATGTTCTTAAAGATCTTTTCCAGCTCTGACGTTGAACTCAGTACATCAACTTACGTGATTTATTTGCACAATCTTAGCAGAATTAATTTGGATTTGCTAATTGTTTGCATCTGGCTAATTATTGCTTGCATGTAATCTAACCGTAGAATATCTAACCATAATAGTTTCTTATATTAACTAAAGGTGCTGTGAAGGAAACATGGAATTCCCCCAAAATCAAAACTAAAAGGAACTTCTCCTTTAGCGCAAGCACAGGTAGAAGATACATAAGGCGCCCTAGCGGCACTGGCCCTTCTGCCCCCTTCAGCGAGTCTGCCCTCTTCAGCGAGTCTGCCTGAGGTGCACAGAATCATTACTGGCTCTTGTGCCACCAAGTGACATCGTATTTGGCTGTGACACCACGTGAAGAGGGAATAAGGTGCTCAGTACAGCTGCAGCCTCCTGCACAGAGTAAAGGTGACACTTCTCGAGTTAATTACTCTGTTGGGAAGTTTTCCAGCTCCACCACCGTCTTCCCTACTTCAACAAGGATTCCGGGGGGAGCTCACAGCTTTGCAGATCTCCTTGCACGAAGGAAAAATAAAAAAGCTTTTCAGTTCTAGGAGTATAAACCAGCCACAGGCTCAGGGGGCACATTTTGCACTGTCTTCTGGAGAAAGAAGAAGTACTAACAACAAATAAGCCTGTTGGGCTTCCAGTCTTATTTGCTTGTGATAGCAGGGAGCGAGGTTTTGACGTATTCCCTCCAGAGATGGTTCTAAACATGGAGACCCATTGGTATCCAGGCGTACCCTCCACTCCTCTCTGATCAATGCAGTTGCTAAGCAAGACCAGAACAAGGCTGAGTAGTTGATGGCAAGTGCTTCTGTGAATTGCCTTCTGATTGGGGAATGAGGAGGATGTTTTTATTCAGGAAGGCATGTCTGACCTATGAAACAAAATGCAGTCGGTGTCATTTTAGATTTGGCTCTTGAATCCTCAGAAATACTTGCCTTCACTGACTCTGAGGAGGAAGGATCCCATCTCTTGGATATCTCTGGGAAGTTGCTTTATTGATTCTTCACCAGTTTCCGGACAAGCCCAAGTCTAAATAAAATTCAGATGTAGCCTAATCTTGTAAGCCTTTCTTCTCTCTCTCTCTCTCTCTCTCTCTCTCTCTCTCTCTCTCTCTCTCTCCATCCATCCCTCCATCCATCTGTCTACCTACCTACCTGCCTATCTACCTCAGCCTCCCAGATGGTTGAGGCTGCAGTGAGCTATGATCACACCAATGAACTTCAACCTGAGTGATTCACGATTGTACCACTGCACTCTAGACTAGGTGACAGATTGAGACCCTGTCTTTAAAACAAAAAGTTATTATGAGAGGTCTCAGTGCAGAAATTGTTTCCTCCTGCCCATTGTGCCAAGTTGCCCAGGCCCAGAGGTTGCGTCATGATATGAATATGCTGTGTGGTGTCCAGCACCAGGAGTGGGTGTAGTGAAGGAAAAAGATACGGAGCCAGGAGCTAGACACGGAGACGTTTTTAAACTAGCCGTTTTTAAAAATCACCACCCCATGTTAGAGAAAGGACTGAACGAGGTTTCTGTTTTCTCTCTAAAAATTGATATAACAAAATTCTCGTCATGGGAAGAGAAATCAAAGAGTACACTGACAAAATATGTAGGAAAATCTAAAGCACAGGCACAAAGGGAAAGAATGGATGACTTGGACCGTATTGAAATGAAAGCTTTTTTTTGCTGCAAATGGCACCATCCAGAAACTGACAAAAGCAAACCCCAGAATGGGAGAACATTTGGAAATCAAGTCTTTGATAAAGAATCTGAACCCAGAATCTATGAAAGACTCTTGCAACTCAATAATTAAGACAAGTCAGTTATAAAAATGAGTAAAAGATGTGAAGAGACATTTCTCCAAAGAAGATACCCAGATGGCTGATAAACGCGTGAAGAGACACTCAGCAGCATTGGCTACCTGGGAAACACGAGTCAAAACTACGGTGAGAAACCACTCATTTACACTCGCATGGCTAGAAAAAAAAAGATAAATAGCATGAAGTGTTGATGAGGATGTGGAGAAATTGAATCCTTAGGCACTGCTGGTGAAAATGTGAAATGATACAGCCACTGTGGGAGAACTTGGCACTTTCTCAGAGAGTTAAGCATAATGTTATCATATGACCCAACAGTTCTCCACTTGTTATGCACCCAAGGGAAATGAAAAAATATGTATCCACAAAAGCTTATCCATGAATGTTTATAGAACATTATTCATGATAGCCCCCAGTGTCTGCCAACTGAAAAATGGATAAGCAAAATGTGGCATGATCTATATAATGGAATATTACTTGGCAGTGAAAAGAAATGAAGTGTGGTTCATCCATTGAAACATTATGGTAAGTGAAAGAAGCCAGACACAAAAGATGACACACTGTGTGATTCCATTTATATCAAATGTCCGGAAGAGGCCAATCCGCAGATACAGTGTGCAGATTAGTGGTTGTCAAGGGCTGGATTGGGCTGTGGCAGCTAATGCATATGGAATTTATTTAAGGAGAGAATGAGATGTTCTAAAACTGATGATGGCTGTGCAGTCCTGTAAATATACTAAAAAGCATAGAACTGTACAGTTTAAATGGATGAATTGTATTTCAGAAGGGCTGTTTTAAACACGGGGAAAACACAGGTATGTGTCTGTGCTCTGCAGTCTATCCATCGCTTCCTAGATAAAGTCTAAACTCTGCAGCTTGGCTTTTAAGGCCTTTCATATACGGAATCCTTCCCCACCCTCATCTGTATGTCTGTAAACCTTATGTGTTATTCAAATGCCATAATTGGTCAAACTGGACATGTCTTCTCCTTCCAGAAAGATACCCCTTCATCCCTCGTATAGGCCTTAGCATAGCCTTCCTTGTGCTGTATTTATTTCTGTATCTGTCATATTACCTCCATCTGATTGAGAGCCCTTTAAGGCTGGGATGTCCGCTTGCTCACCTTAGCATCCTTCAGGACACCTGACCCGCAATCTGATCTGACTGGTCCGTGGGAACTTTGTATCGCTTGCTAGAATGAATGGGTTGTGAAATTATTAGACGTGATCCCAGATAGGCTACCGTTTTTACTGATCGCTTTCACAAGCATCTTTCAAGAACAAAGCAGCATCAGAGAAACTCTCAAAACTCTGTGCAGGGTATTCTTATTATCTGTAACCCTGGTAGCTATTCAAATTAGTGTCAATTAACTTTTGGCGGCACTCTGAAGGTTGCTTATCGCCTACGTCGGCTTGTCGGATGAGGTAATGCGCTTCTTCTGGGTACAGTTGTCTTGGGAGAGATTGGCAGCGTTTCCTAGTTGTAAACAAAACTGTCTCATATGCCGACCATGACAAAGAGTGGCTGGGATGCCAGAAGCTCTGTGAAAACACTTCAGTCCATTTCAGTGAGGAGGAACTGCGCTCTGGTAAATAAATCGGTGTCGGGCTGTGTTCCTTAGCTGCTCTGCTCGTGAATGGGCCCCAGCGACTTTTTTGTCCTGGGTGATAAGCTCCTAATATCTATTCAAGTTGAACGTAAAGCTCATTTTCTCTAGAAATCTTTGTTTAAAAACAGAATTTTTTCAGTAGATATATTTATTAAATTAAAAATATTTCAAATACATAGAGTGTTATAACAAAATCACTGCCTGTGCTGACCAAATGCTGCTTTTTGTCATACCTGCTTTGCATTTGTATTTAGCTGAGAAACATATCGAAGATAGTTGGATCCTTCCTTCCCAGATGTCATTGTCCCTCCCTTTCCTCTGAAGTCACAACTGTCTTCTACCAGGAATCTTTAGCTGCTTAGTCTTTCAGTCCAACTATGATGACAGTCGTTAACTCTTGAGACCATTCTCTATTTCAAAACTGGTCGCTGACTCGTTTCTATTATTCTGAGATAATAGAATCTCAGAATTCTGTGATCTACCTTCAAGCCCATCAAATGGGAATTTTTCCCTGAGGAAGTGTAAACCAGCCTCTGGGTATGGGCTGGAGTACAGACCCCAAAGAGCCTTACAGAGAAACACTGGTCACCACACTCCTGAGATTCTGGGAGACAGCGAGAGGTATGAGAAGGCTATGTGGCCTTGTCTTTGAAATACAGAAGTTGGGTGACACCTGGAACATCTTTTCATGACAAGTATGGTGACATTTAACAGGCTATCGAAGTGCAGATCAAGCCAACTGATAGCAGTTTTGGGGAGAATGACAAGGTGCCAGGTAGTGGAGAGAGGAAGATTGAATAACCTAGTTGGGTGTATGTGCCTATGAAGACACACTCATGTGTCTTCCTTACATATATACCTGCCTTGTTCCAAAATAAACTTGAAGTTTGTTTTTTTTTCGTTTTTTGTTTTTTTTGAGATGGAGTCTCGCCTGTTGCCCAGGCTGGAGTGCAATGGCACGATCTTGGCTCGCTGCAACCTCTGCCTCCTGGGTTCAAGCGATTCTCCTGCCTCAGCCTCCCAGGTAGCTGGGATTATAGGCACATGTCACCACTCCTGGCTAATTTTCTGTATCTTTTGTAGAGACGGGGTTTCACCATGTTGGCCAGGCTTGTCTCAATCTCCTGACCTCGTGATCCACCTGCCTTGGCCTTCCAAAGTGCTCTGATTACAAAAAATGTCTTTAAAATACATGTGTGCAGCCTGGGTAACATAGTGAGGTCTCGCTTCTGCAAAATACAAAATAATAAAACTAGCCGGGCATGGTGGCATGCACCTGTAGTCCCAGCTGCATGGGAAGCTGTGGTGAGAGGATCACCTGGGCTTGGGACTTTGAGTTCGAGGCTGCAGTGAGCCACGATCGCACCACTTCACTCTGGCCTGGGCAACAGAATGAGACCTTGTCTTAAAAAGAAAAAAAAGAATGAGTGGAACAAGAAAGAATAATGAGGTGAGGAAATGAAGGCTAAGATAAGATGAGGAGTAGGGGAGTAACAGGTTCAATTCTCAGACGGGGTCAGCATGTAGAATATACACCGTGCCCCACAGATTGCATCCTGAGCTTCTCAATAGACGGTGGGTAAAGGAATCCGTGACACAATTCAGGGCTTGTGAGATACAAGCAAACCGGTTGCCCAAGGGAGAATGGCTATTTCCAGCACAGATGCCTGAGAGCCGTTTTTCTGAGGATGGGTTCTCACCCTTGATGGACAGTCAGAACATTCTGGCAAATGTGCATCATGCTCTAGCGGTGTGTGGTGTGCATGGGGCAAAGCTGAGGGCTGGAGGGGTTCCTGTGCATGAGGAATGCCCGGATACCAAGGATTATTAGTGCCAAAATGCTGTCGACGACATTGTGGTGGTGAATTTTTTTGACTCAACTCGACTGGGCCATGGGATGCCCAGATATTTGGTCAAACCTTGTTCTAGGTGTGTCTGTGAACAAATAGCCCTCACTAATGCAGGTGAGTCTCTTCCAGTTGGTCAAAGGCCCAAGTGGAACCAGCCTGCCCATGAGTCGGAGGGAGCTCCTCTTGCCTGACGGCTCGATCTGTGACTCCAGCTGAAACATAGCTCCTCCTGGGTCTCAAGGCTGCCAGCCTCTGGACTGGATACCATCTCCTGGTTCTCAGCCCTTGCTCATCCCTGGAACTGTGGTCATAATCTCTCCTGGGTCTCCAGCTTGCCAACAGCAGCTCTTGGAACCTGCCATCCATATATGTGACAGTTTCTTAGAATCAATGAATATTTCTCACTATGTATATATCCATATATAAAGTGAAATATATATCTGTAGATAGTGAGAGAGATATATAGAGAGATATGTATATAGTGAGATATAGAGTGAAATATATATAAGAAATATATATAGTGCTATATATACATATATACATATATACATACATACATAGATGAATCTCATATACATACATATGAGATTCATCTATGTATGTATGTATATATGTATATATGTATATATATACATGTATATATGAATCTCATATACATATATACATATACATATATACATGTATATATGAATCTCATATACATACATACATATCTACATACGTATGTATGTAGATATGTATGTATGTAGATATGTGTATATGTATATATGTATGTGTATGTATGTATATGTATGTATGCATGTGTATATATGCATGTATGTATATATATATGTATGTATGTGTCTATCTACCTCCTATTCATCCTGTTTCTCCAGAGAACTCTGGATAATACAAACATTCCATATGCAACGAGAGAGAGGGTGGTCCTAGGTACTAGTTGTAAAATGATTTTATATTTGAAGAGGTAAACCTTTGGGTCACAGGCTTTCTAACTGATATCATGGAGTGGGGGGTGGGTTCTGTTTTTCCTCATCCATTGTCTTTATTGTAATAACAACGTTAACAATAACATGGCATACTTCTAAGCACTTTGCACATGTTCTCACTTAGCCTCATAACAGTATTCTAAGGGCACGGAGGCTCAGAGCTTAGGAATCTTGTTCAAGGCCACCTCGCTAGGAAATGATGTGGTGTCTTCAAGGCCCTCATTTGAATAAAACTGACCTTCCATTTACTCTCAGTGGTAAAGACGGAGGCGAGATCTGTATGGGACGTGAATTCTGGTGTTGCCTCCTTTTGCACTCTGAGGCTTTGCTCTCTGCAGGAAGGAGGCACAGGAGTGTATGCAGGGGAGGCTGGATGTGGCGTGTGCAGGTAGCAGCAGCAACCCGAGATGATGGCGAGGGAGCCGTGGGAGGGAGGCGTCTGCAGGAGCGGCTGGGATGTGTGGAAGCCACGCTGGGCTGGTACTGTGGCAAGGTGACCTGCAGAGCAGCAGCTGCAAAGGAACCACTCATTTTCCCATCTCTGCTTGCGATTTCCAAAGCACTTTCCTGGTGTCACGCGGAGCTCACAAGCGTCAGAGCAGGGATTGAGACTGAAGTTGTCTGACGCTAAACTCTGATTTCCTCACAGCACCTCACTGTCTTGCCAGTTGCCACTGTACCCTCAGGAATGCTTCAGGAGTCTGTGTAACATCAGCGTGAGGCCCAAGTAGGAGAAAGGATACGGGGCGACAGCACACAGATGTTCCTGAGAAGCAGAAGTGGACAGAGAAGCTGGACGCGCCTCTCCCTGCTTGTCCTCACGGCCTGACTATTCCTTTCAGATGACCTGCCTCTCTTGGAGCTGACCTTGGCTCAGCAAGGGTGCCCGTGACCCATGGCACAATGGCCACTATCTCTGCATTGTGGGAGGGTGGTCCGTGCTGGGTCTGCAGGGTCATTCTCACAGCGATGAATGTGTCGGTCTGGGACTCTTATGTCATCGTCTCCTATCACACAGCGTTCAGGCCACTCTTGTGGGGGATGTTAGACTTGCCAGCTCTGTCCAGAAATCACCCCATAGCTGGGTATGGTGGTTTGCTCCTATAGTCCCAGCTACTTGGGAGGCTGAGGCAGGAGGATCACTTGAGCCAGGAGTTCCAGGCTTCAGTGAGCAGAGCTCACAGCACTGCACTCCAGCTTGGGTGACAAAGTGAGACCCTGTCTCAAATAAAATAAAAATAAAAATAAAATCATCCCTTGGCCTGGCACGGTGGCTCACGCCTGTAATCCCAGCACTTTGGGAGGCCGAGGTGGGTGAATCACCTGAGGTTGGGAGTTTGAGACCAGCCTGACCCACGTGGAGAAACCCCGTCTCTACTAAAAATACAAAAATTTGTCAGGCGTGGTGGCACGTGCCTGTAATCCCAGCTACTCAGGAGGCTGAGGCAGGAGAATTGCTTGAACCTGGGAGGTGGAGGTTGTGGTGAGCCGAGATCACGTCATTGCACTCCAGGCTGGGCAACAGGAGCAAAAGTCTGACTCAAAAAAAAAAGAAAGAAAGAAAGAAAAAAAAATCAGCCCTTAACTCAGAATCAGCCACACTGAATCGAGGCGAGGTTATATGCATATCAGACGGAGGACGTCCTTGGGGGTGGTAGGCTGATGGCTTCGTCATCCTGTAAAGAGTGCAGTGTTGGACTGCACAGCTGGTCTCCCTACAGCATGGAGCTGGCCGTCTGGGAATGCTGAGCTCTAGAATTAGAGGGACCTGATGAACCACTTCCCGGCCCCTCACTGCTGCCACTCCCTTCCTGCCAGGTAAATATTGCTTCGACACTCAGCCCCTGATTAACGCTACATGATGGAGCCTGTACTGAGGCTGCAACCGATGGCCCGTGTCAGCTTGTTGGAGTTAAAAAATATATTTTAATTTGTTTAGCTCTCCGGGGAAATTATCTGAGCCTGCATGTGATAATCAACTTTCACACGAGCTTTCAAAAAACCCGAAATGATTTGAGCAGCAAAATGAGATTTTTAATCTACATAAATACAGGAGTCCTTTGCCTCTTTCTGTGTGTGTGAGAGGAGGGGAGATTAAGACAATTCTGATTCATCCCCTTTCTTCTCCCCTAGGGCACTGTCATTCGCAGTGGTGGAAAATGGCCATAGGAATGGTACCTCACCTAACATTTCACACACGGTTTCCCTTTTTTTTTGAGATGGGGTCTTGCACTGTTGCCCAGGCTGGAGTGCAGTGGTGCTATCTTGGCTCACTGCAACTTCCACCTCCTGGGTTCACATGATTCTCCTGGCTCAGCCTCCCAAGTAGCTGGGATTACAGGCACATACCACCATACCTGGCTAACTTTTTGTATTTTTAGTAGAGATGGGGTTTCATCATGTTGGCCAGGATGGTCTCAAACTTGACCTCATGATCCGCCTGCCTGAGCCTCCCAAAGTGCTGGGATTACAGGTGTGAGCCACTGCGCCGGGCCCCCTCCCCTTTTTATTTTAAACTTCACATCAACTCTTCAGGGTGGGAGTGGGTGGTAGCAAGTGTTGCTTCCCCTGTTTATGGAAGAAAAGCGGCTCTCAGAGAGGGTATGCGACACGTGCAAGTTCACGTGCTGATGGGCTGCCGAGCTGGTTCTAGAGCCCGGTTCCTTTGGAAACTGGCTCCATGCTCTTTCTGCCTCACCAGCTGTCTCAGAGCAGTAGAGACACGAATGCACTCACGATCTAAGTGTACCTGCAAGAGAAGAGATTTCAAGGGAAGATGGGTTGCTACTGCACCTGCCTGCGTCAGCCAGGTTAAGCTGGGCTAAGTTCTGTTTACCCCGGCTGTCTGTGGCTTCACCTGTTTATGCAAAGTCCCCTGTGGGGCCAGGTCACTCTCCAGGGACGATGTCATGATGTCCCGTGTCAGCAGGAACCTTTCCCACTGAAGAGGGAAAGCGGACTGAAGGGTCTTGTGGAAAGGGCTTGTAAGTGTGTCAGCCCAAAAATGATGACGAAGTTCATAGCCAGTCACGGCCTGTGGGGCCCGTCTAATCGCACAGCCCTGTCCGATGGCACGGGCGGTGTGAAACTGCGTCTTCTGTGTGTGTAAGGAGGGGAAAACCCAGAAATCCTGGTGGCCACTGGCCAGGAGCACCACGCCGTCTGCAGGTCTGTGGAGCAGGCTTCTCGTTAACAAACGTCCCCATCACAGATCCTGCGACAAGCATTGCTTACACCTGGAATGACTTGGGAAGAGAGTCACAGCGTTTAACAGATATTTCACAGATATAAACTCTGTGGTCTTCCTTAGTCTCTGCACATGCCATTTTCCTCATGAAGCCGCCCATGACTCGCCTTGTCTTGAAACTGCGAAAGCTCCTTACTAAGACGGGTGCCCTGACCGGGAGTGGTGGCTCACGCCTGTAACCCCAGCACTTTGGGAGGCCGAGGCAGGTGGATCACTTGAGGTCAGGAGCCCAAGACCAGCCTGACCAACATGGAGAAACCCCGTGTCTACTAAAAATACAAAAACTAGCCAGGTGGCGCATGCCTGTAATCCCAGCTACTCACGAGGCTGAGGCAGGAGAATCGTTTGAACCCGGGAGGCGGAGGTTGCAGTGAGCCGAGATCACGCTACTGCACTCCAGCCTGGATGACAGAGGGAGACTCTGTCTCAAAACAAAAAACAAAAACAAAAACAAAAAACTGAGGCCCATCCTGATATCCTGATTTTGTGATTTGGGCCCGGACAGCTTCCCCAGGCTCTTCCTTCACCACCACTCCCACGGTCATCTGGGTTTGTGAAGCCGCTTTTTGGTTCTCTCAGGGGAGCGTTTCTCTCTCACTTTCTCTCTCCCCTCGGCTGTGAGGTATTTCCTCCTCCCTCACTTCCCTCTGTGTCCAGGTCTCAGGAGCCCTGCTCTTGTATCTGAGTCCCCAGCTAGATGGCAAACCCCTTGGGGTCAGGGACAGGGCCTGACGGCAGCACTTCCCCTTAAAAACTTACGTTCAGGCCGGGCACAGTGGCTCACGCCTATAATCCCAGCACTTTGGAAGGCCGAGGCAGGTGGATCACCTGAGGTCATGAGCTCGAGACCAGCCTTGGCTAACATGGTGAAATCCCGTCTCTACTAAAGATACATAAAAAAATTAGTCAGGCGTGATGGCCGGTGCCAGTAATCCCAGCTACTCAGAAGGCTGAGGCAGGAGAATCACTTTCACCCCAGAGGCAGAGGTTGCAGTGAGCCGAGATCACGCCACTGCACTGTAGCCTGGGCGACAGAACGAGACTCCATCTCAAAAAAAGGAAAAAACCAAAAAACCCCTTACATTCAGCACAGGCCTTAGCTAATCCATGGAAGCCGTTGACTACAGTTTTGTTCACTAAATAAGCAAATGAGTGGTTGTGTCAATGGACAAATGAGCCTCGTGAAGCTGAACGCTTGCCTGGGTGAGGTGACAAGTCTCCTGACTTCCCCTCACCTCCACTGGCTGTGCTGCAGGCTGTGGTTGAGATGGTTATTGTCATGCGTGCTCTGAATGAAGAGACGCCCTAAACAGGCAACATGGCTATTCATTCACCTGGGTGCGGGCGGGCTGGGTCCTGAAAGAGAGTCAGTGCAGGGTGGTGGGATGGGAGTTGGTTTTACAGATTTGGGGTAGGCGGTGGAAAGTTACAGAAGTTACAGTTCAGGGCGGTTTTTGCAAGCCAGGGTAGTGTTGGTGGAGCGGGAGGGATTTCACAAGGTCTAAAATCCAGTGTCACAAGGTTGGCTTATGAGTTGAGGCAGGAACAATGGCAAAATGTGGCAAGGTCGGTTAATCAGGTTGCAGAGTCCAATGTCACAAGGTTGACACAGACCTTCTGGCTCCGGGAGTCCATCTGGGGGTGTACGTGTGGGTCACAGGGGTCCCCATGGCTTAGGTCATGGGGCAGTCAGTGCAGAGAGCCCTGCAGTTACTGTCCAGCCTTGAGCGCGATTGCTCTTGCTTTTGCTGTCAGGGTGTCCGTCTGTCAGTTGCCTTACATCCCACCACGCTTCCCTAAGAGTTGACGAAATGTCTTACATTTTAATATTAAATCACGTTCTATTTCTCTAGCAAGATATAAATTCACTTGATAATACGTAAGTAATGGCAGAACGCTATTAGTATTATGAACTTCAATTATTTGGCTATAATCCCCATTAGAGTCACTATTTAATGGATATGGAGCTTCAGTCTGAGTTGCTGACAAAGTTCTGGAGATGGCTGGTGACAGGTGCACAGCAATGTGAATATACCTCACGCCACTGAAAGCTACACTTACACATGGTGCAAGGTAGAGGGCTCGAGTGCAGGAGTTTGAGACCAGGCTGGGTGACATCGTGGGACCTCATCTCTTTAAAGAAAACAGAGAAAAGGCTGGGGTGCGGTGGCTCACGCCTATAATCCCAGCACTTTGGGAGGCTGAGGTGGGCAGATCACGAGGTCAAGAGATCAAGACCATCCTGGCCAACATGGTGAAACCCCATCTCTACTAAAAATACAAAAATTAGCTGGGCGTGGTGGCAAGTGTCTGTAGTCCCAGCTACTTGGGAGGCTGAGGCAGGAGAATCGCTTGAACCTGGGAGGCGGAGGTTGCAGTGAGCCAGGATCACGCCACTGCACTTCAGCTTTGTGACAGAGTGAGACGCTGTTTCCAAAAAGAAAAAAAAAGGCTGGGCGTGGTGGCTCATTCCTGTAATCCCAGCACTTTGGGAGGCTGACGCAGGCAGATCACATGAAGTCAGGAGTTCAAGACAAGCCTGGCCAACATGGTGAAACCCTGTCTCTACTAAAAATATAAAAATGAGCCAGGCACAGTGCCTCATGCCTGCAGTCTCAGCAACTTGGGAGGCTGAGGCAGGAGAATCTTTAGAACCTAGGAGGCGGAGGTTGCAGTGAGCCGAGATCACGCCAGTGCACTCCAGCCTGGGTAACAAAAAAGAAGAGAAAAATCAACTGGGTATGGTGGGGCACGTCTGTGGGCCCAGCTGCTCAAGAGGCTGCTGAGGTGGGAGAATTACTTGAGCCCCAGAGATGGCAGCTACAGTGAGCCATGATCACGCCACTGCACTCTAGCCTGGGCAACAGATGAGAGAGAAAAAAATGCTTCAAATGGCAAATTTTATGGATACTTCTCCACAATAAAAGTAAATTTCTATTAAAGTATAGGTCATTAATTCTACAAATGCAAATAGAATACCAATAAAATAAGTACTCAGAGCGCAGACGACACGGTAGAGTTTGGCTTAACTGGACTGCAGCCCGTTTCATGTCACCAGGCTTAGTGGATGAGGGCACTGCAAGGGGAGTTGCTGAGACTGAGCCATGTTTTGGTTCCTTGGCTGCTGCTGCTTTCTTGCTTGCTTTTTTTTTTTTTTTCAGAGTTTATAAAAAATTTTATTTGTTTCTGAGAGCCATGATTTAGAACATTAAAAAGGTCCTCCTGGGAACCTAACTTGGGGGAAATGGGGCGAGAGGGAGCGACTCGGCTGCCCATGGGCATGTCACAAGATGCACCCAGGCTCTCTGGGGTGAACTTTGCTCTGACTTCAGGCCAGAGTGTCTCCCCTGGCAGCGCCCTGACAGCTGAGCAGTTGGAAGGCCCTGGCCAGGGAGTTTCATTTGAAATCCTTCTTCTTCTTCTTCTTTCTTCTTCCTCCTCCTCCTCCTCCTCCTCCTCCTCCTCCTCCTCCTCCTCCTCCTCCTCCTCCTCTCCCCCTCCTTCTTCTTCTTCTTTCTTCTTTCTTCTTTTCTTCTCCTTCTCCTCCTTCTCCTCCTTTTCCTCCTTCTTCCTTCTTCCTTCTTCTTCTTCTTCACTGGCGTTTCCTCTGGCGTAGCATCCTCCGCTCTCTCTACCGGCTTTTGCAGCTGCTTCTTCCGTCGCCTCTCTTTGGGCTTCAGGGTGATGTCTAGGCCCTCAAGCGGCTGTGCACAGACCCCAGCATCCTGAGCAGAGGTCTCGGAAGCCTGGTCCCAGCAGGGGCCTTGGAGCTGCTCCCCGTGCTCTTCTTCCTGGCCCCCTGCTCCTTGGCCTCGTCCCTCTTGGGATTTTCCTCCATATGCCTCTTGGCCTTAGGCTTCAGGTAACGCTTCACATCCTTACCTACAGCCTCTTTGTTTCTTTCTTCATCTTTTTTCTATCCACCTGAGTCTCAGAAAGGTCAGGCCCTGGATCTGGGACCTGAGGCTTGTTCTTCAGTGCTGCCATCCGCTGGGCAAAGTACTCCTGGGTGGTGAGCTGTCATGCTTTTGTTCTCGTCTGGAGTGGAGGAACTGGCATTGCCCTCAGGAGTCTTCTTACTCTGTCTTTTCCCAAAAAGCTGCTGCTTGCTTTCTTTTTTTCAGTTTCGTTCTTATTGCCCAGGCTAGAGGGCAGTGGCGCAATCTCTGCTCACTGC
This sequence comes from Callithrix jacchus, assembly GCF_049354715.1. Taxonomy (NCBI): domain Eukaryota; kingdom Metazoa; phylum Chordata; class Mammalia; order Primates; family Cebidae; genus Callithrix; species Callithrix jacchus. Next base: position 40,926,865 of record NC_133520.1, on the reverse strand, counting down.
AACCTCCACTTCCCAGGTTCAAGCGGTTTTCCTGCCTTAGCCTCCCAAATAGCTGGGATTACAGGCACTCGCCACCACATCTGGCTAAAGTTTTTTGTATTTTTAGTAGAGTTGGGGTTTCACCATGTTGGCCAGGTTGGTCTCGAACTCCTGACCTAAGGTGATCCCCCTGCCTCGGCCTCCCAAAGTGCTGGGATTACAGGTGTGAGCCACCACGCCTGGCCCATGGCTGCTTCTTATTTGGGAAAATTATTTCCCAAATAAGACTAATTTTGGCTCAGTGGAAAAATTCCCTTACCTCTCGTACCAAAGGTGAAAATCCACCTCAGTGATTTTCGAATTCTTAAACCATCATCAGCCACTTTTCTTTCCTGACAAGATGCCCTGTAAATGCACTGTAACAGATGGTCATAGGCCGTTTCCTGTCCCTGCATTTGTAAAGTAACGATTCATTTATCCTTGCCACCTAACTGCAAGCTTAAAACATCTAGACACATTAACCACGTGGCAGTGTCCCTGACTGGCTTGGATGGCCACTGTCCCTGCACTGATTTGGTGTAATTGCCACATTTTGTATCATACTTCTGTTTGTTTGTTTGTTATTGACACGGAGTCTCACTCTGTCACCCAGGCTGGAGTGCAGTGGTGTGATCTGCTCACTGCAGCTTCCGCCTCTCGGGTTCAAGCGATTCTCCTGCCTCAGCCTCCAGAGGAGCTGGGATTATAGGCATCTGCCACCAGGCCCAGCTAATTTTTGTATTTTTAGTAGAGACCGGGTTTTACCATGTTTGGCCAGGCTGGTCTCGAACTCCTGACCTCAAGTGATCCACCCACCTCAGCCTCCCAAAGTTCTGGGATTATAGGTGTGAGCCACTGCACTCAGCCAATACTTAAATATGAATAAAAGTTTGATTTCTGTGGGGCTTTTGACAAACCAGAACTAGCTTAAGGACTCCCACGATCACCTTCAAGGGAAAAAAACCACCCCGCATTTTGTGTGTTTGCTGGTGCGTTTCCTTTAAGGGTCCTGGCGCCTGGGTAGTCCGGAGGCCTGGATGGATGCTGTAGTCTGGAGTGCATACTGGATCTGTTACACGGTGGTGATAGACGATTTCAACATTTCAGGGTCGATTTGGATTTTCTGTACTCCCTGCCTGGAAGTTTCCTGCCGTATTGTTTTTTTTGTGCTTTACTGTTCAACAAGAGGAAAATAAATCTAGAAACCTGCTTAAAAATAGACATCCTGTATTAATTCTCTATGATTAAAATATCTTAAAAGCTAGAATTTCATGCTCTTATCGGTAGAAGGACGGAGTTGCGCTAAGGTCCCGTCTTAGAAATTAGCTCTAGAAATTCTAAAATTCTAGCTGACAAATCGCAGTGTTCACGGGCCTAATATCCCTTACATTTTTCTTGTCTGCCAGGCCCAGAGGGCTCATTGTCTGCCGGTTTTCACGGAGTTGTTGCTATCCCCCAGGGTTGATTGATCTGTTTATTCTAAGCCTGAGGCCAGAGCTGGAAGGGAGGCCGTTTGTTTTGGGCACTGCTGAGAAAAACAGACTAATCACCTAAATACCACCTTGGGGAGCAAAGTAACTGGAAAAGAAAGTGGATGGAGCCTGGGATTTGGAAGGAGGAGGCAGACCTGGGATGCTGTGTGCAGCTGAGCGATGACGAAAAGCGACTGGGTGCCTCTGGCTTGGCTGCCAGAGAGAACTGGTTTCCGTAACTGTCAGAGGGAAAACCCGCATTCCCGAGGCGCGTCCCTCTGTGAGTTTCTGGTCACTCTTCTCCAGCTCCTGCACGTGCTGGTGCTGGACTAAGGGGCCTGCGCAGAGGCAGGTGTGTGATGTGGGAGAGGACGTGGGATGCCTCTGACGTTCCCTTCCTTCCCACCTCCTGCTCGTGCTGGTGCTGGACTAAGGGGCCTGCGCAGAGGCAGGTGTGTGGGGTGGGAGAGGACGTGGGATGCCTCAGACGTTCCCTTCCTTCCCAGCTCCTGCACGTGCTGGTGCTGGACTAAGGGGCCTGCGCAGAGGCAGGTGTGTGGGGTGGAGAGGACGTGGGATGCCTCAGACGTTCCCTTCCTTCCCAGCACCTTGCAGATTTTCAGAGGTGTGGAGTTAAGGTCTGAAACAAGCCTTTGGTGAAGTAGAGTGGCCGCGGGGTTTTATCTTTTCTGTCTTCAATGGCCCTGAAAAATACGGGGCACACATGGGGTTTTAGCACTTTTAAGCAAGCCAGTGTCTCTAAGACTACAGGTTACACTTCACCTGGTTTCCGGGTTAGTACAGCGCCTGACCTGTCTCCAGAGGCACCCTCATTTAGAAGCATAGAGGAGACGAAAACCTGGTTTCTCTTCTCAGTTCAGATTGGCTCTGAGGCAAGGACTAAGAACTCTGAGAAGATCGAGGAGATAGTATAGTAGGTTTTAAGTCTCAGTCAGATCAGCAAATATTTATCAAGTACACAAAACAGACAAAATACATCAATACACCAACATCAACACTTGCCGTTACTTGGGGCTGGGTAAAGTCAATACAATGAATGACTGGCAAATACAGGTGCGAATTCCACTTAGCCTCAGCAAGAGCGGGGAAGAGGAAGATTCTGGAAAGGGAAAATTCTGCCAGCACCCACCTGATCATCCTCAGCAGGGTCAGATGCCTCCATTCTTCTTCCAAGGGGCTGCTTTACCCTGAGAAGTAAGCACGTTGATAGAGCGCCTTGCCTTCCTGCTCATTAGTGTCTGCTTGGCTCCTGATCTGCAGGTACAACAGTGCTGGGATTATCACTGTGTGACTCCTGGGTGCCTTTCCAAGCAGGGACTTGGCTGCAACTCCCTAAGTTCACAGGAAAAGCCGCAAGGATGAGTTTGGGAGACGCTGGCACACACATCAGAGTTCCAGGGTGAAACGCGGCTCTGAAAACTTTGTAAACTGTGCATAACTTAATTCCCCAGGCTGCTGTGTGTCTGTCATCCCTGATTTTCATGGGGCCAGAGTAGGTCAACACGGGCTAATGAGACAAAATCTAACTAAACAGAGTAAAGGGTTTCTCAATAACAAGGGAAACTCTTACTCTTTGAGATCAGCCTGAGCCAAGATGGATGAGGAAAAAAAAAAAAAAACTGACACCAGTAACAAAATCTGTTGCGTTTTGCTCCTAGGAAGCAGTAAACTTTCGTGAACAGGAAGAACACAGGGATATTTGCTCTTAGCTGGAATGGGGCGAATCGGCAATATTTTGGGTGTCCAGGGCTTGGGGTTTGCGGTGGTCACCCTGCCACTGAGGAAATAGGCCCAGGGAGGTTGAACACCGCAGAGCCATGCTATTCTTTCCCTTTAAGTTACGACTCCCAGGAAAGCAAAACACGAGCTGAACAAACATGATACAAGCCACGTGGATCCAATTCACTTACTTGTTCATGCTCCTGGGACCCCCGTCCTTGTGCCTTCACCTCCTGGGCTCTCTGACTTTGAGACTTTTCACAGCTGTCACCATTTAGCATAAATAACAGCCCGCCGAAGAGTGGGTGACAATGTGGCATTTTGCGGGGCCACTTCCTGCTCAGCATTCATCATGGAGTCTCCTGCCACTGGCCATGTGCCAGGCCTGACACAACCATCAACACGACTTGTCACTGAGTGATTTCGAGAAATTATTGTTGAGGTGACTTCATTCTTACATCTTTCATGCTTGGCGAAGTACTATGCTAAGTGGCTTTTTTAAAAATCAAAATGAAACACTGATTAAATGTTTTTAACCATTCCGTGATCTCCAGGCTTTGTCCACGTGTGTGCGCGTCTTGTACCATCTCTGTCCTTCTTGGAAAAATGTCTCCATTAATTACTAGAGAAGAAGCTTGATGAAAATTGTAGGTCATTTCCCAGGGAGGTTTCATGTGAATACCTTTGATACTGGGATGCACTATTTAGCAGGTCTCTGGGCAGTTTCTAAGTCAGGTTGGAGAAGAAGAGACTGTATGTGAAAATGTAGCCCTGTAGCTTTGAGATGATGTGAAGGGGGAAGCATTTTGAAGATGAGATTTTTGAGTCTATGATATTTCTCTGTTGTAGCTTAGCTGTGACTCCTGTAGGTGGGAATGAATTGAGAGCATGAAAACACAGAATCGGTGTCATCATTTTGTCTACTATTACTATTTTCTTTGGAAAATCTGTTTGTTTCTACCAATCTAAAAAACATTTCATAACAATGAGAGAACATTGTGTCTTTAGAAATAATTGCAAATTAAATTCATTTAGAATGTTACTGTTAACGAAGTGTTCTTTTTTTTTTGAGACGGAGTTTCGCTCTTGTTAACCAGGCTGGAGTGCAATGGCGCGATCTCGGCTCACCACAACCTCCGCCTCCTGGGTTCAGGCAATTCTCCTGCCTCAGCCTCCTGAGTAGCTGGGATTACAGGCACGCGCCACCACGTCCAGCTAATTTTTTGTATCTTTAGTAGAGACGGGGTTTCGTCATGTTGACCAGGATGGTCTCGATCTCTTGACCTCGTGACCCACCCGCCTCAGCCTCCCAAATTGCTGGGATTACAGGCTTGAGCCACCGCGCCTGGCCCGAAGTGTTCTATATATACTATTTTATTTGGCCGTTATGATGGTCAGCCCTGAGAGGTCAACCAGCTACTGTTGTTCTGATTTGTTCCAGATAAGAGACTGGGGGTTCAGAGCAGCAGTGTGACGTGTACCCCACACACAGTCAGTGCTCAGAGCAGCAGTGTGACATGTACCCACGCACAGTCAGTGCTCAGAGAAGCAGTGTGACATGTATCCCCACACACAGTCAGTGCTCAGAGCAGCAGTGTGACATGTATCCCCACACACAGTCAGTGCTCAGAGCAGCAGTGTGACATGTACCCATGCACAGTCAGTGCTCAGAGCAGCAGTGTGACATGTACCCACGCACAGTCAGTGCTCAGAGCAGCAGTGTGACATGTACCCCACACACAGTCAGTGCTCAGAACAGCAGTGTGACATGTACCCACGCACAGTCAGTGCTCAGAGCAGCAGTGTGACATGCACCCCACGCACAGTCAGTGCTCAGAGCAGCAGTGTGACATGCACCCCACGCACAGTCAGTGCTCAGAGCAGCAGTGTGACATGCACCCCACGCACAGTCAGTGCTCAGAGAAGCAGTGTGACATGTACCCACGCACAGTCAGTGCTCAGAGCAGCAGTGTGACGTACCCACGCACAGTCAGTGCTCAGAGCAGCAGTGTGACATGTACCCACGCACAGTCAGTGCTCAGAGCAGCAGTGTGACATGTACCCACGCACAGTCAGTGCTCAGAGCAGCAGTGTGACATGCACCCCACGCACAGTCAGTGCTCAGAGCAGCAGTGTGACATGTACCCACGCACAGTCAATGCTCAGAGCAGCAGTGTGACATGCACCCCACGCACAGTCAGTGCTCAGAGAAGCAGTGTGACATGTACCCACGCACAGTCAGTGCTCAGAGCAGCAGTGTGACGTACCCACGCACAGTCAGTGCTCAGAGCAGCAGTGTGACATGTACCCACGCACAGTCAGTGCTCAGAGCAGCAGTGTGACATGTACCCACACACAGTCAGTGCTCAGAGCAGCAGTGTGACATGTACCCACGCACAGTCAGTGCTCAGAGCAGCAGTGTGACATGTACCCACGCACAGTCAGTGCTCAGAGCAGCAGTGTGACATGTACCCATGCACAGTCAGTGCTCAGAGCAGCAGTGTGACATGCACCCCACGCACAGTCAGTGCTCAGAGCAGCAGTGTGACATGTACCCACGCACAGTCAGTGCTCAGAGCAGCAGTGTGACATGTACCCACGCACAGTCAGTGCTCAGAGCAGCAGTGTGACATGTACCCACGCACAGTCAGTGCTCAGAGCAGCAGTGTGACATGCACCCCACGCACAGTCAGTGCTCAGAGCAGCGGTGTGACATGTACCCACGCACAGTCAGTGCTCAGAGCAGCGGTGTGACATGTACCCACGCACAGTCAGTGCTCAGAGCAGCAGTGTGACATGTACCCACGCACAGTCAGTGCTCAGAGCAGCAGTGTGACATGTACCCACGCACAGTCAGTGCTCAGAGCAGCAGTGTGACATGTACCCACACACAGTCAGTGCTCAGAGCAGCAGTGTGACGTACCCACGCACAGTCAGTGCTCAGAGCAGCAGTGTGACATGTACCCACGCACAGTCAGTGCTCAGAGCAGCAGTGTGACATGTACCCACGCACAGTCAGTGCTCAGAGCAGCAGTGTGACATGCACCCCACACAGTCAGTGCTCAGAATAGCAGTGTGACTTTTGCACCTGGACAGCATGTTCAGTGCAGACGCAGGCAGGCAGGACCCCAGGATTTCTGAGTCCTGATCGACAGCCACTTCCTGGAAATCCCTTTACTACCTTATTTTTTAAAATAATAGAGTTTTGGCCGGGCGCGGTGACTCAAGCCTGTAATCCCAGCACTTTGGGAGGCCGAGGCGGGTGGATCACGAGGTCGACAGATCGAGACCATCCTGGTCAACATGGTGAAACCCCGTCTCTACTAGAAATTACAAAAAATTAGCTGGGCGTGGTGGCGCGTGCCTGTAGTCCCAGCTACTCGGGAGGCTGAGGCAGGAGAATTGCCTGAACCCAGGAGGCGGAGGTTGTGGTGAGCCGAGATTGCGCCATTGCACTCCAGCCGGGGTAACAAGAGCGACACTCCGTCTCAAAAAAAAAAAAATAATAATAGAGTTTTATAAAGTAATTTCTGCTAGTAGGAACAAAAGTGAGTGGAACGTCTGGAACCCCCTTGTGCCGCCTCTCCTTCCCCTCAACTTCCCGTTATTCACGTCTTGCCTCAGTGTGCTCCATTGTTTCAGCAGATGAACCAATGTGAATACATTAATGTTACCTACAGTTTATAGCCTACCTCAGGGTTCATCTTTGTCTTATGTGTTGTGTGAGTTTTGACAAATGAATCACGGCCCAGAGATCGTGATGCACGGTGATTTCCGCAAAGTGGGCTGTGTTTTTTGTCACAGAGCACATTTCGTGCACTTGCAGTCAGTGTTACTTTTTTTTTTTTTTTTTTGAGACAGTCTCACTTTGTCACCCAGGCTGGAGTACGATGGTGCGATCTCGGTTAACTGCAACCTCTGTCTCCCAGGTTCAAGCCATCCTTCTGTCTCAGCTTCCTGAGTAGCTGGGACAACAGGACTTGCCACCACTCCTGGCTGAGTTTTGTATTTTTAGTAGAGAGGGGTTTCACCGTATTGGTCAGGCTGGTCTCAAACTCCTGACGTCAGGTGATCTGGCCTGATGCCAATGTGCTGGGATTACAGGCGTGAGCCACTGCACCTGGCCTGTTTCTCAAATGTAAACCAAAGGCCATAAAGCAGTGACAGTTCATCTTTTGACTTCATTTTTGCTGTCACAAAGGGGTTCTGAGTAGTGAGGAAGAAACAGGTATCCACCATTGCAGTATCATATGGTTTCACTGCCGTAAAATATCTCCTGTTCTCTGTTCACCCTTCCTGCCATCCACCCGAATCCCTGGCCGCCAGTGGTGTTTTTCTGTCTGCAGAGTTGTGCCTTTTCTGGAATGTCAGATAGCAGTAACCGTGTACTGTGCCTTTATCACCATGTCAAGCCTTAATGCGTTTCGTTCATTGGTTTTATCAGTAACAATGAAAATTCACTGGGTATCTTTCCATTTAAGTTAAAACATTTTCATGAAGATATGTGCTTAAAGAAGCGTCTCTGTTTATCACCGTCTCCTAGGCCTACTTTTTTTTTTGAGATGGAGCCTCACCCTGTTGCCCAGGCTAGAGTGCAGTGGCGCAGTCTCGGCTCACTGCAATCTCCGCCTCCCGGGTTCAAGCGATTATCCCGCCTCAACCTCCTGAGTAGCTGCAACTACAGGCGTGTGCCACCTGGCTTTTTTTTTTTTTTTTTTTTTTTTTTGTATCTTTTGTAGAGATGGGGTTTCACCATGTTGGCCAGGCTGGTCTTGAACTCCTGACCACGTGATCTGCCTGCCCGGGCCTCCCACCGTGTTGGGCTTACAGGTGTGTGCTATCGTGCCCAGCTGGCCTATTCTTACCATTGTTTAGAACGTGGTCAATAGATTCACTTCGTGGTGGCATGTCCTTGCTTAATATAACAAACCTGATGGTTGTCATCTACCAAGAATTTTGTTTCTCTGAGGAAAATCAGCAAAACTCACTTCAGTTCTAGTGTAGCCTAACCATGATAGGCTTTTGTAAATGATGATTATCAGGAGCTAATTGTCTCCATTGCGACGGAGAACACTGAAGCTTTGAAGAAGGAAACAGCTTGCCCAAGCAAAGACCATTAGGAGAACACACAGTATCCACTGGGGCTTCCTCATTCTCATTCGAGAGGCCGCTGATTGAGCCGTGATTGGCCAGTGCCCTAAAACGGAGGCTGGAAGGGACAAACCATGCCAATTAGCTCATCCATTCAGCCCAGGAGCCTTCACTGTTGTAGCCAAGGCGGTGGACTTGATTCCCATACAAAGTAGCATCACTTTGGAGCTCACCTTTAACTCCTGGAAGCTGGCAGGGCCCCTGTGGGTACGAGAGACTGTGAGAGGAGCCAAGAAAGTATGTTGGGATCTCAGAACTAACCCAAATGCCCATCAATGATAGACTGGGTAAAGAAAAGGTGGCACATATACACCATGGAATACTATGCGGCCATGAAAAAGGATGAGTTCATGTCCTTTGCAGGGACATGGATGAAGCTAGAAACCATCATGCTCAGCAAACTGACACAAGAACAGAAGAGCAAACACTGCATGTTCTCACTGATAAGTGGGAGTTGAATAATGAGAACACATGGACACAGGGAGGGGAACATCACACACTGGGGTCTGTTGTGGGGTTGGGGGATTAGGGGAGGGAGAACCTTCGGAGAAATACCTAATGCATGCATGGCTTAAAACTTAGGTAACGGGTTGATGGGTGCTGCAAGCCACCATGGCACGTGTATACCTGTGTAACAAACCAGCATGTTCTGCACATGTATCCCACAACTTTAATAAATCAATCAAAAATCACACAGAAAAAGGAAAGTACCTTTAGATCTCCTCTCCCTTTCACCCCAAATCCTGGAATAGAACAGCTCAGACACATGTCCTATAGATCAGCAGACAAGAATTTTTGTGGCCAGGCGCGGTGGCTCAAGCCTGTAATCCCAGCACTTTGGGAGGCCAAGGCAGGTGGATCACGAGGTCAAGAGATCAAGACCATCCTGGTCAACATGGTGAAAACCCATCTCTACTAAAAATACAAAAAATTAGCTGGGCACGGTGGTGCGTGCCTGTAATCCCAGCTACTCAGGAGGCTGAGGCAGGAGAATTGCCTGAACCCAGGAGGCGGAGGGTGCAGTGAGCCGAGATCGCGCCATTGCACTCCAGCCTGGGTAACAAGAGCGAAACTCCGTCTCAACAACAACAACAAAGAATTTTTGTGTGTGCGATTGAAGAAATGAATACTAACATTGGTTGGCAGAAGGGACTGTACTCTAGTCAGCACTATAATGGACAGGAGAACGTATAATGCATCTAGTAACTGATGGTTAACCACTGAAGCCATTTATATGGCACATTTAAAAATTAGTGTGTTTCCGGCCAGGTGCAGTGGCTCATGCCCATAATCCCAGCATTTTGGGAGGCCTAGGTGGGCAGATCAACTGAGGGCAGGAGTTCGAGACCAGCCTGGCCAGCATGGTGAAACCCTGTCTCTACTTAAAAAACAAACAAACAAAAAATCAGCCGGGTGTGCTGGTGGGCACCTGTAATCACAGCTACTCAGGAGGCTGAGACAGGAGAATTGTTTGAACCTGGAGGCGGAGGTTGTAGTGAGCAGAGATTGTGCCACCGCCTCCCAGCCTGGGCAACAAAGAATAAAACCCTGTTTTAAAATAAAATAATTATTGTGTTTTCTGTTGCTTGCGTAGTGGTTATTTATAATTATTAAAGAGTGACAAAAAATCGAAGGATCATAAGCATCTGAAAACCCTTCTCGCTTTTTAACAAGTATCCCATGTTAAAAAGATAACCGAGGATCAGATAATGAATGATTCATTGATGGTGAATACTTGGTCTTCCAGTGCGGATGGAGTAAAACGTGGGTGGTGGTAACCTTGTGAGTTAGGTGGCAGCACAGTCTAGTAGAAAGCGGCTCTGGCTCATGAATCAGCGTTTCTCCACTTTGCTCCCAAGTCTCTTGCTGATACTACATTTGGGTGACCCTGGGTAAGTCCCTTGATTTCTTTTCAGCTCCCTTGTCCTGTTGGTAACACGTGGACAGTCATATTGATACTTAGCTGTGACTTAGGATGAATGACGTTATACATATTGAGAATTTTGTGTTGGACTTCAGGTGCGCTTCTAGACTAAAAGCATTATGCCATTAATATTTCTGTTCTATAGCTTGTATATAAATATCTCCATTACCTTAAATGTTCACACGTATATGTGTGTAGATGCCTGTGGATGTGTGTGGTTGTGACGGTGTATTTTGTGTCTCACAGGTTTACAAAGCTCTTTTGCAGACATCACCTCATCTGATCCTTTTGGCAGCCTCCGAAGGGGGATATTCTTGCCTTCATTTTCTAAGTGTGGTTGAGAGAGGTTAGGGTTCCTGAAACGTGATACAATTACCAAGTTTCTGAAATGCAGGAAAAAGAACTTTATAGTAGACGAAGGTCACAATGTCCACAGCCTTTGTAACCAAATTGTGAGCATGTTTGGAAAAGCTGCAGGAAATTCACTGAACAAAATTAAGATCAGCCTTTTGAGAAAGGTCTCCCTTGCTGGAAGACCGAGCAGTGTCTTTTACTGAGCCACACATTTGCATGTCGGATTGGATTTCTAAGGAAGGTTCTCTTCAGAACAGTGCCCTTCAATCCACCTGAAAATGCTGCTTCAATTTGCTAGTTAAGAAAGGCTCTAAAAAGACCCCCTCTCAAAGGTACCATCTGTTCATGCAGTCATCAGTGTGTTAAATATTCGACCCATCTGTTGATTTGCTCATCCACTCAAAAGCATTTACCTAGCTCCTCCTGTGTGTCCTCAAGGACTTCCAGCTGTAGAGGACTAAAGAGGGGAAGCAGGTGGTGGAGCTGGAGGTGGAATTGCTGTGGTCCTGCCATGGGTGGTTGGAGGTGGAGGTAGACTGTGAGAGGAACCAAGAAAGTCCGTTGAGATCTCAGAACCAACCCAAATGCCCATCATTGATAGACTAGATAAAGAAAATGTGGCACATATACACTATGGAATACTATGCAGCCATAAAAAAGGATGAGTTCCTTTTTTATGGAACATGGATGAAGCTGAAAGCCATCATTCTCAGCAAACTAACACAGGAACAGAAAACCAAACACCACATGTTCTCTCTCATGAGTGGGAGTTGAACAATGAGACCACGTGGACACAGGGAGGGGAACATCACACACCAGAGCTTTGGGTGATTGGAGGTGGGGGTGGGTGGGCCCTGCCATTGGTGGTTGGAGGTGGAGATGATGTGGGTTCCGCACAGCTTAGGCTGAGCAGGAAGTATGTTTTCAGACCTGGAATGGTTTCCCTATGGTGGACAGGGTTGCTGGAAAAAAAAATAAAATCAGAACATATTGTTTAGGGCATATGATCTTCAAGAGAGAGATTTTTCTTCTCATGGAAATTTGAGGTGTCCTAGCTGTAGGAAGAAGAATTCCTTCCATATTTCATATGAAATTCATGGAAATGCCTCTGCAGAGACTGTTTTTGTACTGCAGGATTACAGCGGCTCTGGAGAATCAGATGAAGCGGAGTGCTGTCGGCTGAGATTCCTTCTTCTTCCTGTTACTGTTTCTTCTTAGCTTTGTGCCCAGGCCGTTTGTAGATCTTGCTTCCTTTGAGACCCCTGCTGCTTTGGTGCCCTGCACTGCCTCTGGAGCCTCCAGTCCTGAGATTCCAACCGCAGGGCCAGGCATGAAACGTGGCCGTCCTCAGGCACGTGGCTGCTGAGCTATGGCAAGCTTGTTAACACAGCAGGACAACCCAGGATACCCTGTTCCTAAAGAAAATGAGGGCTGGGCCTGATGGCTCATACGTGTAATCCCAACACTTTGGGATGCTGAGGCAGGTGGATCACTTGAGGTCAGGAGTTCGTGACCAGCCTGGCCAACATGGTGAAACCCCGTCTCTACTAAAAATACAAAAATTAGACAGCCATGGTGGGGTACACCTGCAATCCCAGCTACTCAGGAGGCTGAGGTGGAGAATTGCTGGAACTTGGGAGGTGGACATTGCAGTGAGCTGAGATCATGCCATTGCACTGTAGTCTGGGTGACAAAGTGAGACCTTGCCTCAAAAAAAGAGAGAAAATGATATTGGCTAGGCATGGTGGCACAGGCTTGTAATCTCAGCACCTTGGGAGGCCGAGGCAGGTGGATCACGAGGTCAGGAGTTCAAGACCAGCCTGACTAACATGGAGAAACCCCGTCTCTATTAAAAAAAAAAAAAATACAAAAAAAATTAGCTGGGTGTGGATGGGATTACATGCCTGAGGCAGGAGAATCCCTTGAACCTGGGAGGCAGAGGTTGCAGTGAGCTGAGATCACGCCATTGCACTCTAGCCTGGGCAACAAGAACTCCATCTCAAAAAAAAAAAATAATAAATCAGAATCACATCATCTGTAAACGTACACACCTCTGCTGTTTAAGATGTAGCCAACATGGGTAGAGGTTTTTTTGAAGCATTTATGTTTTAAAATATGTGGTTAGAGTACTTTTTTATGACAAAACCATGAGTTTTAGGTTGGAAGTCATTACAATTTGGGGGTAGGAACCTGCAGTCTGGTGGAGGGTAAGCTCTTCCTTTCACCATGACCAGCCTCACTTGTTGGCATTAGCTTAAAACCAACTTTGGCGGAATACGGTGGCTCATGCCTGTAATCCCAGCACTTTGGGAGGCTGAGGTGAGTGGACCACAAGGTCAGGAGTTTGAGACCAGCCTGGCTAACTGGTCTCAAACTAGAGATCTTCACTAGAGATGGTGAAACCCTGTCTCTACTAAAAAGACAAAAATTAGCTGGGCATGGTGGCAGGCACCAGTAATCCCAGCTACTCAGGAGGCTGAGGCAGGAGAATTGCTTGAACCCAGGAGGTAGAGGTTGCAGTGAGCTGTGATTACACCACTGTACTCCAGCCTGAGTGACAGAGCGAGACTGTTTCAAAAAGAAAAACAAACCCACCTTATTCCACGGCATGCCACTTTGTCCTCAGAGAATTCATAAAGACAGGCTTAAGAATCCCTTTCCTTCACTGCTGGAAATGGGTTGATAACGTCAGGAAGAATCCACATGGCAACAATGGATCACCCAGCAGGGCTGGTTTACTTCCTGCACCTCGCCAGCAGTCTCGCCACCAGAGCAGCCCTGAACAGAGGAGACAGGGACATTTGTAACGTTCATGACTGATGCAGTCGCCCTACTGCTGCGTCCAGTTTCCATTGGCCAGAACGGGACCTCACATTCTATGCTTGACCCGATTGGCTAAAAACTTGAGAATTTCCTGAATAGATAAGGGAGAAAGAAGACAGCGAAGGAGAGGAAGCCAGTGGAGAGGGGCAGGAGGGTTTCCAAATAAGGAATGGCAGGCACCAGGGTTTGGAGCTTGCACAGCCCTGTTCAGACCTGCTGGAGCGAGTCAAGGTAGCTGATTTAGAGGAAATGTTCATGGGTATGTGTCTATGCTACTGGCGGATAATGGCCATAGAGCTGGAGAGTGTAACTTAAACTTTGAACAAGAATTTTCTCATCTCCACATCCATCCTTCTGATTCTAGGAATAGGAATGTCAGTTCAATCCGGTGAGTCCCGACACGGCGTTGGTGTGCCGGGCACACTGTGGGGGATATTGGTGGTGCCGGCGGTTGTGATTAGAACCGTTGCAGGCTTGTCCTTCGCCTCCCCTACTCCATGCGAGGCTAAATGTGCACCCTCGCTCACTGCTAAATGGAGAGAGTACTCGGGAGGCCATGGGGAACGTGAAAGCGGCACCGTCATCGTCAGCTGGATTTGATGCAGGGCGATGGGCAGGGGCCCAGGACACCTCTCCCTCTCCGCAGATGGTAACGACGCCACAGCGGGGACGAGACCTGCCTAACAGGATCCGAGCGCCTGTGATTTTCCTAAAGGAAGGTACGTCTTCACAGTGCACGTTCACACAGTCTAACTGACGCTTTCCAAACGCACACGAAAGGCCATCGGGCAGCCACTGCTCGTCTCCTCACCTCCTTTTTGTTGTCACAAGGTGTTCTGTTCAGAAAGAAAGAAGCTGTCAGAATCTTCCAGCAGAAATATCATGAACATGATTTACTAGGTGGGTTCTTTAGGGTTACTGAGCAAAGCAATGGCATTTCCAGACCATGGTGCATTTGTTCAGCCTCCCACAAATTCAGGGAAGTGGCTTTATTTCTTCCCACCTGAATAGGCCCCCTGTCCTCTGCCTGGAGACTGCAATGCCAGCAGCTGCTGGGTTGCTCCAGGACCGCCAGGCACAGCTTCCAAACCACTGTCTCTTTTCATTTCTGTGGCCTTATAATGCTCAGAAATGTTGACTTCTACAGAGAGCCAAGGAAAGTTCAAATGTGTGCCAAGGCTCTGGTGGTGGGCTTGGGACAAGGAGCAGCAGCTTGTAAAGAGCAGGAGACGCCTGGCCTCCTCTGTGATGCCTGCCTCTCTCAGAAGCAAATTCATGAGGACAAGCTTCTGGTTTCTGTGCGCTTAGCAGGCATTCCGGTGTTCCTAAGAATCATACCCAGGATTTAAAAAATTCATGTATCGGGCTGGGCGCGGTGGCTCACGCCTGTAATCCCAGCACTTTGGGAGGCCGAGGCAGGCGGATCACGAGGTCAGGAGATCAAGACCATCCTGGCCAACGTGGTGAAACCCGTCTCTACTGAAAATACCAAAATTAGCTGGGCATGGTGGCGGGCGCCTGTAGTCCCAGCTACTGGGGAAGCTGAGACAGGAGAATTGCTTGAACCCGGGAGGTGGAGGTTGCAGTGAGCTGGGATGGTGCCACTGCAGTCCATCCTGGCGACCAAGTGAGACACTGTCTCAGAAACAAAACAAAAAAAATTCATGTATTTCGTTATGACTGTGAAACATTATAGAAACGGGAGGCGATGTGCCCGTCATCAGATCTGTCCAGTCTCACCGTGTGCACATCAAGGGTCAGACCCCACGAGGCCAAGGGCTCAGCAGGAACCCTTCTTCCTGCCTTCACGTCCATCTCGCAGTCCTCTCTTTCCTGTCACTGACAGTGTGTGTTTTTCATTTCTCTCTTTTCTTTTTCTGCTCCTTACAATCTGAAGAAGTGAAAACACGATTCCGGGCTCGGCAGCGTTGGAACCATTTTGTAAAAGGACCTAAGCGTTTTACGACCTGGGGCACCTTCTTTAGGAAATGGAATGCAGATGGCCATGTATACACGTTGCTGGGACCCCTCCCGTGGCCTCGGAGGGGACCCAGGCAGCTGAGGAGCCTTGAATCTCCAGCTCCCTTCAGCTTTACGGTGATTCAGTCTCTGGTTAGGACCATTATGATTTCTTTCTTCATTTCCCCCTTACTTTTCTTTTTCATTTGAGATGGAGTTTCGCTCTGTTGCCCAGGCTGAGTGGAATGGCATGATCTTGGCTCACTGCAGCCTCCAACTCCCGGGTTCAAGCGATTCTCCTGCCTCAGCCTCCCAAGTAGCTGGAATTAGAGGCACGTGCCACCACACCTGGCTAATTTTTCTTGCCTTTTTAGTAGAAATGGGGTTCCTCCATGTTGGTCAGGCTGGTATCGAACTCCAGACCTCAGGTGATCCACCTGCCTCAGCCTCCCAAAATGCCGGGATTACAAGCATGAGCCTGGCCTATTTGCCCCTTACTTATGCCTCATAGGAAATTAAACAGATTTGAGGGTTTGAATGGAAAAGGCTTTCTTTATGTAGTGCTACCATTTTAGATGATCAGAGCATGCAGGATAAAAGGCACAAGCCTTACTTGTCCCATCCGGTTATTGCATCGATTGAGTTGTTTTTCTTTCTCATTTGCTTTCCTCCCCTGCGTTTTGTACTCTCCTCTCCCCAGACCTTGAGCTAGTGAAACCTCTCTAGGATTGGACATCTGTCAGAGGCTGCAGCGACAGCTCTTGATCTGGATCCATGAGTCCTGACTCCCCGATACCGTGTGCTGAGAGAGGGTCTTGTTTTCATAATTACGACAGTTCCCATGTGCTGAACGCTTCCTACGTACCAGGTAGGTCCAGGGCTCTGTCACCCCGGAAGAGTCAAGACCTGTGTTACAGCACTGAGAAGGAAAGAGTCCAGCCTCTGATGGCTTTTTTTCTAAAATGACTGCAACACATGGACATATTTTTAGCTCTTTTTCCCCCATGAAATGTATTTTCTAATGCCTTAAGACATTAGATCAATGGGAAAAGAGAGCATTTATGTTTTTATGAAGGTAATATTTTTAGTGGCAAAATGAGCTTTATTAGACCTCGGGAACCTGTGACTTCCAGAAAACAAGAATGGTCTGAGCTGGAATTGAAGGAATGTCTTTCTCCTAGACATGCCAGTCAACATGTAGCCAGCTCTAAGGGAAGAATGGCAGAGAGGGGACTATCTGAGTCCTGCCACAGCCTGTCAAGAGAGTGACAGGCGAGGGTGGGCAGGGGCTCGGCAAGAGCCGCTTTGCTGATGGGGCTGTGTTTCTGCCTTTGGCTGAGGAGAGGGCAGGAGAGAGACCCAGGCTGGGAGCCGGGCGTGCCTGAGCCTCCTGTGTCATTTGGAGCATGTCATTGTGGGGGAATCACTTATCTTTGTGGGGTGGCGGGGCGGGGGGGGGGCAAGGCCTAACATTTGTGAAAATAGGGACTAGGCTGGGACTAAGGGTTCCTTCTAGCCTGCAGTCTGCTTCCATCTATTTACTCAGAGTCATAAACATATAGCTCTGATATAGGCCAAGATATCGAAGGAGTTGGTAGTTGCCATTTCACTTTGTAAGACTTTCTCTTTTGAATACCTTGTATTCATTTTATTTTAGTTGTCGAGCAGAGAGCTAAACTGAGTGCCTGTGTGTTTGCAGTAAGCGTCGCCTGCCTTCGTGCACGCTGCGGTGTGGTATGGTTTGCTTACCTCCTCGCGGGGCCAGCTGCGCCGTGGCCACAGGCTGGCACTAGGCTCCTTCTAGCAAAGACCTGGGAATGTGATGCCCGTGTAGCTGGCTTACAAAGGACTCACGCCCCTGAGCAGGAAAGGGCACGACACTCATGTTGGCACTGTGACCACCATCCTGGTCACAGGGCCTGCTCTCCACCCTGGCAGGGCCATTCTCTGACAAGGAGGGACACGGGGTTTGAGGCAGCCCCAGTTGTCACTCATTGAGAACTCGTGGAGACAGAGGGGAGCAGTGACCCTGGGAGTCGGCCGGAGAGTCCATTCATCCACGCCGCGAGACGTGTCTGTGGCGATTCATACGTCTGTGCGCATTCTGCGATGCATTGTGTGTTCCTATTAGTATATTATAACCTATTAGATGGTAATTTTCTCTAATTTTCTGTCATTTTGTAGTTCTGTGCAAAAGGCATGAAATTGTGGATTGAAATGAGGGCATCTGGAGATTGCTAGACAACGCCAGCTGAATGGGCAGGCTCTCAAAGCCGCCGCGTGTTTGGGCGGCTTTCGCCATTGCTGAATTTTCCCTTTTCTGGAGGTGGGAACAGGATAAGAGGCGGCCCCTGGTCCCTAGAGAATATTTCCAAAGTGTGTTTTCCAGTTGGGATCGGTTATTGCTTGTTGACTTGGTCTCAGGATTGGGCCGCATTCTAATTCCGGAACTGCCAGGCCTCAGGGAGGCATCTGCTTTTCAGGGCTGTCTGCCCACCACCTGCCACTAACACAAGTCAGAGGGCCGTGGCCCTTATCAGTGCCTCAATGGGAAGGGCAGAGTGGATTTCCATGGACACCCTGGCATTCCCGCCTGCGGCTCTGGAGCGCCACACTCATTCCCACCGTCTCTCCTTGGACTTGAACCACAGACAGATGAAGCCCCAGGAACGAGCTGTAGCTGGGGAGATTCTGGAAGTGCAGCCCAACCCTCCATGTGCGGAAGGACAAGGCCCAGACCCCCGCTTCCTCCTTTTCAGGTGGCTCAATGGCTGGAGGCTGCCATGACCCCCCTCACACACATTCACTCAGTCACCATTCACTTCCACTCTCCTGCCCCACCCCTCCCAGGCTCCCAGCTCTGTCACATGTACCTTGAAGGTTTGCTGGATGATATCATGGTAGACACTAGCTAGTTGTTAAATAAACAGTTGAGTGACATGTATACAATCAATAAGAACAAAAAAGCTGTTTTTAAAAAAATCTTTTACATTTATTTATTTATTTATTTGAGATGCTCTGTCACCAGGCTGGAGTGCAGTGGTGCCATCTCAGCTCACTGCAACCTCCACCTCACAGGTTCAAGTGATTCTCCTGCCTCAGCCTCCCAAGTAGCTGAGATTACAGGCATCTGCCGCCACACCCAGCTAATTTTTGTATTTTTAGTAGACACGGGGTTTCACCATGTTGGCCAGGATGGTTTTGATCTCTTGACCTGGTGATCTGCCCGCCTCAGCCTCTTAAAGTGCTGGGATTTTTATTTTTTAAGAGACAGGTTCTCATTCTGTTGTGCAGGCTGAAATGCAGTGGCACAGTCATGGCTCACTGTAGCCTCAAAGTCCTGGGCTCAAGTGATCCTCCTGCCTCAGCCTCCCAAGTAGCTGGGACCACAGGTGCATGCTGCCACATCTGGCTAATTTTAAAGTTTTTTGTGGAGATAGGATCTTGTTATGTTGCCCAGTCTGATCTTGAACCTCTGGGCTCAACCGATCCTCCCACCTTGGCCTTTTGAAATGCAGGGATTACAGGAGTGAGCCACTGTGCCTGGCCCAAGAAGGATTTTAATATTAGGAGCCCGAGTTACCTGAGCAGACACAGTCCAGTCTCTGGTCTCAAGGTTCCAAGTAGAATGCTCTGCTTTAGCGCGCAGGCCCACCTGCGCTGGCCTGAGGAGAGGAGGAAATTCAGGAGTGGGAGATGACATCTCCTAGCCAAGAGGAGCTGCTGAGCGTGTGGGCTGAGACTCTTGGGTAGGGTGTGTGAGGGAATCACATGGCCTCGTGAAATTCTTCATGGAGAATCCCAGGCAGATGGCATGGGCAGGCAGGCTGGCACACAGCATGTGTGAGGAAGAGCGGCAGGGACAACTGGCGTGGCGGGGGGAGGGGGTGGGGGTGTTAGAGGCGGTCTGATGTATTCACTCCTTCTTTTAATGATTTCACATTAAGTGATTTTTAAAAAGGCACGCTTGGCCGGGTGCAGTGGCTCACACCTGTAATCCTAGCACTTTGGGAGGCCAAGGCGGGCGGATCATGAGGTCAGGAGTTCGAGACCAGCCTGGCCAATATGATGAAACCCCGTCTCTACTAAAAATACAAAAAATTAGCTGGGCATGGTGGTGGGCACCTGTAATCTCAGCTTCTGGGGAGGCTGAGGCATGAGAATTGCTTGAACCCGGGAGGCAGAGGTTTCACTGAGCCGAGATCACACCACTGTACTGCAGCCTGGGGAACAGACTCCATGTAAAAAAGAAATACATAAATAATAAAATAGAAAGGCATGCTCACCAATGAGGAGGGGGAAGCCCCTGCAAAGAGAAAACCCATGTAATAAGAAACAGGGGCGATTAGAGATGCTGGAGAAGCCCGCTGACAAATGCACAGCTGGGAGGAGAAACCGTGATTCTGAGATGCTGGTACCCAGGAAGGAGCAGCCTCAGAGCGGAAAGCAGCCATGGTTCAGAGGTGGTGGGAGTCCGAGATAGGACCGAGGGTAGGAAGGGCTTGGGATGACAGCAGAGCCTGCTGTTGGAGGCACAGGCTCCTCATTCCCTGCGAGTGACAGAGAGCCTGGAGTCACGCTCTTGCTGAGGAGGATGCATGTGTGCACCTGAGGCTTTCCAGCGCCACCGTGCCGAGTTGTGGGGGTCCCGAACCAGGAGTAGAAGAGCTTTACAAGCCAACTTTGAGGAGTGGCAGGGCACACACTGAGAAAAAACTAGTGCCCCCGACACTCATTTTCTTTCTTCTTTTTTTTTTTCTTGAAATGGAGTCTTACTTTGTTGCCCAGGCTAAAGTGCATTGGTGCAATCTTGGCTCATTGCAATCTCTACCTCCTGGGTTCAAGCGATTCTCCTGCTCAGCCTCCTGAGGGGCTGGGATTACAGGCACACACCACCACGCGCAGCTTATTTTTCTATTTTTAGTAGAGATGGGGTTTCACCATGTTGGTCAGGCTGGTCTCGAACTCCTGACCTCATGATCCACCAGCCTCGGCCTCTCAAAGTGCTGAGATTACAGGCATGAGCCACTGCACGCAGCTGAAACTCTTTCTTTATATGTAAACCAAAGGCCCCAACATCAGGGTGCTCTTAAGGAAAGCCCTCAATCACCCAAGACGTTAAATGAAACGCAGATCTGAAAATTGGTGCCGGAAATGTGAGGTAAGCATATTTGCCAAAACATGGCGTCCACCCTGAAGTAGGGGGCTACCTGTGGCGGGCACTTTTGTGACGCTTCAGCTCTAAGTGAGAAGGGATTTCCGGGGAGAATGGGACTGTCCTGGATGGTGGCTGCTGAGGAAGGACTTTATTTTCCATGGAGCTCTGGTGGGCTGTGAGACTGGCTGTAGATGAAGCAGTATCCCCTGCACAATATTCACTGTGTACTGTTACTGTATAGCGCGTGGTACTAAGATAACGTCCATGTGATAGAGTATACTTCGTTCATACGGATTTTTAAAAAGTGAGGTTTAGTTTGGTCTGAAGTCTTCCTCATCAGGAGGCCGGGCGTGGTGTCGCAGGTCTGTAATCCCAGCACTTGAGGTCAGGAGTTCGAGACTAGCTTGGCTAACATGGTGAAACTCCGTCTCTAAGTACAAAAATCAGCTGGTTGTGGTGGCATGTGGCTGTAATCCCAGCTACTTGGGAGGCTGAGGCAGGAGAATCACCTGAACCCGGGAGGTGGAGGTGGCAGGGAGCTGAGATCGCGCTGCTGCACTCCAGCCTGGTGACACAGCAAGACTCTGACTCAAAATGAATAAATACATACATATATACAAATGAAAATAAAGTCCTCATCAGGAAATGCAGTAAGCCCACGGTTTCGAACTGGGTTAACCTGCCACGGCACCGTCTTCTAAGCCGTTGGTGTGCTGGCGTTGGAGGAGCGTGGAGGTAAAACCTTTCTTTGAACTTCAGGCAGATGATTAAAAATGGCACAACCCCCAGCCATCTCCCAAGGGGCAGGTGAGAGGTGGCTTAGCATCTCAGGTCAGAGTGGGCTTCTCCCAGTTCATTAGTGTTCACTCCCTGATCTGCATTTGCGTCTGAAAAGATGCCAGAAGTAAGATGCCTGAAGTAAGCACATCCTTTCCTTTTTTATTTTTCCCTGGCCAATTCTTTAGGGAGGGAGCTTTTGTCTGATCTAACCTTTCTCTCCCTCTTTGGGTTCACTCTCCACCTTTGTCTGGGTTTTCCCCCTGCCACGTACCAACACCCCCGCCGCTGGCGTGTTGTGCGTTGTCTCCCGGAAGCCTTAGACCTGCTGGTTTTCACACTGGGTGGTGGAGTCCCTCACGTGGGTTGTGCTTTGCACGAGACAGTGAGGAGTCCCGGCTGGTTTGCGGGCTCCCTGCCTTGTGACCTGGCTTCCTTTCATGGCCTATGAGTTTCTGTTTTTTGGGAGGGTATCTGTGGCTTTTGTTGTTTTAGATGGAGTCTCGCTCTGTGCCCAGGCTGGAGTCCAGTGGCACAGTCTCAGCTCACCATAGCCTCCACTTCCCATGTTCAAGTGATTCTCCTGCCTCAGCCTCCCGAGTAGCTGAGATTACAGGTATGTGCCACCATGCTCGGCTAATTTTTGTATTTTTTAGTAGAGATGGTGTTTCACTATGTTGGCCAGGCTGGTCTCGAATGCCTGACCTCGTGATCTGCCCACCTTGGCCTCCGAAAGTTCTGGGATTACAGGTGTGAGCCACCCTCCCGGCAGTATCTGTGGCTTTTATGTCATCTTGCTGCCTCTCCTTTGCACAGGGGGACTGGCTTTGCTGTCGATGGCAGAGCTGAGGCAAGTGCAGAAGGGAAGCGTAGTGCTCAGAAGCATCTCCTGGAGACGCTGTGTATTTTCAATGTGGGTCTCTCCAAATCCGGCAGAAAGAAGGCAAAGTGTAGGGTGGGGTACCAACACGAAGCCATCATGGTGGCACCAAGGATTTCTTGGGCAGCAGTAATCTAAGGACTGGTGGGAAAGAAGAAATCAGAGTCTGCATGCAAAAGAAGAGCAGAACAGTCACTGTAGCTGGATTGATGGAACACTGGACAGCCAGCAGAAAGTCACACACCCGTGTGCACAGCACATTAGCCACGAGAGCCGAAAGGTAGAAACAGCACCAGTGTCCATCACCGTATGAATGGATGAACAAGATGTGTCTATACATACGATGGAACCCGTTTCAGCTTTAAAAAGGAATGAAATTCGGACACACGCTACAGCCTGGATACATCTTGAAGACGATGCTAAATCAGAAAGCCAGTCACCGAAGCACAGATGCCATATGACTCCACTTACATGAGGTAGCGGGAGCAGTCAAGTTCAGAGCAAACTAGGCCAAGTAGAAAGGGGTTGCTGGGGCTGCTGGGGAGGATGGGCCGCTCGTGGTGAATGGTGCGGAGCTTCAGCTGGGAAGCTGGAGAGCGTTCTGGAGGTGGGTGGTGGCGATGGCTGCAGTAGTGTGACTGTATTTAATACCATGGACCTGTACACTTAAAAGTCGTTGTGGTCAGGCGCTCACGCCTGTAATCCCAGCACTTTGGGAGGCCAAGGTGAGCGGATCATGAGGTCAGGAGTGGCACCGCTGAACTCCAGACTGGGAGACAGAGTGAAATTCCATCTCAAAAAAAAAAAAGAAGATTAAAGTGGTAAATTTTATGTTACATTTTTATGTACACATGCATGCATGCACACACTTGTAACTCTCCATTTTCTATCTTTTGATCCTAACCTTTAACCTCTCCTCAGGCTGGGTATGGTGGCTCGTACCTGTAATCCCAGAGCTTTGGGAAGCTGAGGCAGGCAGGTCCCTTGGGCTCAGGAGTTCAAGACCAGACTGGCCAACATGGTGAAACCCTGTCTCTACTAAAAATACACAAATTAGCCAGGCTTGGTGGTGCACACCTGTAATCCCAGCTACTCAGGAGGGGAGGCAGGAGCATCGCTTGAACCTCGGGAGCGGAGGTTGCCGTGAGCTGAGATCCGCGCCATTGCACTCCAGCCTGGGCAACAGTGAGACTCTGCCTCAAAAAAAAACAGTCTCTGTGAGTGGGTGTCAGGTGAGCTGGGCTGGGGTGGGCAGTTTATCTGGGGCTTAGAAGGAAGCAGGACATCAGTGTCTCCTGTCACCCATACAGCAAGGTGCAGGGAGCAGCATGTGTGTGAACAGCAATGGCCTCTGTTTGCGGTTTTCAGAGGAAATGGTGGTAACTCCCGTCAGCATCCTGCATTCTACCTGCAGCTTTAAAATCCGCTCTCTGTGTTTCAAGCCATCTCACAGGTGCCTACTAACCTAATTTGTGTTCGCTCATTCCTAACACCCAGGAATGTTGTTACAATGTTACTGCCTGGTGTGAACTGCCTCTGAGTAGTCCTTGTATCCTGGCTGATTAATGGCGAGGTAATTGCCCCTCATTTCTTTGCCTTCAGAGCAGTGCCACCTGGGTCTTTACTGCCCTCAAAACAGATGTCTTCTGCAAAGAGTGAAATTCCGATCAGTCCGTCCCTCCTCATAAAACATGGAGGTGAGAAGCAGGAAGGGCGGAGAGCAGGTGGCCCTGCAGGGGCCTTCAGAAGAGTGACCTCCGTCTGGGGTCAGGCCCCGGCTCCCTGGAGGGTCAGCAGAGGGGAAGGGGCCTCTCCTGGAGAGGAATATGGACGCGGGGCAGACAAAGGAACAGACACCGCCAAGAATGAGGAGTGAGTCTGCAGGACGGCTTAGGGTGTATGTCTGTCTTCTACTAACGGTGACACAGTTTGAGCATTTTCTCTGTGTCTCCCTCCACCGAGTATTTTCCGCGACTGCTCTCATGTCAGCCTGCTACTAACCTGTACAGTAGGTATTACTGCCAGTCCGTTTTCATAGATGAGGCCCCAGGGTAAAGAGGGTAGCTAACTGGACCAAGTCTACACCTGTATTAGGTGTTAGAGTTGGGATCTGAACTCAGATCTCATGACCTTAAGTCGGGCAAGAATTGGATGTAATCTGGAGTGCCCAGCATGTTCCGCTGGGCCTGTGATTTCAGTTATCCATAAGAAAGCAGGAGACAGCTGAAATCACTTAGACCCAGCGCCAGTGGGCTCTCTGACTTCTTTTTGCCCTGATGGTCTCTGGGGGCTTCAGACTGTCCATCTGCTCTCTGGATTCTGCGGTCCAACTGGCACTTCTATGCTAAAAATGAAGAGATAATGGCAAAATTGAGGAATTGCGGAGCACAGAGGGCCCTGCAGTCTGGGTGAGGCCCAGCTGCCTCCACGGTCCTCTCAGTCTAAGTCTCAGAGTGCCACTTCCCCTTTTTGGCTTTGCCTTGTCCTCCCCTGGCCTGGCATCCGAGACTCCTGCAGGTGCTTACCTGTGTGACACACACACACACATATATGCACTCTAGTGCCAAAAGTGATGCACCAGGAGGTTGGTTTTCTTGGCCTGAGAATCTGTGTCATCTGAATGAGGTAGAGGCTGAAGGAGCTGGACTAGGAGGGAGGAGACTTGGGAAGTCGTCAGGATGGATTCTCTGCTCACCAGCAGCTGCAGGGAAAGAAGAGTCCCATGTAGGGATTGCTGTCCCATTCTGCAGAGCTGCTGGGCTTTATGCTGCACGGATGCCATCTAGAAGAAGTACCGTCCGCAGGGTGCAGTGGCTCACGCCTGTAATCCCAGCACTTTAGGAAGCCAGGGTGGGCAGATCATGAGGTCAGGAGTTCGAGACCAGCCTGACCAACATGGTAAAACCCCATCTCTACTAAAAACACAAAAATGAGCCAGGTGTGGTGGTGCTCGCCTATAATCCCAGCTGCTCAGGAGGCTGAGGCAGGAGAATCGCTTGAACCGGGGAGGCAGAGGTTGCAGTGAGCTGAGATCACACCACTGTACTCCAGCCTGGGTGACGGAGCAAAACTCCATCTCAAAAAAAAAAGAAGCACCATCCGCTGTTCTCAGAAAGAAGAGAGAGGAAGGAGACAGGAGTGCACAGAGTGAGTGGGCCGTTAGAGAAAGGACTGCACCAGGGATGAAAGAGACCCGCTTGTAGGGTTTAGGGGCATCATGCTGGACGGGGGTCGTGGTGTGTGCGTGCCTCCAACTCGCTGCTGCATGATGGGTCTGGCCACTTGGTGAAGGGTGAAGTGACCTTGGTCTGCTCTGGGAAGCCATGCTGTTTTGCCTTTCTTCACACACGTGGAATGACGACCAGATGGACTGGCAGGAAAAGGTTCTCTCGGGAATAATGACTCGCTTCTCTGTAAGCACATGGGCGGCAGCTCTGTGAGCACTCTTGGGAGAGCCTCTAAAGCGTCCTGGGGTTTAGGTATTTCCTGCTTTTTCGTATTCACCTCCGATTCACCATGCCTTTAGCCTTCCTCACCTGAACACAGCTGATGCCCTATGACTTCTTACCTTTTCTTTCCCCAAAGTGGCCAGAGACTGAAAATCCACCTTTGTTAAACTGGAAAGCCTGGTGCTTTGCTAATTAGTCCATTTGAAATGAAACTGAAACCCGGGCTGGGATTTTTGGTTCACCTCCCAGATCACAGGAATTTATTGCCTTCTTAACAGTTGAATAAGCAATTTTCAGTGATCCAAGAACAAGTAGACCACTTGGATTCCTGGGTAGGCTGCTAGTCCTGTCTCTTTGCAGGTTTGTGACTTACCTTTGCTTCCATGGGGGCCCGTGGGAAGAAAGGAGGCAGGAAATGAGGTGCAAAGGGAAAATTGGAGTGAGTGGGCATTGCGGTTTATCAAGTAGAAGTAATTCTGTGTGTGTGTTTGGGAGGATGTGGAGGGCATTTACAAGTTCTTTCTATCATCTATCTATCTGTCTCTTTTTGAGACAGAGTCATGCCCTGTCACCCAGGCTGGTGTGCAGTGACACAATCTCTGCCCGCTGCAACCTCTACCTCCTGGGTTCAAGTGATCCTCTTGCTTTAGCCTTCCAAGTAGCTGGGATTACAGGTGCCTGCCACCATGCCTTGCTAATGGTTGTATTTTTAGTAAGGGGGGGTTGACTATTCTGGGCAGGCTGGTCTCAGACTCTTGACTTTAAGTGATCTGCCCACTTTGGCCTCCCAAAGTGCTGGAATTACACGTGTGAGCCACCATGCTCAGCCATTTGTTTAGCCTGGTAACCTAGAAGTACTTAGGGGGTGTGTGTGTGTGCGCGTGCGCGTGTCGGTTTTCTAATCTTCGGTTCACAAATGTATTCCAAATTCTTAGAACTGACATATAGGAATTCAATAAATATTTATTAAAAGAATAAATAAATGACTGTGGTATGTGTGTTCATAGATGCGAAAACAGACAGTAACGTCTGACCCATAAGTCATTGATTGAGCAACCATAAGTATGTAAAATAGTGACAAATTATTAAGTCCGAAAGGCCATGCCATGGCTGCATAGGGTGACAAACTCATGCTCATGTTCCTTTAAGAGAAACTTATCTTCTTTCTCAGCCAGGTCTCCTTTAGATTCTGTGCTTGGCCGGAGAGGATCAGAAATGGCTAATCAAAGATAGAGACAATCACAAAGGCGAAACCAACAAAGTGACAGCCAGCAGCTTGACAGGAAGAGAGAGGACAGAAAGCAGACGCAGCTTCTCTGAGTACAGCCGTCGGGTTTAGGGCACACGGCTTTGTGCACCTTACTGTGCCTTTGGAAGTGACGTCATGCGGCGTGGAATGAAAGGGATTAACACTCATAGTGGACACTTATGGACACTTATAATAAAAGCTTAAATTATACCTCATAACTTGCAGGAAGATGAAGTTGCTCTAATTCTTTTGCAAAATTCCTTCTGAATGCTTTACTTATTTCTTTTTTTTTGTTTTTGGAGATTTGTAGCTGGAGTCTTGCTCTGTTGCCCAGGCTGGAGTGCAATGGCGCAATCTCGACTCACTGCAACCTCTGACTCCTGGGTTCAAGCAATTCTCCCACCTCAGCCTCCCGAGTAGCTGGGATTAGATGCACGTGCCACCACGCCCAGCTAACTTTTTGTATTTTAGTAGAGATAGGGTTTCACTGTGTTACCCAGACTGGTCTTGAACTCCTGACCTCATGATTCCCCCACCTTGGCCTCCCAAAGTGCTGGGATGACTGGCATGAGCCACTGCTCCCTGCCTACATGTTTCTTAAAGAGTACATGCTTCCATTATACACACCAGGAAGCAGAAAACTGTGCCCTGCAGGCCAAATCCAGCCTGCTGCTTGTTTTTATAAATAAAGTTTTATTGAAAACAACCATGCTTACTCATGTACGTGTTGCCTATGGCAACTTCCTTCTACTTCTCAGCAGAATTGAGTAGTTGAAACAGAACCCATGGCCTGCAGAGCCAAAAATTTTTAATGGCTCTTTATAGCAAAAGTTTGCCAACCCCCGATCCAGATGTTAAGTTCCTGTTGAATGCTGGTTTGTGCTTACGTATGCATCCGATTCACTTTCATGAGTTACCAAGTGATCCGCGTGCGTGAGTGTGAACACGTAGACATTTCTGTGTGGTAGTTAAGCACAACTAGGTGTGAGCACCGTATTCTCAGACATGGCTTTAGAAGAGAGTTTCTAAGAACTTAGCGGTGAGTCCCTTCTGTCTCCGTCACCTGATGGCATGGAGCAGTCTGTTGTAACCTCTGACCCGAAGCGCAAAGGCCTTCTGGAGGAACTGGAGCCCCCTTGGAAGCCTCCCTGCACATTCACCATTTCCAAAGTAGCTCGCTGAGTACAGGCACACTGAACACACCCAAAGCTTACCCGGGACCCTAGCAGTCTAAAGGATTCAGTGATTCTGTGTCCCAGACTGCAGGGGGCCTTGTGGGATATTGAAGTGGTGAGGAATGGATGCTTCATCAGGTAGAATTTTGCTTTTAGGGTATTCTTGTGGCCCTTGTCATTGACTCAATGGAGAGTTTTTCCAGCTAAGGCAGCCATGTTGGTTTATTATTCTGTACAGACGTGACTGATACCGCATTAGCACGAGATTTCACTAGCGCTCACTTCCATATACTCCTGGAGCAGCCAGGCTCATATACGTCACTGGACTCCGTTAATTTTCAAGTGTCAATAGCCCAAAACTCATGATGGAAAACAAGTTTCTGAGATGATAGACTCCTCTGGGTAAAATACGGATATTATCATAAAATAGGTACTAAAATGTGATTTGGATTTGGGATGGGGAAGTAACTACCATTTTATTGCTGAGATGCCATTCATATACCATAAAATTCACTGTTTAAATTAGTTTTTAGTATATTTACAAAATCATGAATAGGTATTTTCACCTTTTTTTCTGAATATAAGAAGATTGGTTCATTTTGGAGAATTCCATGTAACTCGTGCCAAAGTAGCCATTCCAGTTGCCCAGAAACTCACATGTCTACGCTCTGTCACGATTCGGCAGCTCGCTACCTGATGAATTGTACAGCAAGACTTGCGATATGGGGAGCAAAAGCAACGTGCAGGGGTTTTGGATAGAAAGGCTTAGTGTGGAACCAGGCTCAGTCTGGAGGCAGGGAAGCTTCTCTGAGGATGTATTGTTTCAGCCGAGATCTAAGGGATGGGACAGGGAAATGTACTGTTGTCATCCAGGTGAGCAGTGACGGCAGGCACGCAGTGGATGCAGAAAGTGGATGTGAGGCACACTTAGGAGATGGAATTGACGACCATCATCTTATTTATATTTTTCACATCTATAGTTAGAGTCCATCCTCCCACCCTCCCCTCCCCTCCCCTCCCCTCCGAGTCTTGCTCATTCGCCCAGGCTGGACCACTGAAGTACAGTGGCATGATCTCAGCTCACTGCAACCTCTGTCTCCCGGTTTCAAGCAATTCTCCCACCACAGCCTCCTGAGTAGCTGGGATTACAGGCATGCACCACCACGCCCAGCTAATTTTTGTATTTTTAGTAGAGACAGTGTTTTACCACATTGGCCAGGCTGGTCTTGATCTCCTGACCTCGTGATCCACCCATCTTGGCCTCCCAAAATGCTGGGCCATCATGCCTGGCCCATCAGTGACCCTGATTTCTCGCTTTGTCACCCAGGCTAGTGTGCAGCGGCGTGGTCATGGCTCACCACAGCCTTAACTTCCCAGTGCAAGCAATCCTCCCATTTCAGCCTCCAGAGTAGCTGTGACTACAGGCACACACACCACCACTCTCTGCTAATTTTTAAAAATATTTCTGTAGAGACAAGATCTCACTATGTTGTCTAAGCTGGTTTCAAACTTCTGGGCTCAAGTGATCCTCCCACCCTGGCCTCCCAAAGTGCTGGGATTATAGGAGTGAGCCACTGGGCTCAGTGTGGTGCAGTCTGCAGAGAAGGTGCAGTCTCTGGGCTCCTAGAGAGACTCGTAGGGAAACAAAACTTGTCTATCAACTCAGTTCAACACAGGAGACCATGTTCTCCACACTAAAAAGTTCCTTCATCTTTTTTAAAGCATCTGAATGATTTGCGTCTCACTTCCTGAGCAGGCTGGTGGGTAGGGAGGGACACTGGTTGGAGTAGAGCTCAGAGGGAGGTGCGAGGCTGTGCAGGGCAGGGGCTGCCTGAGCTCCTGAGTCTCCTGTCACTTGGTCCCCGTGGCACCATCTATGCCCATCTCCCTCCCTTTTAAGGGATAGCATGACATTTTATCACATGTTGATTTTCTTTTCACTTCAGTTCTGGATTTTCAAATTCTCAGACTAGAAACCATGTTGAAAGCAATCCTTCGTTTTCTCTTAACGGTAAATCAGAAATTGTGCTGGGGAAAGCGTACCCGGTGACTACCTAGAAAACGTCCCCAACCTTGTTAGTCTTTGGCCGTAGGCATTTAATTCTGAGCCCCTGATGAATGGTGATGTTAAATACAGATTGTGTGTGCGTTAGTGTTAGAATGCACCCTGACCGATTTTTCACACATTTCACCAAGTAAATGGCTTCTTGCCTTCAGTGGGTTTGTATTTCAAGACCAGCAACCATTGCACCAAGTTGAAGAAGTGAGTCACATGGTTTTCTCCATCGAGGAATGCAGAAAGAAAAGTGCAGAGGCAGTCTTCAGTGTTTTTATATACATTTGCTTTTGCGAAAAGTATGTTGCTGCGCTGTCTAAAGCGCCCGAGAGTGGTGTGGACGAGGAGAGGATAGGACCGTCGGCCAATAGTGGCTCCTCTGTCTGTGGTCTTGAGTCATTTTGCTCCTGCCTTACTTCTGAAGTCAATTCTGGTTTTTGTTTTTGCTTTTATCCTATTTCTCCCAAAGACCTGGGGCTGGAAGCCAGTAAAGGGACCGCACTACAATTTCTCAGCCATCCAGTCCGGTTTACCAGGATTAGAACTCAGTACTGCAGAGCCCTGGGAGGTGATGATGTAGGTGAACGAGGCCTTGGTGAGAAGAGAGGGAGGGAGGGAGAGAGGGAGGGGGGGAGGGAGGGAGCGGGGGAGGACAGAGGCATCAACCTGACGCAGGATTTGAAGAAGAGTCGGAGATGAAGAATTTAGATTAGGCTGGGTGCGATCGCACATGGCTGTGATCCCAGCATTTTGAGAGGCCAAGGCGGGCAGATCATGAGGTCAGGAGATGGAGACCATCCTGGCCAACATGGTGAAACCCCATCTCTACTAAAAAAATGCAAAAAATTAGCCAGGCATGGTGGTGTGCACCAGGAGTCCCAGCTACTCGGGAGGCTGAGAGGCAGGGGAATTGCTTGAACTCAGGAGGCAGAGGTCGTAGTAAGCTGAGATTGCACCACTGCACACTCCAGCCTGGTGACAGAGCAAGACTCCGTCTCAAAAAAAAAAAAAAAAAAAACAAATAAATAAAAATAAGAATTTAGATTAATGTTTATTTTGAAAAGAGAGAACCCTAAATGTATGTATTTCAGGTATCCGTCTTCGCTCTAAGTTTGTTTATAATTGAATTTGAAAAGCGACTTCCTTTGGTCTGTGGACTGTATTAGTGCGTTGGAAGAAGCTGGTTAATGCATTTACGTGAGGATCATTGGAGATTTAAGATCAGGGCCGGCTAATGCCTTTCAGACATAAAAACGGTATAAAACATTAAAAAGTTCCATACAATCGATTTTTTTTTCTGACCACAATTTATTCCTTTATGAGAAATAATCTCCATTCTGCCTCTGCTCTGCCAGGGCGATTATTATCCAGCATCCACTGCGGTCCGCGTTCAAATTGGCGTAATGAAGGCTGGTGTGAAAATGAATACAGAATTTTGATAAAGTTCATGCTGAGTTCTCAAAGTTTAGCTTTTACATTTTTAGCAGTGGGTCATAGGTAGGAGTCATCTTGGTAATTGACATTCAAACGCAAATTTTCTTCTCGTAATTGATAACGACTACTTTCGTGCCATAAAACCCAGTTGATTGTTCTTGTCAGTGCTGGAAAAATCTCAAGTAAAATAGATACATTTGGGCATGAGATGTTGACTTGTAATTCATGAAGCTGCAGACTTCCACCTGTGAAAGAGAAGGATCGGCAGAGGTATCGTTTTGATTTATGTGGTGAAAGGCAGAAAACAAACAAGAAAACCTTTGTTCTGCTGTCACAACTGATGAAGGTGACAGTGTTAAGAAATAAGACAATTCGGAATACCTCATCCACATCCCGGCCTCAGTGGCCGCAATTCGGGGAAGGCCAAGAGCTTCCTTGGTGGAACCTCTGGGCTCTCTTGGGTGCAGCTGGGGCTCTGCCCATGCTCTGCTTTCACTAAAACTACTGTGATACTTTTCCTTCCTTCCCTCCTTTTCCCTCCCTGTTTTCTTTCTTTCCTCTTTCCTTTTTTCCCTCCCTGTTTCTCTGTCTCCTTCTGCCTCCCTCTCTCCTTTCTTCTCTCTCTTTTTCTTCCATCTCTTTCATTCATTCATTCATTCATTCATTCATTGGATTTTCGTGTAAGATTTTGTTTGGGGAAAAAGACAGTCTTCTTCCCCTTTAAAAACAGTTCACAGAAATGTACCCTTCACAGGAATGTGGAGAATGAGCTTCCCTGGGCCGTGTGGACGATCCCGGAGACCTCTTCCGCTTCAGTAATTGCCACACGCCTGGGCTCCACCACTTCTCAGAGGTTTCCCAGTTCTGCTGGCATGCTGGCCTTCTGCCAGGCAGCCTTAGGTTCCGCTTAGACGCACAGATAATCTTTATCAGCGTGTGAGAAACTTTAGCACACGGACGGACCGCATACCGTGGCCATGTGTGCTGAGCGCCGTCATTCCGGATGGCTCCCTGGACAACTTGACTTTTTAGTTGTATTTTTCCGACTGATCTGTTGATTCCCGGAGAAGCAGGTGGTACTGTTTCCTTCATGCTGTGCCCCAGCTTGAGTTGGTTCCCTCCACCCTCGCCCAGCCCCACCCGATGCCTCCGCATACACACTGCGAGGAATTCTGGAGGAGATGGCAGGTTCCACTGCGTCTTCATAGGTGGAGGTGGCACTGTGTTCCTGTTCTGAGCTATTCCCCAGCAGCAAGAGAACGTTTCCTTCTCCTGCTCAGTCAACCTCCTGACAACTGACTTCTATTTGAATGGCATCTTTGCGCCATAGATGCAAGGGAGATGATCAAGCTAATTACCTCGGTGGTGTAGTTTTTATAATGAAGAGGGTACCCGAGAGCCCACAGCCCTCACCCCACAGCCCTCACCCCAAAGCCCTCACCCTACCAACCCTCACCCCACAGCCCTCACCCCACTGCCCTCAACCCCACCGCCCTCACCCCACCAGCCCTCACCCCACAGCCCTCACGCCACCAGCCCTCACCCCACCAGCCCTCACCCCACCAGCCCTCAACCCACCAGCCCTCAACCCACCGCCCTCACCCCACCAGCCTTCACCCCACAGCCCTCACCCCACAGCCCTCACCCCACCAGCCCTCACCCAACAGCCCTCACCCCACCAGCCCTCACCCCACCAGCCCTCACCCCACAGCCCTCACCCCACAGCCTTCACCCCACCAGCCCTCACCCCACAGCCTTCACCCCACAGCCTTCACCCCACTTGCCCTCACCCTACCTCTGCCCCACCATCAGCTGGAGTGAAGGTGGCACCCTGGAGACCACTCCTGGTAGAAACCTCATCCCCTCCGTCCTTCTGCAACTTCATAGCCTCACCCACAGCTCCAGGAGACATCAGAACGGAGACCACGATCCTCGCATCTGTTTGTACCTCTCCTTGTGGGAAGCCAGGGACTCGGGAAATCCTCGTCTCCCCCCTGACACCCCCCTTCTCACAGCACCTTTCCATGGGAACACACAGCATGTTAGCAGCAACACCCCTACACCCTCAGCGCCTTTTTGAAGGTCCTCGCGCTGGCCTGGATCTCTGTCCCTGCCCAAATCTCGTGTTCAGTTGTAGTCCGGCAGTGCTGGAGGCGGGGCCTGGGCCGTGGGCGTGGTTTCTCATGAATGGTTAAGCACCGTTCCCCTTGGTGCTGTGAGTTCTTGTGAGATCTGGTTATTGACAGTGTGTGCAGCCTCCTTCCTTGCTCTCTCTTGCTCCTGCTTTCGCCGTGTAAACTCTCTGCTCCCGATTTACCTTCTGCCATGACTGGAAGCTCCCTGAGGCCTCCCCAGAAGCAGGGGCCGTCATGCTTCCTAGGCAGCCTGCGGAGCCCTGAGCCAGTGAAACCTTCTCTTCTTATAGATTACCCAGTCTTAGGTATTTTTTATTATTTTTTTTAGACAGAGCCTTACTCTGTCATTGCCCAGGCTGGAGTGCAGTAGTACTATCTTGGCTCACTGTAACCTCTGCTTCCTGGGTTCAAGCGATTCTCCTGCCTCAGTCTCCCGAATAGCTGGGATTACAGGCATGTGCCATCACTGCCCAGCTAATTTTTGTATTTTAGTAGAGATGGGGTTTCACCGTGTTGGCCAGGCTGGTCTCGATCTCTTGACCTCAGGTGGTCCACCAGCCTTGGCCTCCCAAAGTGTTGGGATACAGGCGTGAGCCACCACACCTGGCCTCAGGTATGTCTTTATAGCAATGCAAGAACATACGAATGCAGCCCTTCTACCTTCTCTTCCTAACTGCTCCCCAAAGTCTCAAGCCGCATCTGCCTTGTCCCCACACCTGAACTGCAGTGTTTGCTGCCAGCTCCTCATCACTGCTCTCCCACCATTAGCCTTTCCTCCCCTTGGAGACCTTGGCTTTGCATCTCATGCCACCAGATGATTGTTGCAGGCATCTGTCCACCTCTGGTCCATGCCACCTTGTCCCTTGTGGATTTAGGCTCCTGAAGTACCTTCGGTACACCAGCCCTACCTGTCAGTGACGCCTGTGAGTTCAGTGTTCTCGTAGACAGTCCATCCAGTACACTGGCTTCTCAGGTCCTTGATCTCCTTTTCTTTCCTTTGTCTGTCTCCTTCCCTCCCTCCCTCCCTCCTCTCTCTCTCTCTCGCTCTCTCTCTCTCTCTCTCTCTCTCTCTCTCTCTCTCTCTCTCTCTCTCTCTCTCGTTCTATCTCGGAGTCGTGCTCTGTCACCGAGGCTGGAGTGCAGTGGCGCAATCTTGGCTCACTGAAACTTCTGCCTCCCAGGTTCAAGGAATTCCTTGCCTCAGCCTCCTGAGTAGCTGGGATTACAGGCACCTGCCACCATACCCGGCTAATTTTTATATTTTTAGTAGAGACGGAGTTTCACCATCTTGGCCAGGCTGGTCTTGAACTCCTGACCTTGTGATCCACCCGCCTTGACCTCCCAAAATGCTGGGATTCCAGTCGTGAACCATCGCGCTTAGCCCTTAATCTCCTTGACTCCAGTGACCTTGTTCCTCAGTCAACCTCAGCCACCCATTTCTGTAACTGTACCTGGGCCCTTGTTACCGACTGTGATGACTGGTAATGCGGCACTGTCTGTCACTGCTCCAGCGCCACTGTCTCATTTCAAGCATCCCATTCTTTGACCGTCACCTCTCTCTTCCCTCCTAAAACCTTGACTGGAAAAAGTTCTTCCACCTCACTGAGGTGCAAAATCCAGCCATCCTCTCATCTTTCCCCCTTTCTCGCCTCCCTCATGTCCTCATGTCTTCCATTATCTAGTGTGGAGTCCTTGGTTAGCCAATCATTGCCTTGTTTTACCTCCGTATAACATGAACGTCCTTACCCATCTCTCTCTTCATCCCACTCTCCTTGCAAAACTGCGGCCATGGTCAAATCCAGTCACCCCTCCCCTGCACCTGTCTATGCCCCACTGTACCTGGATCAAAACCCAGAGCCGTGAGACTGTTTTCAGTTTGTGACCATTGACTTCAAGTGGGCCGGAGCACCCTCTGGCAGGGCGTTCTCTTTCTGTGTCATCATTCTTCTCTCCTGATAGAGTCACTCCATGTAGAGTACAAAAATGGTTTTATACCTTTCAAAAAACAGTTATAATTCAGTTATCAATGTGAATCTATTTACAGTCAAAGAAATTTACTTTTTAAAAAAACCAACACATGGAGTTTTAAAAGACATATGTCTATACGTTCCTAGCAGCAACTTCATTCATTCATTCATTCATTCATTCATCCATCCATCCATCCAACAGCATATTTATTGAGCACCTATTATACCCAGCTCTGTGATACAGCCGTGGACAAAACAAGGTCCCTGCTCTCACAGAGGTCTCTTCTGGAGCAAAATGAGTGCACAATACAGGTCAGTGACATGTGACCTATGAAGAACAGTAAGGCAGGGCATGGGAAAAGGGACTTTGCATATTGGAGTGAGGGGCTTGTCCACAGCAGGCTCAGAGCTGGGCTCTCTATTCAGGGACACTTGAGCAGAGACTGGAAGGCAGTGAGGCCGTGAGCCACAGCAGGCATCGTGGGGAAGCGAGCCTGGCAGGGAAGCCTAACCTCACCTATCTCATTAACTACTGTTCCATTGCCTTGCTTTCTTTCTTTTTAGGGACAGGGTCTCTCCCTGTCACCCAGGCTGGAGTGCAGTGGCACAACCATAGCTCACTGCAGCCTTGAACTCCTGGGCTCAAGCAGTCCTCCCTCATCAGCCTCCACGGTGGCTGGTATTACAGGTGCTTGCTACCACAGCCAGCTAATTGTTAAATTGTTTTAGAGGGATGTGGTCTTGCTACGTTGTCCAGGCTGGTCTTGAACTCCTGGGCTCAAGCAGTCCTCCTGCCTTCCCCTGAAGGGATAGCAGGCGTGAGCCACTACACCTGGCCGGTTCCATTTCTTTGGCTGTCTTCGCGTCAAGTTTATTCTAAAACTCTCTGTTTCTAATTCCTCACCTCTGTCCTGTCTCGAACCCACTGCATTTGTCCTTTAGCTGTCACCGCTCAGCTCAAGCTCTTGTGAAGGTCATTGGTGATAATCAGTACTTAATAACATTTGAAATAGATAATAATTGTGATTTGATCATTGTAACATGTTCATTCATTCTACAAGTACTTTTTGACCACCTACTATGTGCCAGTCACTGCTCTAAGTGTTTTACATATATCAACTTGCTTAAGCCCTAAGGCAGGTACCATTATCCCCATGTTACAGGTGAGGAAACTGAGAATCAGAGAGGTTAAAGAATTTACCTTCTGGCTGGAAACAGTGGCTCATGCCTGTAATCCCAGCACTTTGGAAGGCTGAGGCAGGTGGATCATGAGGTCAGGAGTTCAAGACCAGCCTGGCCAAAATGATGAAACCCTGTTTCAACTAAAAATTACAGAAAAATTAGCCAGGCGCGGTGGCAGGCGCCTGTCGTCCCAACTATTCAGGAGGCTGAGGCAGGAGAATCACTTGAACCCGGGAGGTGGAAGTTGCAGTGAGCCAAGATCGCGCCATTGCACTCCAGCCTGGGCGACAGAGCAAGATTCTGTCTCAAAAAAAAAAGAAAAAGAAAACAGAATTTACCTCCATACCCTAAGTACTCTAACATGTCAGTTCTCAGTCCCCGTTTTACCTGACCCCGCTGTAGCATTCGCCAGCTGCATTCAGCATCACCCTGGATGACTTTCTTAGCGTGTTTTCTGAACACGTTTTGGTGTCTCCTCTTAGCTCACTACCTGATCCTTCTCAGCATCTTGTGCTGGTCTCCTCTCATCTACTCTAAGTAAATCCTGGAACGTTCATTCATCAGACCTTTGCTCTACCTGCCCTGACCCGTGTCATCCCTCCCAGTCCCGTAACTTCCAGTGCCATCCATATGTGACTGATCTGCAAAATCATATCCTAGCCTGGACCTTGACCCTGAACTTGAGACTGTTCTTCATCTGCTCAGGCTGGGTGGCTTATAAACCACAGAATGTATTTATTCCTTACAGTTCTGCAGACTGCGACGCCCAGGATCCAGGCACCAGCTACTTTAGTGTCTGAGGAGGGCCCCTCTTATTCGCAGATGGCGCCTGACCGTGTTTTCACACAGTGGAAGGGGCGAGGAAGCTCTCTAGGTTCCCTTTCTTTTCTTTCTTTCTTTTTTTTTCGGAGATGGAGTTTCACCCTTGTTGCCCAGGCTGGAGTGCAATGGCACATTCTCGGCTTACGGCAACCTCCACCTCCTGGGTTCAAGTGATTCTCCTGTCTCAGTCTCCCGAGTAGCTGGAATTAACAGGCACATGCCACCACACACAGCTAATTTTGTATTTTTAGTAGAGACAGGGTTTCTCCATGTTGGCCAGGCTGGTCTTGAACTGCTCACCTCAGGTGATCAGCCTGCCTCGGCCTCCCAAAGTGCTGGGGTTACAGGTGTGAGCCACCGCACTTGGCCCAGTTCCCTTTCATAAGAGCACTAATTTCATTCCTAATGGCTCCACCCTCATGACCTAATCACCTTCTGAAGGCTTTATCTCCACCCGTTGCATTGGGGGTTAGGTTTTAATATATGAATTCTGGGAGGGAACGCAACGTTCAGTTTATGGTGGTCTCGCTGACCTCATTTCCGACCGTCTCCCCTCCTCATTCATCCACTCTGCAATCCAGCCGCTCCTGCCTCTTGCTTTCCCAGTTATGCCAACTTGCCCCCACCCCATCCTGTGTGTCTACCTGCTCCCCTGCCAGGCTCGCTCCCCCACGATGCCTGCTGTGGCTCACGGCCTCGCTGCCTTCCAGTCTCTGCTCAACTGTCCCTGAATAGAGAGCCCAGCTCTGAGCCTGCTGTGGACAAGCCCCTCACTCCAATATGCAAAGTCCCTTTTCCCATGCCCTGCCCTGCCTTACTGTTCTTCATAGGTCACATGGGACTGACCTGTATTGTTTACTCATTTTGCTCCAGAAGAGACCTCTGTGAGAGCAGGGACCTTGTTTTGTCCACAGCTGTATCACAGAGCTGGGTATAATAGGTGCTCAATAAATACACTGTTGGATCAATGAATGAATGAATGAATGAATGAATGAAGTTGCTGCCAGGAATGTATAGACATATGTCTTTTAAAACTCCATGTGTTAGTTTTTTTAAAAAGTAAATTTCTTTGACTGTAAATAGATTCACATTGATAATTGAATAAAATCATAAAGGTATGTCTTCTTTCCCCTTCCTTTAAAGTTTTAAGACATTTATAAATGTACCTGAAATTGCAATAAAAGATTCCAGAAGATTCTACAGCTTGTTTTTAGTTGGTGATAATGGATGGAAATAATTTACATAACAACATTAACAGGTTGTTTTACTAAAGGACTGCAGTGTTTTTAAAAGACAAACTTGAATAATCCTGTTTTACCACATCTCTAACCCTCTGAAACACACAGAACTCATTACTGTTGATTTGTTTAAGGGAAATAAACTTCAAGAAACCAGCAAAACTCTCCCTGGTACTAACTGCCTCGGGTTTAGAGGTTTTCTCATAATGCCTGAGTAATACAGGCTTAATGAAGAAACGGCCAGGCGTAGGTAACATAAATCAGGTTATACTATTAGCAGAAAAAGCACCTAAAACTCTCCTTGTAAATAAAAATGCGGAAAGATCTGGTAGTCATTAGGCCACTGTCTACAGCTGAGCCCTGTTCTCAGCTTCTAACGCAGTGGAGTGAACACTGAGCAGATCTTTATTTGAAGCACAAAGAACACAGTGGTCTGGTCCTTTGAGAACAAGCTTTTGTGAAAAGTCAGTGGGGAATGCACCTAGACGGATTTCCAGAATCATACTCCCAAAGGCTTTGTCTCAGGACAGCTTTAAAAATCTCGTTGGTGACCTGTTGACCATATCATTGGGAGTACGAAAAGTGCAGTTTTCTGTTTTTGTTTTGCGTAAGTGCTTGTACTTAGCTAAGGAGTCTGATTCAACCAGCAGTTGCGGAGACTGCTGGAGTTACCCGGGTTGGTGGCCCCACCTGAGCCTGGGGTAGCTTAGCCTGTTCAGAGGTTGCCGAGGACCTTCTGGGCATAGCAGAGTCATTCATCTGGGCGGTGGCCACAGGAAGACACAGATCTTCCCAAATCAGATTCTCCTTCTTTCTGAAGGAGATCTGATGACTCTTCTACCTGTACTAGCTCAGCCGCCTCTGGAAAGCTAAGGGCTCACCAAGTAGTAGGTCCTTGCTTAGCTTCACGGGTCACCATGAAACCCTTTGACATTTTCTGAAGGCTGCCTTACGTGTTGAGCACGGAATGTTTCACCAATCCTGTAGAATGTGTAGATTCCATTCTCATCCCAGTGCAAAGTGTCCTTCTAGTCTCTGGGCTGCTGTCTCCTGAGCAGGAATGCTTCCCCACAGCTGATCTTTGACTGTGGGTAGACTCGTGTATGTGACCTGGGGCCGTCAAAGACCCCGTAAAGCTGCATCCCGGGTGCTTTTCTAGCCAGGCATCCCCTGGTGGGGGGTGTCCTTTCCACGTTACTGGTCATGGAGCACTCAGGTCCTGCTCCAGGATCCCAGGTATGTCTCTGGGGACAACTGACCGTAGCTTGTGCAGGAGGGGCCACCAGACCTGCCCGAGAGGGGACATCTCTTGTCTTTGCTCCACTGCTTTGAGGTGATTTCAAGATCCCGGTGTAGATGCGTGTGAGGTCTTCATGGGCATCTGTCTCCAAAGCACTTAGTGATTCTCTTTCCTTGGCTGATAGTGGAAGTTCAAATGAGGTGAGACTCTGTTGGTTTGTCCTTCTGGAATGTTCCACTCCTCTTCCTGGTCACCACAGCAGTGAGGGGAGGAGGGCAAGGAAGTGACGTCTCACATGTAACAAGCATGGGACAGAGCACACGTGACATGGATCTTACCGTAGACCCAGGAAGACACTGGGCTGCTGTGGCTTTATGCATTTGGATAAACTTAGCTGAGTGCCTTTCCCTGTCTGCATGGAGGGTCTGGAAAACGAGCCGGACACGGAGCTGTGCGCTTGACACTTTGATCTTTGCCTTTCTCTGGAGCCAGACAAAGGCTTACCTGGGTGGCCCTTTCGGTCCTGTTTTTCAGTCATCCCTGTTGATACGTGGGCTTGAGCTCCATTGAATGAGGAGTGCATGACTTCTCCCTGGCTATGCCTTTTCACGAGTTGAACACAGGGAGAACTCAGCATTTGTAATAATAACAGGTTCAGTTTATAGAGCTCTTCACAAGGTGCTTCGACGGCTGTGATTCCATTTAATCTTGACATTGACACCAGGGATAAGTACTATCCCCGTCTTGCTGATGAGGAAACTAAGGCTCGAGAAGATTGAATTATTTGGCCATGGCTGTGAAACTAGAAAAGGCAAAGCTTGGCCTAAAACCCAGGTCTTCGGAATTCAGGTCCAGTCTTGATTCCTCCGTCAGCTCCGGGTGATGACAAGAGACTGTTTTCTGTTTGGAGCCTTGGATGAGAGCTCGTTTTATAATACGCCACAAAGGGTGGGACCATGTTTGTTTCTGGCACCTACAAAAGGACCTGGCACAATTAGACACTTAATAAGTGTTTTATAAATGAATGAAATTAGTGAAGAGGTGAATGAGTGGATATATTGAATGAATAGATTAGGCAAAAACCTGCCTGTTAGTGTTTGTGTTGGAAAGCACTACATGAAAAAATCGTTTTTGAAAGTTTTCGAATGTGGGTATGTGTGTGGGA
The DNA here is from genome assembly GCF_049354715.1 of Callithrix jacchus. NCBI lineage: Eukaryota > Metazoa > Chordata > Mammalia > Primates > Cebidae > Callithrix > Callithrix jacchus. Next base: position 40,885,497 of record NC_133520.1, on the reverse strand, counting down.
GAGATGTGCCCTGAATCTTTCATTTCTTCTCGTAGTCTATCGGTAGGAAGGTCCAAGTCCCATCCATACTGTGTTTCTCAAATATTCTCAAATTGTACTGAAACCTGTAACCAAAATCAAAATTAAAATTGATTTAAAATGTTTTCTGTGTTCTTATTCTCCCATTCCTACCTCCAATATTTTTGTTTATTTGTTTTCTTTTTTGAGACGAAGTCTCATTCCATCCCTCAGACCCCAGAGTGCAGTGGTGCAATCTTAGCTCACTGCAACCTCCGCCTCCTGGGCTAAAGCAATTCTCCTGCCTCAGCTGCCTGAGTAGCTGGGACTACAGTCATGCACCACCATGTCCGGCTAATTTTTTAATTTTTAGTAGAGATAGGTTTTCACAATGTTGGCCAGGTTGGTCTCGAGCTCCTAACCTGAAGTGATTCACCAACCTTGGCTTCCCAAAGCGCTGGGATTGTTGATTGGCATGAGCCACTGTGACTGGCTCACCTACTTCCAGTTTAAAGACACCTAGGAAATAGTTGGAGCACAGTTTTGTCGTTTTAATCCTTTGCTGGACCAAAAAAGTCACTTTATGAACATTTCTATATTTAACTTTTTCAGAGTCGATTCAAGGAACACTCATAGAGGCGGGTGGGGAGAGGAGACAGTATTCTTCCCAGTTCTGGGAATCTCAGTTCCGGAGCCCGTCTTCCTGGCTTTCCCCAACCCCACGGCCAGGGCTGTCTTAGTGGTTTCTTCCCAAAGAGACATACGTGTGTGTGTGTTTGAGTGTGTGTGTGAGTATGTGTGTGTGTGTGTGTGTGTGTGAAATGGCTCTCTTGCTACTCTGAATGCATTCATAAACTTTGCTTTTGCTTTTTACTCTTTTCCACTGAGTCTGCTCATATTCTTCACAAGATTATCACATGGGAGGTTTTGGTGGTGTAGCTGCTATTGTTTTAAGTTTCCCGTGGAATTAACTTACATAAGTAGGCAGTGTACGAGAATCCATTGATTCAGATCTGTGTCTTACAGAGTCGGTTAAAGATGGTCAGAGCCTGTCTTTTAAAATGTGAGGCTAAATCAGTTTAACAGTATGGCAGAGAAGTACAGCTGTGCTCCGTGAATTCTGGGCTCCTGTGTGTTGGAATGACCAGAGGCAGCAGGCAGAGGGGTTCTGTTTACTCACGTCCTCTGCCTCTTTCACGTTTTAACTCAGGCTTGTGGTTGAGGTGGTGTAGAAACCTCTGGAAGGATCTTTAAAACAGCCTCAGCCTTTGCTCAGATGCTCAAGCCGTTCAGCCAGCTCTCCCTACCGTGAACATCCTCTGAGAAGCCGGTAAGAAGGTGGCAGCCGTAAAGAGGTCAGCTTTGTTCGGTGGAGAGACCACGGCGGCCCACACTGGGGAAGATGTTGGACCGTGGCACGCCCTGTGGTCAGCTCCAGACCTCCTCACTGCTCTGCAGACACCCGGGTCATGATGAACGAGGTGGGAGTCTGAATTGAGAACGGTTGGCCGGTTCTCTGACTTCGTGGGTGTGTAGCTGTTGGCTGCAGCTGACTTCTCAGGAATGACAGTTACGGACTGGAGCTGGCAGAGCGGTGTGGTCCGGTTCCTGGAGAAAGGCTTCTTGCTCCTCTCCGCCCCCTCCCGCCGCCATCCTGCTTTATTTAAAGCTGGTTTGCTGATGCTTTGCTCCGCTCAGTGAGTCTTCAGTTCAGACCTTTTCACTAAAGATCATTACGGAAGAAAGAGGGGTAAGAAGCATGGCTGCGTAGCCCGTGATTAACCCTTCAGTCCCCAAATAAGCAAACGAGATGTCCAAGGATGGTGGTTACGTTCTGGGCCTCGTAGGTAGCCTTGGGGTCGTTAGTTGTGAATACAGGCACCCAAGTTCAGATGTCGCCAGGATTTTTTATCCTCTGCTTAAGGCTGTGTTGTTATTTCTGATTTTTATGAGTGAAAACAAGAATGCACAGCTCAGGTCCTCAGCCTCTAAGGGTCTACTCAGCCCGGGGCACCTCCCGCCGAAGCCTTCATGACTTCGCTCAGCAAGCCATCCTCAGCACAGTCTGGCATGAGGTCCGCGCTGCATAAGTGTGGCTTAGAGGGGTCAAAGAGGCTTTGGGTTTCTCTATGATTGTACCAAATTATATCTTCAGGATGACTCTGCCTTATCGTGGCGCTGGTTTTGCTTCTCCAGGGAGGAAACTGCAAAGTTACCATGATGTGAAATCTGGCCAGAGGCTTGAAGTGATTTCATAGTAAAAAGCCACCTCGGCTGTCCCCTCTCAAGCCCTAGCCAACCGGCAGAGATGCAAACAACAGGCTCTGTGAGCAGCCTCGTGAGCCATGAACCAGATCCCCGGATTCACATGGTCAGGACCTCAGGGCTGCATCAGCCTCTTCCACCACACTCTTGTCAACAGCTCGTGACACTGTCAGCAGTGCCTCTGTCGCCAGGAAGGGCAATGGCCTGTGTAGCCAGATAGCAGGGGAGTTGGAGGCTGGGCCAGGCGGTCGGGATCTGAATTCAGCCTGTGGGGTTGTCATAGCCAGGGACACTGTGTCCACCTTGGGCACGGCCATACACACCCACCACTTCTAATGCCGTTGTCAGCTACAATGGAAGAGTCAAAACATTAAGAGAGCTGTTTATAGCTCAGTACCTCCGTACTAAGGGAAACTGAGGTAGAGGAGAGCCAGCATTAACTTCTGGATTGAGAACACCCGCCTTGCTGTCCTGCAGCGAGATGCCCCTCTAATGAGAGTGGGTGAGAAGGAACCCCGTGAGAGCACCGAGGCCAGGGTTTCAGCCTTGATCCCGCTAACACCTAGTACTGCATGATTTTTTTTTTTTTTTTGAGACAGAGTCTCGCTCTGACACCCAGGCTGGAGTGCAGTGGCGCGATCTTGGCTTACTGCAACTTCTGCCTTTCAGGTTCAAGCGATTCTCCTGCCTCAGCCTTCCAAGTGGCTGTAGCTGGGGCTACAGGCACCTACCACCATGCCCAGATAATTTTTTGTATATATTTTTTTAGTAGAGATGGTATCTCACCATCTTGGCCAGGCTGGTCTTGAACTCCTGACCTCAGGTGATCCACCAGCCTCGGCCTCCCACAGTGCTGGGATCACAGGCATGAGTCACGGTGCCTGGCCAATGGTTCTTTCTTCAGGTGCTGGGGTGGGGGATGGTGCTCTACTCACTGGATGTCAGGAGCCCTCTCCCACTTGTAACAACCAAAAATGTCTCCAGATATTTCCTAATGTCCCCTGAGCATCAAAATCACCATCTCCAGCCTGGGCAACACGGCGGAAACCTATCTTTACAAAAAAATACAAAAATTGGCTGTAATCCCAGCACTTTGGGAGGCCGAGACAGGTGGATCACGAGGTCAAGAGATTGAGATCATCCTTGGTGAAACCCTGTCTCTACTAAAAATACAAAAAATTAGCTGGGCACGGTGGCATGTGCCTGTAATCCCAGCTACTCAGGAGGCTGAGGCAGGAGAATTACCTGAACCCAGGAGGCGGAGGTTGCGGTGAGCCGAGATCGCGCCATTGCACTCCAGCCTGGGTAACAAGAGCGAAGCTCCGTCTCAAAAAAAAAAAAAAACCAATTAGCTGGGCATGGTGGCGTGCAGCTGTAGTCCCAGCTGTTCGAGAGGCTGAGGTGGAAGGATCATCTGAGCCCAGGAGCATGAGGCTGCAGTGAGCCGTGATCACACCACTGCACTTCAGCCTGGGCAGCACAGTGAGACCCTGACTCAAAAAAAAAAAAATTAAAAAGGCAAAAGGAATTTTAAAAACGCACCAGCAGTTAAGAATCATTGGGATAGAGAATCTGGTGAACAGACATCTGCGTTACACCTTCAGTCTCTGGGCTTTGTCTCAAGAGCTATTTATTATCATCTTGAATTATTTTTTATAAAAAGCAGTGGTGGCCGGGCATGGTGGCTCACTTCTGTAATCCCAGCCCTTTGAGAGGCCAAGGTGGGTGGATCTCCTGAGGTCAGGAGTTCCAGAGCAGTCTGGCCAACATGGTGAAACCCTGTCTCTGCTAAAAGATACAAAAATTAGCCAGGTGTGGTGGTGGGTGCCTGTAGTCCCAGCTACATGGCAGTCTAAGACAGGAGAACTGCTTGAACCCGGGAGGTGGAGGTTGCAGTGAGCCGCGATCATGCCACTGCACTCCAGCCTGGGTGACAGAGCAAGACTCAGTCTCAAAAAAAAAAAATCATGAGAAAGATGAAGCTAATCAATGTGGGATCCTCATTCACTGAAATGGATTCGTGAGTCATTGATTCATTGGACACATTGCTTCTGTGTGCCTACCGGACGTCAGCCACTGTTCTAGGCATGACCTATGCGCAGTGAGCAACATAGACGAATGACCCTGCTCTCGTCTAGTTCAGATTTGCAGGGGGAGACAGATAATGAATGAATCTAGCTGGAAGGTAGCCACGTGTAGAGAGAATCAGAGCAGAGGAAGGTGGTTAGGGAGTGCTGCGGCTGGTCTGCAGTTGCCATTAGATGATCCAGGAGGGCCTCATTTCAAAGGTGATACTTGAGCCGGGCACAGTGGCTCACACCTGTGATCCCAACACTTTGGGAGGCTGAGGTGGGAGGACACCTGGGGTCGGGAGTTCAAGACCAGCCTGACCAACATGGAGAAACCACATCTCTACTAAAAATACAAATTAGCCAGGCATGGTGGCGCATGCCTGTAATCCCAGCTACTTGGGAGGCTGAGGTCAGAGAATCACTTGAACCTGTGAGGCAGAGGTTGCGATGAGCTGAGATCATGCCGTTGTGCTCCAGCCTGGGCAGCAAGAGCGAAACTCCGTCTCAAAAAAACCAAACAGACCAAAAAAAGGTGATACTTGAGACCTTGAAGGTGGTAAGAGATGGTCAGGCAGATATCTGCAGGTGAATGTTTTCTGTGTGGAGGAACAGCAGGTAGAAAGTCACTGAGCTGGGAGTGAGCATCCCTGCTGTGTTCATGGAACAGCCAGAAGGCTTTCCTGCCTGGGGCAGCTGAGTAGGGAGCGAGTGTAGAAGCTGAGGTCGGAGTGGGACCAGGGCGCCGACTCCTGCAGAGTCCATGGCAAGGACATTGGCTTTGACTCTGAATGGAGTGGGGTGGGGGCCAGGGGAGGATTTTCAGCCGAGGACTGCCAGGATCAGATGTAGGAGTTAAAAGGATCACCTTGGTTGCTGTCTTGAGAGTGGACTCCAGGGGGGCAAAAGTAGACGTTATCATTACTATTCGAATCATGGCATGGTTTCTGCCCCCTAGGAATTTACCGTGATGGTGGAGATTGAACATGTACAGCATTAATAAGGAAGTGTTTGCTGAGTGCTATGAATGACTCAGACCTGAGAGGTTCTGTGCAACTCCAGTGAAGGGAGACATTCCTCCTGGGAGTCAGACTTCACGGAAGAGCTGGGCCTTTGGATGAATGAACAAGATTTTGTTTTTTTAGTGTGGCATAGAATTCACCATTCACCTGCAGAGAGTGGTACGCATTTAAAGTGTACACTTTGATATTTTTGGACATATGTATACACCCATGATGCTGTCCCCACAGTTACAACACTGCACATACTCATTACCCCCAAAAGTCTTCTCATGGTTGATGAGGGAGAGCGGACGTTATCATCAGGGCGGGAACCAAGGTGAAGGTGCAGAGGCAGGGAAATGCAAGGGGCTCTGTGGGACAGAGGAAGGCTGGTGTTGGCGCCCCTGGGGGTTGTGAGGGACGTGTGACAAGGTGGCCTGAAGAAAACTGTGTGGGGTTCGGCCGGGCGTGGTGGCTCACACCTGTGATCCCAGCACTTTGGGAAGCCGAGGTGGGTGGATCACCTGAAGTCAGGAGTTTAAGTTCAGCCTGACCAACATGGTGAAACCCCGTCTCTACTAAAAATACAAAAATCAGCTGAGCGTGGTGGCAGGTGTCTGTAATCCCAGCTACTCAGGAGGCTGAGGCAGGAGAATCACTTGAACCCAGGAGGCGGAGGTTGCAGTGAGCTGAGATCGTGTTACTGCACTCCAGCATGGCGACAGAGCAAGAGTCCACCTCAAAAAAAAAAAAAGAGAAAGAAACATTAAGCAATTTCATAATTAGATAATTAACAGAATCCTTAATAGCCTTCTACTAACACAAGTACTTGCGACTGAAAATAACTCCATTTGCTGCCTGTTGGAGCATTAAAGCCTAAATGTAACACAGCATCTAGTGCAGCTGGGCTTTGATCATTTGAAGGTAATATTGTAGCGCATTCTCCTAGAATGTTGATTAGTGCTGATATGTGTATAGTTCAACACTCTATTTTTGTGTCATGTTACATGAACTTTAAAGTTACAGGAAGCATTTTAAGTGCGTAGCAGGAATCTGTGTTCCCATCTTAAACTCTGACTATTTGTGAAGGCTCCTATTTCCCCACAGCCAAGGGATAGACTGGACAAGACGTTCAGGGTTGAAGGTATGTTGTTGTGAAATCAGGTTTCTCTCTCTCTGTCTTGTTTTTTCCCTTGAGATGGGGTCACGCTCTGTTGCCCAGGCTAGAGTGCAGTGACGCAATCTCAGCTCACTGCATCCTCTGCCTCCTGGGTTCCAGTGATCCTCCTGCCTCAGCCTCCTGGGAAGCTGGGATTATAGGCACACACCACCATGCCCAGCTAATTTTTGTATTTTTAGTAGAGATGCAGTTTCACTATGTGGGCCAGGCTGGTCTTGAACTCCTGACCTCACACTCTTCCTACCTTGGCCTCCCAGAGGGCTGGGATTACATGAGTGAGCCACCCCGCCTGGCCCAGCTTTCTCTTTGTGCATCTCTTGGGAAGAAGTTGGTAGCTCCTAGGAGACACTGACCAGGTAGTGGACAGCTCTGTGATTCAAATAAACATCTAGCAAAGCCCCTGAGAAGCGTTACTCACTCTTTTGGGAGAAACGAGGAAGAGTTTTCAGTAGGCTGTTACAGTGAGAAGCATCAGATTCTTAGTTCCATGGACAGGAATGCCTCTTGGAGTGTTTCATCTTTTAAAATAGAGAAGGAAGCTGAGAGTCATTCAGTCATGTTCAGAGATGTCAGCTCAGGAACTCCAGGGACCCATTATTATTTTGATTTCTTTCTTTTTTCTTTTTTTTTTTTTTTAAAGATTTCCCCATGTTATCCGTGCTGGTCTTGAACTCCTGGCTCAAGTGATCCACCTGCCTCACTTTGGCCTCCCAAAGTGCTGGGATTACAGGTGTGAGTCACTGCACCCAGCCTATTTTGATCTCCCTGCCTCCCTTCCTCCCTCCCTCCTTCCCCCCTCCCCTCTTCCCTTCCTCCCTCCCTCCTCCCCTCCTCCCCTCCTCCCCTCCTCCCTTCCTTCTTTCTTCTCACCCTGTTATCCAGGCTGTAGTGCGATGCTGCGATCTCAGCTCACTGCAACCTCCACCTCCCAGGTTCAAGTGATTCTCGTGCCTCAGCCTCCTGAGTAGCTGGGAATACAGGTGCCTACCACCATGCCTGACTAATTTTTTTTATTTTTAGTAGAGATAGGGTTTTGCCATGTTGGCCAGGCTGCTCTCAAACTCTTGACCTCAAGTGATCCACCCATCTTGACTTCCCAAAGTGCTGGGATTACAGGTGTGAGCCACTGTCCAGCCTGATTTATTTTAAGAAGGCGTTGACTGGACCAGATGTAGCAGGTGGTTAAGTGATTATCATACGTTTCCTTCTTTATCATCCACTCTGCTCTTAACTGCAAAAGCACCAAATCCTCCTAGATAAAAATAAGCCCTAAGATCACTGTCACCATCGTCCTTATCCTCACCACCACCATTATATGAAGTTCTAAATTTATGCAAGGTACTGTATTAGATGCTGAGAATAGTCGCATTGCTAATCATTACTACCAACCATTTATTTAGCATTTACCAAGGACCAGGTCTGTGCCAAAAATGTCACATACCTTATCACATTTAATTCTTACTTAACTCAGTAAAACAGGGATGATTATCAACTCCTGTTTTTACATTAAGGAGACTGAAGCTTGGACAGATGTGTGAAAAATGGCCCCTGGTCACTCTGCTGCTAAGCAACAGTGGCAGGACTGGAGCCTCCCACGCTCTTAACCAAAAGTTTTCAAAAGAATCAACACTGTCCATTCCATCTAGTTGGAAAAGATGAGACCTGGACATAAACACTGGCCGGCTGAGCGCGGTGGCTCACGCCTGTAATCCCGGCACTTTGGGAGGCTGAGGTGGACGAATCACCTGAGGTCAGGAGTTCGAGACCAGCCTGGCTAACATGGCAAAACCCTGTCCCTACTAAAAATACAAAAATCAGCCAGGTGTGGTGGTAGGTGCCTGTATTCCAAGCTACTCAGGAGGCTGAGGCACAAGAATTGCTTGAACCGGGAGGTGGAGTTTGCAGTGAGCTGAGATCGAAGCATTGCACTACAGCCTGGATGACAGGGTGAGAAGAAAGAAGGAAGGGAAGACAGGAAGGAAGGAAGCTGGTGAAACCCCATCTCTACTAAAAATACAAAATTAGCCAGGCATGGTGGCACACGCCTGTAGTCCCAGCTACTTGGGAGGCCGAGGCAAAAGAATTGCTTGAGACAGTGAGCCAAAATCACACCACTGCACTCCAGCGTGGGCAATAGAGCAAGACTCTGTCTCTAACTAACTAACTAACTAACTAACTAACTAACTAACTAACTAACTAACTAACTAACAAACATACATTTTCAGGGACTGTGGTGAAAAATGCCTCGCCCATTCTTTTGAGTCGTTCATGAACCGTTCTTATCCTATCAAGTTCTAATTAAACATCTCCCTTTCCTTTCGAGGGAGCAGAGTCTTGCCATCTGCAACACCTTTTTCACATGTTGCCGCAAGCAGCCCTGGGACTTGCATTCCCACCTGCCTCAGGCCTGGCTAACTGCCTCCCCTGCGGAACACAAGCATTCAGACCGAAGTCTGTGAGAGGCCCACCTCTCTCTGCAGTCATCCGGAGCAGACTCGCTTGTGCTGGGCACAGCCGCGACATCCCAGGATAATTTGGTTTCTTATGTAGAAAACTGTGGTCTGACATTTCACATTTCTTCCTCTGGAGGGTATTTTTTCTTGTTTAGTCTCTGCGAGCTGCTTGCCCAGCGTGCCTGTGTGCCTTCCCAGTCAGTGTTTCCACACACTCAGCTTGGCATTCAGCACAGACACTGTGTGGTCGTCAGCAAGCACACTGGGAACAATCAGGACGAACTCCGGGTTCAGGCGGGTAGGGAGTTTCCACCTGAGTTTTATGCTAATGAGGAAGGGGTGCAGGCCACCCACCTGCAGTCTCATAGCCTCACTGCTGGCCCTACTGCGCTTGTTATTTTGTGTGGGAAGTAGAAAAGCTCCTTTTTAAAGTTTTCTTTCTTGTTAAAAAAAGAGTGTCCAAATAACTCTGTGAAGCCCTGTCCTATGTAGCTGTTAGATATGCCGTGCTTACAGGCACATAGTACATTCTATGCCCTTCCTTATACTTTAACCAAGATATCTGTGCTGGACGTGCTCACAGGCAGGTCCCAGCTCTCCACTGCTTTTACCTGTTTAGAAAGTTTTAAGTTGTTAGCCAATCGGGTTTTCGTTTAGATGGTGAGGTCTGGCTCCAGCCAACGGAGATCAGACACAGCAGTAAGGACAACCCAAATGCGTACGGGATAGATTTGTGTGCTTCCCTTCGGTCTTTGTGCTCTCGTGGCATGATGGCTAGAGAGGGTGCCCTTCCTGCGGTCCGGGAAGTAAAAATTGGGCTGCTGAAAGGTCCTTTGTCTCCGTGCTGATTTTCTTCACAGCACCGAGCATCTATTTCTAACATTCTGGCTGTCTCAGGTCCCCCTGAGCAAACCCTAATTCCAACACACCCAGTGTCTTTTCAGATATCATTCCCCTCTTTTCCCCCAGTCTTCAGAGAACGTGCTGTGCTTGAGTCCTCTTTGCCCGTCAGAGTGAGCTGCTGGAGACTTGCATCCACACACGTGTAGTGTGGGTGCGGAGGACAGAACGCTCGAGGGTGGTTACTTCCCCACACAGAGCCACGGGGCGTGATTCCTTCATCAGACATTCCGACTGGCTCCTGGCGTCCCTCTGAGGTGGTTGCATGCCACATTTGTGGGTCTGGGAGCTCCATGAACAACAGGAATGAAGGATACTGATGTTTCGCCATCAGTAAATGCCTGCTGTGTAGATTCGGCATGGTCACTGGGCGAAGAGAGTCTCGCAGTGAGAAATCCTCTGGCTGAGATCTTGGTCCTTCACACCCCGTCAAGCACAGGTGGAGCATGAGATGTCAAGGTCAGGGGGCTAATATGCATCTACGAACAATGCTCCTGAGGAAGCAGTAACATCCGCCAGCTGGCGTGTTGGGAGTGTCCTCATATTTCAGATGCTGAAACTCTCTTCTCTGACAATGGCTCACCAAGATTTGGCCACATTCTCTTTATTTTTCTTTTTTTGAAATAAGTGAGGGGGGAGAGATACCACTTCTTTGAGAGATGTTTGAGATAGTTGAATGTTTAACTACAAATAAGAGGTTTGGTATTCTTGGTTCAGATCCACCTAAGATTTATTACCTATTATTTGCAAACTTTCAATTTTGCATTTCGTTCAAAAAAGAGTCATTAGTATTGACACCGGCTGATATTAGGTGGTTGAGAAAGAAAGGACACTCTGGGGAATGTGGCAGGGGCAGGAATGCAAACCCTGGCTGCGGAAGGATGATAGGAATGAAGGAAAATGCCATTGATCTTCTGGGAAGCCATGGGGGGATGTTTGGGGCAGCAAACGTTTCCTCCTCAGGGCACTGTCCTCCATTCCGCAGGGCAGCCTGTGTGCAGGAAGAAAGTTGAGGATCAAAGTGGAATGAGACGGCCTTTGAAGAACAGCTTAAATCTTGTTAGGCTTGTCACCAGAGGCCTCTAGGACATTACCCCAGAAGGAAATAGCAACAGGGATTTGTACAACACATCCCGGATGCCAACTGCACCTGCTGCCTTCATCACAGACCTGGAAGCTTTGGGGGGACATGCCCAAAGTACTCTTTTGCCCCAAACAATGTGGAAACCACCTGTCCTCGAAAGTGGCTTGAGCATTTATTGCGGAGCAGTGCAGCCCTCCGAGGATGGAGGATGTGACGGCACCAGCGTCAATGAGGAGCATGGTGGATGGCTTTGTTCACCTGGGCACAGTTCTCGTTTCCTCACTTGACTTGCAGATTACAGCCCTCGTCACCAGTCCCACCTCATGCATCGAAGGCTGGCTGCCAGCTCTTGGAAAATAAGCATGCCACCAGCTTGCGGGGGGCCCACCTTGCTGGACCAAGTGCATAGTACTGACCTGGAGTTTTCCTTTAGGTAGATTTCTCTTGTCTTGTCGATGAGCTGGACCGAAGGTTTAAAAAAGTTTTTAATAAAATTCTTTCCATATAAATGTTACTTTTGGCCTGGCATGGTGGCTCATGCCTGTAATCCTAGCACTTTGGGAGACAAGCTGGGTGGATTGCCTGAGCTCAGGAGTTCCAGACTAGCCTGGGCAACATGGTGAATCTCCATCTCTGCTAAAATAAACATACAAAAAGTTAGCTGGGTATGGTGATGCACACCTGTAATTCCAGCTACTCGGAGGCTGAGGTGGGAGAATCACTTGAACTGGGGAGGTTGAGGTTGCAGTGAGCTGAGATCATGCCACTGTACTCCAGCCTGCACGACAGAGCGAGACTCCATCTCAAAAAAACAAACAAAAAAGTTGTCAGTTTCTTGGGAACTTAAGCAAAAGATGAATAGAGCTTGTACTGAGGCCAGAGGATCTAATAGTATAAAGAAGAGTGTATAAAAGGAAGCTACACAGGCTCTGGTTGGCAAACCAAGCTCATTAGCCAGGTAGAACAAACAGAGCTGGAAAGCTATGTTAGCCTTCGATTTGGTTTCTTCCATAACAGTTTCATCATATAGGCAAATAACTCATTTAGGCCAAATACAGAATGGTGGGCATGGACTTTACTACATGGCTTTTTACCTTGGTGGAATTCCTTTCATTCCTTTATTTATTTCACACATTTGTTGTGTCCTTGCTGTGCTCCAGGCACTCTGCTGGATACTAGGGTACTGAAGACAGACAGAAAGAAAATGTTCCCATCAGGAGCAGTGAGTCTAATGGAGATACTTCTCCAAATAAAAACTGAAGACAGTAAGATAACTCTTAGAATGGAGGTGTGGGAAAGCTGAGTCATGACACGATTGGATTTGAATTTTGGTAAAGTCATTTTCTTGTGGGGAGGTGAGGTCAAGGCTGGAGTCCAGGGGGACTGTGCTGAGTGAGAGATGCTAAAAGCATGAATGTGGCAGTGGGCATGGCGAGGAAGGACTGGCCAAGAGCTTCTTGGAAGTACCAATCGGCAATCTGGAAATTTGATGATTGAATGTGACGGAAAAGGAGGACCTAAGGAAGGCTGTAAATTTCAGGCCTGGGTCCCTGGGTGGATTATGATACTATTTACTTAGTGACCACTGGAACAAGAGTAGGTTTAGGGGCAAAGAAAATTAATCTGTTTTTTTGAGATGGAATCTTACTCTGCGCCAGACTGGAGTGCCGTGGTGTGATCTTGGCTCACGGCAACCTCCGCCTCCTGGGCTCAGGCAATTCTCCTGTCTCAGCCTCCCGAGTAGCTGGGACTACAGGCCAGGCCACCATGCCCGGATAATTTGTGCATTTTTAGTAGAGATGGTTTCATCATGTTGGTAAGGCTGGTCTTGAACTCCTGACCTTGCGATCTGCCCACCTCCGCCTCCCAAAGTGCTGGGATTGCAGGTGTGAGTCTCCGTGCCCGGCCTCCTTTTGTCTTTTCTTCCTGTTTATGACTATCCTCATTTAAAGTGGTATCTTCTTACTGCAGCACTTACAGAAAGCTATGGCTGTTAACCATTCCTTTTTCAAGTTGTAAGTCGTACTGAAATATTTATGTATATTGTGTGGACAAGCCCTTGAAAGGGATTTTCATTTCTGTGAGAGGTATCTCTTGATTTATCGAGGCTTTTTTTTTTTTTTTTTTTGAGATGGAGTTTCGCTCTTGTTACCCAGGCTGGAGTGCAATTGCGCGATCTCGGCTCACCGCAACCTCCGCCTCCTGGGTTCAGGCAATTCTCCTGCCTCAGCCTCCTGAGTAGCTGGGATTACAGGCACGCACCACCATGCCCAGCTAATTTTTTGTATTTTTAGTAGAGATGGGGTTTCACCATGTTGACCTGGATGGTCTCAATCTCTTGACCTTGTGATCCACCCGTCTCGGCCTCCCAAAGTGCTGGGATTACAGGCGTGAGCCACCGCGCCCCGCCCATCGAGGCCTTTTGATGTTAAGAACTCACAAAGGGTTTTAGATCAAGGGTTGCTTAACTGAACGAACACCTCTGACATCAGCCAACAACCACATACTTGTTAAAAACTCTCCATCTCAGCTTCTCCCTGGACAAGAGAGGAACGGGTTGTTGGCTGTCTGTGGTGGTCATATTGATGGTGGGTTCAGCTGTGCACTGAATGTCGGTGCTGGCTGGGCTTGCTCTGGCTGGCACAGGTGTGAGTGGAGGAGCGCCGTGAGGAGCGGGAGTTGGTGCTGATGCCTTGTCACCCCTGGGAGAGCACTGAGCTCCATGTGTCTGAGTATGTATGTTGGTCCTGTGAGTCACTGCAGACTGTGCTAGAGGTGGCAGGAGAGGCATGAAGCATTAGATAGTCCAGGAACCAGGAAGGCCCCATGGACTGTAAGCTCCCAGAGTACGGGTATTGTTCTCATGTACCTTCAGACCCCCGCCTGGGGCAATGCCTGGCACGCTGGAAACCAAAACACCTATTTGTTAAATGTCAGCACCTGAGCCACACATGACAGTAAGCTGAATGAAGAAGGTAGTGCTTCAAGGGAGAGTAGTAAAGACGAAGAAAAGAGGGTCAGGCGCAGTGGCTCACGCCTGCAATCACAGCACTTTGGGAGGCCGAGGCGGGCAGATCACAAGGTCAAGTGATCGAGACCATCCTGGCCAACATGGTGAAAACCTGTCTCTACTAAAAATACAAAAATTAGCTGGGTGTGGTGGTGCATGCCTGTAGTCCCAGCTACTCGGGAGGCTGAGGCAGGAGAATTGCTTGAACCTGGGAGGTGGAGGTTGCAGGGAGCAGAGATTGGGCCACTGCACTCCAAGCTGGTAACAGAACAAGACTCCATCTCAAATAAACAAAGAAGAGGGGTCCTCAGAGCCAGGGATGGCTCACGTGGTTTCTGGAGAGTGAATGCGTCAGAGTCAAATCCAGACTCCAAGGGCTAGCATCGAAATAAACTGTGATGTGCAGACAGGCCTGCACTTACAGCTGCCTCCTTTCTGTGGCACTTCTTCCATATGATTGGGTTACAAAAATATTCTAAATAAGCAATTGATTGCAGCTTCTTGAAACCAAACAGTTTGGTGCCTTGAAAGCATAAGCCACTGGTTATGTGAAAACAGAGGAAACTGTATCTTTGCATATATTGGGGCCCAAATACATTTCATTTGCATAAATGAACACTTCCTGGTAAAAACTTGGGGGTGGAAACCTTCTGGTCTGTGGGAGAATGTGAACCTCTGGATGGATAATGGCTCTTTGGCTTAGGGTGAAAAATCACATACTGGTGTTAAGAAGTCTAGCCATAGTCCACACTTTAACCCTCTGGGACCTGTTCATCTGTAAACTGAGGTGGTGCTCTGTTCTGGAACGGTCCCTAAAGGGCCTTTGCAGGTCCTAAGCTCTGAGTTGTGATTAGAACCTCTCCGGCCCTGTCATTGAGAAGGACGCCCGAGGCAGGCCTCATGTGGCTTGCATCACTTCCTCAAGGAGACTCGATCAGCCTTCACCGCCCATGCTTCCCGCCATTGTGACTGTCTGTGTCTCTGTCCTGAGCCGCTCGCTGCTGCTGCAGTAGAAAGAGGCCTCTTATTAATTCATCGATTAATCAGTGCGTGCTGAGGAGCTGTTCAGGGCAGTGAAACAGGGAACACAAAACGCTAGAGCCTGTAGTCAAGACAGATCGTAATTAAGACAACCCCCAAACTGCTGGTCTTCCTGCCCCCTCCCCACACCATTCTCCCTGCCTACGCTCATCAAACCCCATTCAGCTCTAAAGGGGCTTCTACCCCATAAAAGCTGACAGTGAATTTCAGAAAGGCACATTTTCTCCCCAATGGCCTGGGGGTAAATAAGCCTTGAGATGAGTTTTGTCAATTATCTGCAACAACTGTTGAACCTCAGACGGTCACCCAGGTCCCCAAATGGCATAGTAGCCCTGTTCATATATGCACAGGCCAGACTCTCCAGTCCCAATTTCCCCATGAATGGAGTTACGGAGCTGGAAGGTCCTTACAGTAAGGATAGGCCGTGACCCTGTGTGGCAGATGAGAGGCTCAGTGAGATTCAGTAAGTTGCCCAAGGTCACTACAGAACTCCCAGGTCACAGGTGGCAGGACTGGAAACTCTGATCCTCAGCGAACACTCCTGGTGCTTGTTCCTCTGTGTGATCCTGCTTTCCTGTAACAATTAAAGCCAAGTAAAGCAGAGACATTGCTCCATTTAGTCCGTTTCCTGATTGTTGGGGTCCGGCAAGTCTGCCGGGGGGCTAGCGACCTGCTGGAGTCCCCGAGACCGCCAACATAGATGACTTGTTCAACCTGAGGGAGAGAGTGCGTGGAAGTGAAAGGAAATAGAAAAGTGGAGTCTGGAGGGCTGGCTTAGGCTATGTCCAAGCAGCAATTTTATTTTTGCAATACGTTTCATTATATACTTTTCTGAAGTCAAAGTTGTTTACGCTAGATCAACATACTTAAGTTACAGTAAGAAAGTTACGCCCACTAAGCTACGCCTAGTAAGCAAGTTAAGTCCAGTAAGTAGGTTACTTCCAGTAAGTAGGTTACGCCCAATAGGTGAAGGTAAGTAAGTTACGGTTACACCCAGTAAGTTATGGTAAGTAAGTTACTAAGCGTAAATATTTAAGTTAATATTTTATAATGAAGGTAACAAGGGTCCAAAATGAACACAATCAAGCAATAAACCATAAGGAGCCGAAAGTGGACACAATGCCTCCCAAGTCCTCATATCCATAAAGTAATGTCTGTTAATTATTTTGAATAACATAGTCCCTCTCTCAGTTCCCGCTTTCCCTCAGCTCGACTTCCCCAACCGGGGATCTGTGTCCGGGCTCAAGCTCACCGTATGGCGAGGCCCATTTCCTAGGGGCCTCACACGGGAGTGATCCCCACAGATCCTTCACCTGATTTCTTTTCGATATGGGCCTCTGAGCTAGATTTTCATTTTAAATATAAACATTGTTTAAATGTATATAATAATAATATATACATTATTTTGTAAGGTTTTCTTTCTGTGTTGCTCAGGCTGGTCTCAACTTCTGGCCTTAAGGGATCCTCCAGCTTCAGCCTCCCAAGTAGCTGGGATTATGGGTGCCAGCCATCACACCTGGCAAGATTTTTTTATTTTTATTTTTTTGAGACAGAGTCTTTCTCTGTCACCCAGGCTGGAGTGCAGGGCACGATCTCTCCTCACTGCAACCTCTGCCTCCTGGGTTCAAGCAGTTCCCTGCCTCAGCCTCCTGAGTAGCTGGGATTACAGGCATCCACCACTATGCCCAATGAATTTTTGTATTTTTAGTAGAGATGGGGTTTTGCCATCTTGGCCACGCTGGTCTTGAACTCCTGACCTTGTAATCCACTCACCTCAGCCTCCCAAAGTGCTGGGATTACAGGCGTGAGCCACCGCGCCCAGCTACAAGATGATTTTTGTGAGG
This sequence comes from Callithrix jacchus, assembly GCF_049354715.1. Taxonomy (NCBI): domain Eukaryota; kingdom Metazoa; phylum Chordata; class Mammalia; order Primates; family Cebidae; genus Callithrix; species Callithrix jacchus. Next base: position 40,868,653 of record NC_133520.1, on the reverse strand, counting down.
CACGTCTGGCTCTGCTGCTCAGGTGGCATGCAGTGGCACCATCATAGCTCACTGCAGCCTCAAACTCGCGTACTCTCACAATCCTCCCACCCCAGGCTCATGAGGAGCTGAGGCTGCAAGCGTGTGCCACAATGCCTGGCTGATTTTTAAATGTTTTGTAGAGATGGGGTCTTACTATGTTGCCCAGGCTAGTCTTTAAACTCCTGGCCTCAAGCAGTACCCCTCATCAGCCTCCCACAGTACCAGGATTACAGGCCTGAGCCACTGCCCAGCCAATATTTTTAAATAGTAGTTTCAGATGCAGTTTGAGGGGAAAAGTATCTTGGACTGTTTTGTTTTAGTGGGTTAGAATATCGGATACCCAGATAGAGACATGCCCAGCTTGCCAAGGGGCAAATAGTAAACATGAGTCAGTCTACACAGGTTTGCTGGCTGCTTTGCCTCACCCCCATCATGCCTGACAAACGTTTGTTCCTTCTGATTGAACACCCTGCAAGAGCCCAGGGAAGGCTGTAATTTTTTAGTGGATGTAAGAATAAGAGGCCGGGTGCAGTGGCTCACGCCTGTAATCCCAGCACTTTAGGAGGCTGAGGCAGGCGGATCATAAGGTCTGGAGATCAAGACCATCCTGGCCAACATGCTGAAACTCCATCTCTACTAAAATACAAAAAATTAGCCAAATGTGGTTGCGGGCGCCTGTAGTCCCAGTTACTTGGGAGGCTGAGGCAGGAGAATCGCTTGAACCCAGGAGGCAGAACCCAGTTGCAGTGAGTCAAGATCATGCCACTGCACTCCAGCCTTGGGGATAGAGTGAGACTCTGTCTCAAAAAAAAAAAAAAGTAAGAATGCTTAGCCAGGCGCAGTGGCTCACGCCTATAATCCCAGCACTTTGGGAGGCCAAGGTGGGTGGATCACCAGGTAAAGAGATGGAGACCATCCTGACCAACATAGTAAAACCCCGTCTCTACTAAAAATTCAAAAATTAGCCAGGTGTGGTGGCGTGTGCCTGTAATCCTGGCTACTCGGGAGGCTGAGGCAGGGGAATCGCTTGAACCCAGGTGGCGGAGGTTGCAGTGAGCCGAGATCACACCATTGCACTCCAGCCTGGTGACACAGCAAGACTCCGTCTCAAAATCAAAACAAAACAATGAGGCCAGAATACGAATGTTCTTGTTTGACCCGCCTGGCGAAGAGGATACTTAAAAGTCTTTTTTTAAATCTTCTTTTTAAAAGTTTTCACTATAAAATTCTTACATTTGTCAAAGGTGTTTATCAGAAGTAGAGGCTTTTCTGCCAGTATGGCTTCTCATTTCTGCTGATGCCAATCAAACCATCAAACTCCTTGGGCACAGCCAGGGCTTAGCTCGTGAGCCAGGTATCTGACTTGCACTGAGCAATCTTGAGTGATAGAATCTCCTTTTCCTCTGTTTCCATGTTCTCTAGGACCCTGCTTTCTCAGCTGTGATTCACGACAAACTCCAGGTCCCCAACACCATCCGGAAGGCGTGGAATGACCGGGACAACCGCTGTGACATTTGTGCCACTCACCTGAACCAGCTGAAGCAGGAGGCCATCCAGATGGTGCTGGCCTTGGAGCAGGCCGCTGGCAGTGAGCACTACGACACCTCACCCAGCTCGCCCCCACCGCTCTTCAACATCCCCACCCTGGTGGGGTCCCGGCATGTGGGTGGGCTCCAGCAGCCCAGGGAGTGGGCCTTTGTGCCCGCTCCCTATGCCACCTCCAACTACACAGGCCTTGTCAACAAGCACAGCAGCAAACCCAGCAGCCTTGGGGTCAGCAATGGGGCGGAAAAGAAGAGTGGGTCCCCAAGTCACCAGGCCAAGGCCAGCCTCCAGATGGACACCAGTCCAAGCAATGGGAACATCCTCAATTCAGTGGCCATCCAGGCTCACCAGTACCTGGAAGGCACCTGGTCCCTGTCGAGGACCAACGGGGTCACCCTGTACCCGTACCAGGTAAGTCACCCGTGTGAGCCAGGAAGAACAGGGCTGGCTGGAGTGAGAGCAGAGAAGTGGGTAGCACTTCTTCCTTCCTCTGCTTCCTCCTGGGAAGCCCGTAATTCAGAGCCTAACGTTTCCATGTGACCCCACAGAGTTCTCATCGATGTGCTCCACCCATGCCTGCCCGCTGTGGGCGGGTGCTGCTGTATCCTCCAAGCCTCCCACAGTGGCCCTTTCTCCGCCTCTCAGTGTCTCCTTCCTGAGAGACCCTGCTGGTCCAGGTGATGCCAGCGGCTTCTCAGCCAGCAGGTTTACCACATGGCATAGCCATGAAGAGGAGGGCCATGGAGATACTTGGAGTGGGGTCCAAGCCCCGACCTGTCCACTTATTAGCAATGTGATCTTGCACGAGGGGTCTGCCCTGTCTCAGGCTCAAGTCCCCACTTAGACATGGATGTGAGTCATGAGAATTAAATAAGGTGTTTGCATGACATGTACCCCGATACCTGCCACACAGTAGGGGATTATGTTTGTGCCGTTAACAGAGATTTGAGATATTAAGACAAATGACTGAGAGGCTTTGGAAACAAAGGATATTGTGAGTCCCTGAAATCGTGATTTTAAAGCAACCCATGGGAAGCGCTGGGCATTGCGGAGAGTAAAACATACGAAGGCACAGCGGTCCATGCTGCACTCTGCTTCCTCTGTCCAGACCTTGTAAAAGAGGTGTAGACGCCCTTCCTAACCTCTCCTCCCTTCACAGACCCGAACTCTCTTCTGTTTGCAACTCACCTTAAGAACTGTTGGGACTGGGCTGCCAAAAGCACTTTTTCCTTTTCAGTTATTTAAATTAGCACATGCCCCCAACTTTCCCTATAGATATTGAAAACAGATCTTCAATTTCCTAGGGAATCTTTAAAGATGTTCTAATATTGCCTGGGTGAGTTTTCTGTTGGCTGAGGACTGGATTTTTAATGTAAGTGGCCCCTATGTCCCCTGCATCAGTGGTGGAGAAGCAGCGGCGAGCATTGATGGTCACTGGAGTGAAGGGGTGGCCACGGTCAAGGTTGTGTTATTCAGAGAAGTGGTTGGTACATACAGCACGTCATCCTGAAGACCTCAGGTTCTCTCTCACTTGGGTCTGTGTCATAGTGGGTGTTTGGTGGGTGGCCTTTGCTGCGACGTGGGGACACAGACTTCTTCCACCAAATGTGTCACCAGGGGCCTCGAGAGTCCTCCACAAGATCTTCTGTAACCAGCCAGGAAATAAGGGAAGAGAGAGTGTATGGAGGATCTCACAGGAGGATTTTGGGGCCCAGCTTTGCCTGAAAGGGATGTGCATTGCTTACATCTATATTCCAGTGACAAGAGTCCAGTCTCTGCTGGGCATGGTGGCTTACACTTATAATCCCAGCACTTTTGGGTGGGTGGATTGCTTGAGCCAGGTGTTGTATGCCGACTTGAACAACATGGAGAAACCTCATCTCTACTAAAAATACAAAAATTATCCAGGGATGGTGGCATGAACCTGTAGTCTCAGCTACTTGGAAGGCTGAGATGGGAGGATTGCTTGAGCCCAGGAGGCAGAGGCTGCAGTGAGCCGAGATTGCACCACTGCACTCCAGCCTGGCTGACAGAGCAAGACTGTGAATCAGTAAAAAAGAAGAGAGAGAGAGACAGACAGACAGTTTCGTCTCTTGACCCCGCCTTCCCACCGGGGAAGCTGGGGAAGCCAATCTACCCATGAGCCCAGGAGAAAAGGGAGCAAGTCGAGGGAACACGTAGCATAGTGTTACGTGGGACAAAGGTCCAGGGATTCGAGAAGTGAGTTAAATGCGTTGATAAAAATCCTGGTGATGTTTTCTGGAGTGTTTGAGAGTGCGTGTGTGTCTCTTGCTGTCTTGAAAGAAAGTGGGAAACATTGAGTATCATCCTAATATGTTAGCATTCTTGGATCGTCCAACTCTTCATGTCACTGAGTGCTTTCTAATTTGAGGAACAGAACATACACATTATTTCATTTAACCCCGGTAGGCGTATGAGGTAGGCGGGGCAGGTGTGGGATCTCCTTTTGCAGACAGGGAATACGATGCTCAGAGACCCTGAGTGACTGTGGCCACGCAGCCAACGGCAGGATCAGCTCCAGCCCTCGCCCAGGGAGTGCCTTTACCTACCACGCCTTCTTCCAGCTTTCCTAGGCTACCCCCGCATCAGCTGTCCACATCTTTTCCAGATACGGTTCCTGTTCAAACAAAGAAAAGGACTAGTTTTACCTGCAGGGATCTCATCGCCCCCAGAATTTTGGATAGAATTATCCAGGTTGTGTGTATAAATATGAGGGACCAGTGGCGTCCTGGGAGAGGCTTCGCGGTCTGATCTCGGAAGTGACCGTCTAGGGCAGGAACAGAGAAGGGCTTCTTTGCATTATGGGATGATCTGCTTATTGTGTTGTGGTTCGCAGTTTTAAAATATACTATTTAGAAAATCATAAAAAGTTACATGTTGGTTATAAAATAAAATTTAAAATACATGAAAAAGTTTAAATAAGACTTTAAAAGTCGATGTGGCCCGGATGAAAACTATGTAACATCTGGGTGTACTTCCTCCTAATATTTCACACCTGGCAATTTGTAAAATTGTGAGCAGGTTCAATTTTGTGATACATTGGATACATTTCCCCATGCCCTTATATGTTTTCCTAAAATATTATCTCTAGCAGTAGCATATTTCATTGTATCGATATCATCTATGGCAATGTCCTAATTAGGTTGGTGCAAAAGTCATTGCGTTTTCTGGCATTACTTTCCAATGGCAAAAACCGCAATAACTTTTGCACCAACCTAATACATACCCAAACACCAATTAATTATAATTCGGGTCTTTGCTACTATAAATAAAATGCTCAGGTAAACATCCTTTTACCCAGGCCATATTTTCAACACATCCCTGGGTTGTGTGAGCCACATCCTCATGTTACACAGACAACTCACATTTCACCTTCCACGACTCCAGTGCTCTTGAAGCACGTGGCCGGGGCCGGTCGGAAGACTCAGCTGCTGTGCCAGATGGAACTGGTGCTTTCACGGAAAATATTCAAAGTGCAGTGAGAGTTTGTGTAAGGCGGGGACACTGAAGATGCTGCTTAAAAGGCCAATGAGGCATTATTGGTGTGTTTCTTTTCTTTGTGCAATGATTCTATTCCTCCTCTTTTCCTTTTTCTATTTTTTGAGACAGCGTTTCACTCTTGTTGCCCAGGCTGGAGTACAATGGCGTGATCTCAGCTCACTGCAACCTCCACCTCCCAGATTGAAGCAATTCTGCCTCAGCCTCCCGAGTAGCTGGGATTACAGGCATGCGCCACCACACCCAGCAAATTTTATGTTTTTAGGAGAGATGCGATTTCTCTATGTTGATCTGGTTGGTCTTGAACTCCCGAACTCAGGTGATGGTTGGCCCACTTTGGCTTCCCAAAGTGCTGGGATTACAGGTGTGAGCCACTGTGCCCTGCTTATCCCTGCTCTTTCTTCCCAACCTCAGATGAAAGAGAATTTGCTGTACAAGTGTCTAGCCAAGTGCCAGGTACTGCGCTAGGTGGCGGGTGGGGCTGCAGCCTCGAGCTGGAAATCCTGGTTCCTGTCCTGAGGTCCTCACGGTGGGGGAGGAGCCAGGTGAGTGCAGAGGTGAAGAGATGCCCACTGCTTTGGGAGCATGCAGACAGACTCATAATCCAGCCTGCTGTGGCAAAGCCAGATAAACCAAGATTCACACAAGCCGCCAACTTGCAGTCATCCTGGGTACATTATATTTCTTCTTTCTAACTCCAGAACAGACCAATTCATGCATTTCCCCTGAGTAATAAAGGGACCAGAGGAAACCTCTGTGCGATAAAGGGATTTGGTGCCTGGCTATGAATCAGTATGAATCCACGTCCCCTGTTTTGTGACTGTGTCGTCCCAATGCCCTGGGGTGGGGGCTCTGGGTCTGGCCAGACTGAGTGTCTCCTGTCGCAGACATCTCCCTGCAGTAAATATTCTGCAGTTCGCAGTCTAGCCAGCTCGTCAGAGATGGTTGACTGCTCTGAGAGCTGACCTCATTTTTCCTGCTCACCCATACTCCCACTTCCCTCGCCACAGAGTAGATGGCCTCTGGATCAGTGCCAGAGCTGTTTTCCCGGGCAGAGAAGCATCTAGACTTTGTCACTACCAAGGGTGTGGCTCCACACCCATAGAACCCGAGCCTCTAGAAATGAGAGAGAAGACAACTCTGCCCTTCTACAATTTAGATGTAGCCAGGATGAAACGACACAGACAGGCTTTCCAACATAGAGCCTGGTGAAGCCTGCGTCACATGGGTGATAGAGTGGTCCCTCACTCCCTCTTACCCACAGCACTGTGTAATCATCTCCGAAGGCTGCAGTAGGAAGATTCTTGATTCTCTTCTGCTGTATCCTTCACGTTTCTAAAGTGCTTCCAGAAAGACCAGGAACCTGTAAGCATCACAGATAAATAGAAATCAATCCAGAGAGATTTTTAAAAGAGCAATTTAGGAAGTACTGAGCTTACATCGAAAATGCAGCACAAACCACAGAGATAATGCTCATTAAATATCTTAGAAAATTGATGTAGTAGTAGATAAGATGAACTTTCAGAGAAAGACTTTTTGTTAATCTGCAGACATTTATCATAATCTATGCATACTTAGAGAAAGCAGAAAATTCTCTAAGAACAGCGGTCCCCAGACCCCTGTGACGCACCCCTTATGAGAATCTAATGCCTGATGGTCTGAGGTGGAACCGTTTCATCCCATCTCTGCCCCCTAATTGTCTTCCATGAAATGGGTCCCTGGTGCCAAAAAGGTTGGGGATCACTGCTCTAGAACCTTAATTTTTTTCCGACTTTTATTTTCTGTTTGGGGGTACATATGCGGGTTTGTTAGGTGGGTGAATGATTTTGCCACCCTGGTGGTGAGCACAGTACCCCGTAGGTCGTTTTCTATGGGGTATTCCTCCCACCCTCCACCCCAAGCAAGCCTGGTATCTATTTTCCCCCTCTTCGTAACCATGTGTTAGAACCTTCATTTGACCATGTGAAATTGTGACTTTGAAAGGATGTGTCTAGATTAGCTCCTTGTAATCAACTACAGATTAGTTATCTCCTTTTGAGTAGCAGCTGCTTTTGCCTGATTTACATTTACTATAGTAAATAACTGCGGGAAACACTGTACACATCAGAATATAGGATGTTGGTGTCAGAATCCACTTCTGTAGGTGGTAATGGCTCTTGTATCATGGTAGGAGATTTGGAGACAGAGTCTTATCTAGTTCAAGGTGTGGTTCCACAACTATTAAACCAGCTTAGTAGCTTGAATCTGAGTCTATTTCCTTACCTGTGAAACTCCTCCCTCACAACGTGATTATAGGAACAATTACGAAGAGGGTGTGAAAATATTTTATGAACTAGAAAGCAGGAATACCAATATAAATCAACTACTTCAACCTTTCCTTTCCCAGAGGAGAGACCTGAAGCTGAGATGTTCTGAAGCTTCCTTTGCTTGAGTTTCCTAAACCCTAGTTTGATCCCTTTTGCTAGATTACAGACTCTTAGACAACAGGGGACTCATATGGTTCTCATGTCCCTCACAGCAGCTAACGTGCACATGTGGGTCTTCATTAGAGAGAGCTCCTGCGTCAGGGGAGCAGTGTAATCATTTCCCATGACTGGCCCTAGTTTGGGAAAGAATTCTAGGCCAAAGACCTATCTAGAACCAAAGAATTTTGGTGGAAACTACCAGTTATTTGATTCCAAGCTAATCTTTAAGCTAAACTTTTTTTTTTTTTGAGATGGAGTCTCACTCTATTGCTCAAGCTGGAGTGCAGTGGCACGATCTCGGCTCACTGCAACCTCCGCCTCCTGGGTTCAAGCAATTCTCCTGCCTCAGCCTCCAAAGTAACTGGAACTACAGGTGCCTGCCACCACACCTGGTTAATGTTTGTATTTTTAGTAGAAACAGGATTTCACCATATTGGCCAGGCTGGTCTCAAACTCCTGACCTTGTGATCTGCCCACCTTGGCCTCCCAAAGTGCTGGGATTACAGGCCTGCGCCACTGCGCCCGGCCAATCTGAAGTATCTTAATGATACTTAATAAATCCTTAGATGCAATGAAAAGAACCTAGCTGGCATTTTTCATGTCGCACTGAATACAGGGGCATTTGAAAGGATAGAAGAACTTTATTTCATAGGGTTTCACTCAGTTGAACTTGTCAAGAAAATTTAGAAGATGTTAGAATAATATACAAGTAATAAATCTGGCAGGCCACGTGCAGTGGCTCATGCTTATAATCCCAGCACTTTGGGAGGTCAAGGCAGGTGGATCATGAGGTCAAGAGATCAAGACTATGCTGGCCAACACGGTGAAACCCTGTCTCTGCTAAAAATACAAAAATTAGCCGGGCGTGGTGGTGCACACCTGTAGTCCCAGCTACTCAGGAGGCTGAGGCAGGAGAATCACTTGAACCTGGGAGGCGGAGGTTGCAGTGAGCTGAGATCATGCCACTGCACTCCAGCCTGGGCGACAGAGAGAGAGAGACTCCTTCTCAAAAAACAAACCAAAAAAAAAAACAAGTAATAAATCCATAATGGAACATCGATACAAGGAAGGTAGTCCATGTGCATTCCTCCAGTTGGAGGAAAACAGTCTCCATACAGATTTTCCTGCTTTCTTTAAAAGCAGCCATTGGAATGAATGTCAGAGATAATGCTGAACTGAGCTCTGGCTGAAGTCATGATGGGGTTGTCTCTATTACAGCTTTGGAAATAATTGTGCCTACGAAGCACAGTCATCATTGAGCTTTACATTTTAAGATGTGAGCACAGTCTGGGCACAGTGGCTCAGGCCTGTAATTTCAGCACTTGAGAGGCCAAGGTGAGAACTGCTTGGGGCCAGGAGTTAGAGACCAGCCTAGACAACACAGTAAAACCCTATCTCTACAGAGAAATAAAGTTAGCCAGCATGGTGGCATGCCTGTGTCCCAGCTACTCAGGAGAGTGAGGCTAGAGGGTTCTTTGAGCCCAGGAGTCAGAGGTTGAGGTCAGTAAGATGTGATTGTACCACTGACTCTCGCCTCGGCGACAGAGTGAGACCTGAGACTGGATCTCAAAAAAAAAAAAAAAAAGTCACAAAAGGATGCAAAAGCAGCACCAGCCTCAAAATAGATGGAAGTCTGCTGAACGGCGGGACCTCTGCAGTGCATAAATCTCGCACCTCAGAGATCAGAAGCCCTGGGGGAACTTGCTGCTAGCGGATTTCCAGGTGTCCTGGTGGGAGGAGGGGAGACTCTGTGAGGCCTACCAAGTGCTGTCGTAACCAGAGGCTTTGTTTATCCTGGCTTCCTGGAAACCAGAAGCACGTGTTCTAGGATGGCTGATGACGGGAGGCATACAAAGCTCTTCCTGGCTGAACCACGTTTCCAGAAGGCGCAGGGGTGGGTGTTTCCAGTAGGTCGGGAGTGTAGGATCTTCGTTCCCATTCCTCGCAGCTCTTGAGGGTGCACTCAGCCACTTGTGCCCTGAATTATGCTGCACCCCGCATCGTGCGCCAGCACTGCAGTCAGATGCTTCCATTTGCTGCGGCGTCTGCCCAGCCAGGCAATAGTGTAAGATGCAGCTGGTAGACAAAGTATGACGCTGACGAGATTCTTAAGACCACGGGTTTTGCTTTCTCCTGTTTGTAGGTGGTCAAAGGGATATTCGATTATTTATCTTTATGCTTTTTGACAAATCCTGAACACAGAAAAATGAATCTGTATATTCAGTCATGGACAGCATATGTCTCAAGGCTGCAGTGTTCAGGGTGAAATTCCAAAAGGGTGGTCGTACCTTATGAATGTGGGTATGGCTGGTGGTCTGAAGGAAACACCCAGACCTCGTTAGGAGAATTCACAAATCAGTTTAATCTGGGCATTTGCTGGGTGTGGTAGACTGAATAGGGGCCCCCAACGATGTCTGCACCCTGACCCCCACAGCCTGTGGATGTGGATGTGTTACCTTACACAGTACGAAGGCCTTTGCAGGTGTGATTAGGGATCTTGAGATGGGGGATCATTTAATTTAATTATTAATATTATTTTTGAGTCTCGCTCTGCCACCCAGGAGTACAGTGGCATGATCTCAGCTCACTGCAACCTCCACCTCCTGGATTCAAGCGACTCTCCTTTCCTCAGCCTTGGGATTACAGGCAAGGACAACCATGTCAGGCTAATTTTTGTATTTTTAGCAGAGATGGGATTTCGCCATGTTGGCCAGTCTGGTCTCGAACTCCTGGCCTCAGGTGATCTGCCTGCCTCAGCCTCCCAAAGTGCTGGGATTACAGGCGTGAGCCACCACGCCTGGCCAAGGAGATCATTTTAGACTCTCTGGGTGGACCCAGTGTAATTACAAGGATCCTGAAAGAGGGAAGCAGGAGGATCAGAACCAGGGAGAGGCGGTGGGGAGACAGAAGCAGAGGGCAGAGACGAGAGAGACACCAATCTGCTGGCTTCCATGATGGAAGAAGAAGCCTCTAAAAGCTGGGGGCAGCAAGTGTCTGATTCTCCCCTCGAGCCTCTAGAAGGAGCCAGCCCTGCAGGGCCATTTTTGACTTCTGGTCTCCAGAACTTTAAGACGGTAAATTGACCGGGCGCAGTGGCTCACGCCTGTAATCTCAGCACTTTGGGAGGCCGAGGTGGGCAGATCATGAGGTCAAGAGATCGAGACTGTCCTGGCCAACATGATGAAACCTCATCTCTACTGAAAATACAAAAATCAGCCAGGCATGGTGGCACATGCCTGTAGTCTCAGCTACTCGGGAGGCTGAGGCAGGAGACTCACTTGAACCTGGGAGGCAGAGGTTGCAGTGAGCTGAGATTGTGCCACTGCACTCCAGCCTGGCGACAGAGCAAGACTCCATCTCAAAAGAAAAAAATGAAGGATACCTTTATGTTGTTTTAAACTGCTAAATTGGTGATATTTTGCTTCATCAGCAACGGGAAGCTGTTATACCTGGTAAGCCTTTGGTTAGTTAACTGGAAAGCCTGGTAAGGAGAAGCGGGATGGAGCCTACAGACAAGGGGCCCCTGCAGAAACCTGCGGACGGCCAAGAACACTGGCTTTTCTTTTCTTTCTTTTTTTTTTTTTTTTGAGACGGAGTTTCGCTGTTGTTACCCAGACTGGAGTGCAATGGCACGATCTCGGCTCACTGCAACCTCTGCCTCCTGGGTTCAAGCAGTTCTCCTGCCTCAGCCTCCTGAGTAGCTGGGACTACAGGCGTGCACCAGCCTTTTCATCTTCACAGCAAACTCCGTTACCCTGCGGATGGGCCGCTCCAGGCACAAGTCAGTCATTTCATTTGGGTGCCTTCACAGAATGAGAGGTCACTCATACCGCACCGCTGGTTTTCCATTGTCGCAGATTTCCCTATTGCTATAGAATCATCATAACGAGCGCACCACAGCCACTGTCCATTGATAGCTAGCAATTACAACTCCATATGCCTCATACTGGTGAAACTGCAGAAATCATTCCAAGCCGGGGTGGGAGGGATGGAAGGAACGGGAAGGGCAGGAGAGACCTCACTGAATTCCACGTAGGAAGAAGTTCATGTTCGCTAGAGGGCCTTTCGATCTGATAGAAAGAAGTTTACAGAACTGCCCTGGCAGTGATTCTACCTGATTCTTACCTCATCTGCTAAAAATCTTCATGGTATATCCAGTTGAATGCACTTCGAAAGTTGTAGGCAGAATGTGAGTGTTTGTTAGTATCGCTTTTTACCTGGGAGGCAGAAGGCAGTCAGTGGGGATTTCGAAGCAGGGGAATGGGAAGGTTTCTTTGCCTGAAAGCAGGAATCCTCCATTTTGGCTGCACACTAGAATTACCTGGGAGATTAAAAAATAAATCCTAATGCCTGAATTACACCCCAGATGAGTTAAATGAGAATGTCTTCAGGTGGGACCCAGGCGTTGGTTTCAACTGCCAAGACCAAGAACTACAGCATTAAGAAAGAATTTATCAGCTGGGTGTGGTGGCTCACGCCTGTAATCCCAGCACCTTGGGAGACTGAGGCAGGTGGATCACAGTGTTAGGAGATCAAGACCATCCTGGCCAATGTGGTGAAACCCCATCTCTACTAAAAATGCAAAAATTAGCCAGGTGTGGTGGCACGCACCTGTAATCCCAGCTACTCAGGAGGCTGAGGCAGAAGAATCACTTTAACCCAGGAGGCAGAAGTTGTAGTGAGCCAAGATCGTGCCACTGCATTTATTTCAGCCTGGGTGACAGAGACTCCTTCTCAAAAAAAAAAAAAAAAGAAAAGAATTTATCTGGAGAATAAGTAGAGGGAAGAGAACAGTGAAGGTATGTGGATAGATAAGTGATAGGCCGATAGATGTTAGTTTCTTAGGACTGACAACAATTTACTACTAACTATGTGGCTTTATTTATTTGAGACAGAGTCTTGCTCTATTGCCCAGGCTGGAGCGCAGTGGCGTGATCTCGGCTCACTGTAACCTCCGCCTCCAAGTTCAAGCGATTCTCCTGCCTCAGCCTCTGGAGTAGCTGGGCTTATAGATGTGCACCACCACGCCCAGCTAGTTTTTGTACTGTTAGTAGAGACAGGGTTTTACCATGTTGGCCAGCAGGCTGGTCTCAAACTGCTGACCTCAGGTGATCCTTCTTGGTCTCCGGAAGTGCTGGAATTGTAGGCATGAGCCACGGCGCCTGGCCCGCTGCAATCTCCAGGCTGAACTTCCACTTTCCTATGGGTTAAAGAAAAGAGCCAGGGAGTATCTGTGCTCCATAGCGAGCTGGCCAAGGGGGAACCTCGGCCTCCCAGGTTCAAATGAATCTTCTGCCTTATCCTCCTCAGTAGCTGGGATTACAGGCACCTGCCACCATGCCCAGCTAATTTTTGTATTTTTAGTAGAGACGGGGTTTCTCCACGTTGTCCAGGCTGGTCTTGAACTCCTGGCCGTAGTTGATCCGCCCCCATCGGCCTCCCAAAGTGCTGGAATTACAGGCGTGAGCCACCGTGCCCAGCCTGCGGCTTTAAAAGCAACAAAAATTTATTCTCATAGTTTCAGAGACTGCCAGTTTGAAATGCAGGCAGTGCGGGGCTTCCTCTGAAGGCTCCAGGGAAGAATCCTTCCTCCCCCAGCTTCTCTTGGCTCCAGGCATGCCACAGCTTCCGATGCATCGCCCCAATCTCTGCCTCGTGTCTCACTGTGTCCTCTTCTTTTCCATACAGACACAAGCCATTGGATTTAGAGTCTGCCTATCCAGTAGGATCTCGTCTCAATCCTTATCTATTATATGTGTGCAAAAGCAATTGTGATTTTTGCCGTTAAAAATAATAGCAAAAACTGCAGTTACTTTTGTACCAATCTGATAATTATATCTGCAAAGGCCCTATTTCCAAATAAGGTCACATTCTAGATAGATAGATGATAGATAGATAGATAGATAAGCCACTTCTGAAGAAGGAGCAGATGCAGGCGTCCACAGCTGGTTAGCAGGGGAGGATTCCCATTCATCTTCTTTTCTTGGAAGGAAAAAGGGAACAAGAGGAAAAGATAAAAGTATTCTTATACTGGAGGGAACCTCTCAAGAGCCGGACAAAATGAAAAAATACTCAGGGACAAAGTCAGTGATGGACCTATATGCGTGGGCTTTTCGCAGAATGGCAGCCTCCTCTTACAGCCGTAGGCATAAATGTGAATAGCACCTCTTGGAACACTGCCTGAGGGTAGGTAAATTCAAACTGAGAGCCTCAGCTGACCGATTCTAGGGGAGCCTTGTTCCTTCTCTGCCGACCAAACTGGTAAGTTGGTCTGCATTTTTTGTGTGTGTGATGGATTCTCACTGAGTTGCCCAGGCTAGACTGCAGTGGTGTGATTTCAGCTCACTGCTACCTGTGCCTCCCAGGTTCAAGTGATTCTCCTGCCTCAGCCTCCCAAGTAGCTGGGACTACAGGCACATGCCACCATGCCCGGATAATTTTTTATATTTTCAGTAGAGACAGGGTTTCACCATGTTAGCCAGGATGGTCTCGATTTCCTGACCTCGTGATCCGTGTGCCTCAGCCTCCCAAAGTGCTGGGATTACAGGCGTGAGCCACCGCGCCCGGCTCAATTTTTTGTTTTTGTCTTTAGTAACATTTCTTTTTTTTTTTTTTTTTGAGACGGAGTTTCGCTCTTGTTACCCAGGCTGGAGTGCAATGGCGCTACCTCGGCTCACCGCAACCTCCACTTCCTGGGTTCAGGCAATTCTCCTGCCTCAGCCTCCCAAGTAGCCGGGATTACAGGTACACGTCACCATGCCCAGCTAATTTTTTGTACTTTTAGTAGAGATGGGGTTTCACCATGTTGACCAGGATGGTCTCGATCTCTTGACCTCGTGATCCACCTGCCTCGGCCTCCCAAAGTGCTGGGATTACAGGTGTGAGCCCCCGTGCCTGGCCCCTTTAGTAACATTTTTAGGCTCCAAACAGAGGCTAGCAACAGTAGGTAAGGCCTGTGTGCCTTCGGGGAGCAACTTAGTTACTGTTAATAGTTATCTTCCCTCCTGCTTCTTGACGTGGGTGAGAGGGGTTAGGTGGTAAGGTGGTGGGAATGTGGCTCTTAGCGCCCACGCAAGGCAGGACTTACTGTCCTCTCCCAGGCAGAGCTGAGAACTGCTTCCTACTGGGTGGAGTAGGTGAGAGAGAAGACCTCCCAGAGGTGGTTGCTTTTCCCGGTTATCTGCTTCCTTCTCCATCCTCTCTCATCTCAGCCACCCTCCCCCAACCTTGTTCCCTCAGGCTGAATTTTCACTTTCGTCTGGGTTGAAGAGTATCCGAGCTCCAGAGCCAGCTGGCCAAGGGGGAAACAACAGCCACTGCCTTTTTCCCCTCCTCATTTTAATGACAAAGAAAACAGATAGTTTCAGAAAGTCTGAGGCTGATCCTCATCAATGATTTTATCCAAGCCTCACACAGTGCAAGGGTGAGGGCATGCTGGATTTGCCGCTCATGCACCAGAAATAAAAGCCCAGCTTCCTTGCTGACTGTGCGACCGCAAGTGGGCTTCTTAACTGCAATGTGTGTGAATTTTCTCCTCTGCAGAGTGGAAAGCTCAGAGCTGTTATGGGGATCATGTGAGAGAGTGCATGTTGCATACTTAGCACTGCATGTGACACAGGCCAACTTACCCGTTAAGTTCCTTGAACCTTGAGTGCCATTTTCCTCTGCTCGAATTCACGTGACTCAAGTTAAATGGAATCAGGGCTCTCTTTTCCATTGCAAGAGCCAGTGGTTGATGAAAAAACACCACCAATTCCATAAGTGAATGTCAAGCACATAAAATAAATGTTAGCCTGCAATTCCAAAAACATTCCCTCCTCCACATATTACCAAAAAACCAGCTTTCCCTATGTACGTAACAGCATATGTGACAATGTCATATTTTAAGTAGAAGTGATCTCTCTTTTTTTTTTTTTGGAGGCAGAGTCCTGTTCTGTTGCCCAGGCTGGAGTGCAATGGCGCAATCTTGGCTCACTGCAACCTCTGCCTCCCAGGTTCAAGCGATTCTCCTGCCGCAGCCTCCCGAGTAACTGGGCTTACAGGTGTGTGCTACCACGCCTGGCTAATTTTTTGTATTTTAGTAGAGACAGGGTGTCAGCATGTTATCCGGGATGGTCTTGATCTCCTGACCTAATGATCCGCCCACCTCGGCCTCCCAGAGTGCTGGGATTACAGGCATGAGCCACTGTGCCCGGCGGAAGTGATCCCATTTTATCATTAGTGAATTAATAAAATACAGAAAGGCTCATTGCCCAGTTTTCCCCCGTATTTGGGAACCTTTCTAAGGGAGTAGGGAAAGCAGCAAATAGACTGGCATCATTTAGAATTTTACGGAGTAATGGAAAGGTCACATTTAAAATAACCCCAAAAAGTCAAAACTTATTACTTTGGAATTCATTTGAAATATCAAGTAATTCAGGCCTCGCTGTTGATTCTTTTCTTTTGGTTCGTGATTCTTACTGAACACTTCAAAGCAGAGGATTTGAGACCTTCATTCTTGCTCTCCTTATTTATATGCTTCTGATAAATCGTTAATACATTTGCTTTCTTATTTTTTATGTATTATAAAACATAAACCTTTCTTTTAAAATTATCATATAAATTGCAATATTTGATAAATTGGAAAATTCTAATGTCCTCACCTACCCCACCCCAGACATATACCTAATTAATTTCTAATTGCGATTTTACTGTGCTAACAGCCTTTACCGTGATGAATTAGCCTGCCTTTATCTTATAGAGGTATTTGTGAGGATCAGTTAATGAGTCATGTAGTTCATATGCCTGAGTCACTCCGAGGGAATAATTTAGGTGTTTAGAAGCATGTTAGCCGCTCCTTCTGCGACTCTGGAGACTTTGGTACATTTCCGCCGCACCACTGTCCGAGGAGTTCACGTATCCTTCCTTCCACTGCTCAGCTGAGAGCTGGGCATGACCGAGACACTGGGGAGAAGAAAGACTTCATCTGAAAAGCAAAGGCGGCAGCAGCCACGTCGATATCCCAGGCTGCGGCTGGGAGGTTTTTTGGTTTTGTTTTTCTTGAAATAGAGTCTCGCTCTGTCGCCCAGGCTGGAGTGCAGTGGCCTGGCCCCGGCTCACCACAACCTCCTTCTCCCAGGTTCAAGCGATTCTCCTGCCTCAGCCTCTGGAGTAGCTGGGACTACAGGCGTGCACCACCACGCCCAGCTAATTTTTGTATTTTTAGTAGAGATGGGGTTTCACCTCTGGCCAGGCTGGTCTTGAACTCCTGACCTCGTGACCCGCCCGCCTCGGCCTCCCGAAGTGCTGAGATTACAGGTGCCCAGTTGGGAGTTTTTGAATGAGCTGACTCATCTGAGCCAGCCTGACGGTGTCCATCGCCCACTGTCCTGTCAGGCTGAGGCGCCGTGTCGCCAGGAAGATTGACCCCATCTGCTTGTTCATGACATGCTCCCTTTTTGTTCAACCAAACAGACATGGCTGGAAGCAAGACTAGAAGGCAGCCTTCATGAATTACAAATGACAGAAACAAGCCCAGGCCTGTCGGGTGAGCTGTGTGAGGTCACACCGCTAGGAAGGGACGGTGATGGGAGTCAAACGCAGGTCTCCTGTGCGCTGGCTGCTGCCCCAGCCACTCTCTGGCGGAAGGGGCCTGTTCCTCAGATGGGTCAGATTTGCAGCCCTGCCTGGGAGGGCTGCCCACTGCACACACTCCTGCCGTGATTTCTTTGGGGGCAATCTGGGGTGACTCGGCTTTCCAAGCCAGGTGGCAAGCTTTAATCCTCTGCATAGAAGTTTAGAACTGGATGCACTGTTTCTAGCTCCTCCCTGGGAGGTGGGGAAGTTGGTGGGGTTAAAACTGAAAGACACAGATGGGTCAAAAGATGAAACAAGGCTGTGTGAGCAATGCTGCCATCTAGTGAGAGATGCTCCAGCCACCCGGGAAGCTTAATGGTCCCGCTAGGATCCCACCGTCAAGTATTTCAACGTCCTGAGCTTCGTAAATGACACAGGGCCATGGCTCTGTCAGGAATGAGGTCTTTGTATGACAGAGCAGGAAGGTTTCAATTCAGCGTCCCCACATCTCTCCTTTAGAAGGGACCCGCGTCCTGAACAGGGTCCCTGTGAGTGGAGCTGGTTTTGGCGTGGTAGAAAGCCCACACAGATCTGCGGTGAATTCCGGCTCACCTACTTACTAGCTGAGGCATGGTGGTGGTGGCTGCTGTTGTTTTAATTGTGGTAAAATATGCATCATACAAAAAACTGGTCATTCTAATCATCTTTAAGTGTACAGTTCCATCAAGCGTGTCCAAGCCACAGCCCGGGGCCACTGAGACTGGGGATGGCTTTGGATACAGCCCAATACCAGTCTGTAATCTTTCTTAAGACATTGTGATACCTTTTTGGTGATGCTTTTTCCCTTTTTAGTTCCTCAGTTATCATTAGTGTCAGTGTTTTTGTTTGTTTGGTTGGTTGGCTCATTTTGTTTTGTTTTGTTTTGTTTTTTGAGACGGAGTTTTGCTCTTGTTGCCCAGGCTGGAGTGCAATGGCGCAATCTCGGCTCACTGCAACCTCCACCTCCTGGGTTCAAGTGATTCTCCTGCCTTAGCCTCCCTACTAGCTGGGATTACAGGCATGCACCGCCACGCCCGGCTAATTTTGTATTTTTAGTAGAGATGGGGTTTCTCCATGTTGGCTAGGCTGGTCTCGAACTCCCAACCTCAGGTGATCCGCCCGCCTCAGCCTCCCAAAGTGCTGGGATTACAGACATGAGCCACTGCGTCAGACCTAGTGTCAGTTTTTTACGTGTGGCCTAAGACAGTGCTGCTTCCATTGTGAAGGGCCAAAGATTGGGCCCCTGAGTCTTCGTGGTATTGAGTACATTGGCACTATTGTGCAGCCATCACCACCGCCCACCTCCAGAACTCTCTCCAGCTTCCCAGCTGAAGCTCTGCACCATTCACCACGAACGGCCCATCCTCTCCCACCAGCCCCCGGGGACCCCCTTTCCGCTTGTCTCCATGAATTGGCCTGCTCCATGTACCTCACGTAAGTGGCATCATACAGAGCCTGTCCTTTAGTTAATGGCCTACTTCACTTGGCATAATGTCCTCAAGTTTCATGCAGATTGTGTCGTGTGGCAGAATTTCCCTCCTTCTGAAGGCTGAAGAGTATGATGCTGTGTGTATAAACCACATTTTGTTTATCCATTCATGTATCAGCATTTGGGTTGCTTCTACGTCTTGGCTCTTGTGAATAATTATTCACACAGAATTCCGCTGTGAACATGGGTATACACATGTTTCTTAAGACTTTGCTTTCATTTCTTTTTTTTTTTTTTAATTATACTTTAAGTTCTGGGGTACATGTGCAGAACGTGTAGGTTTGTTACATAGGTATATACATGCCATGGTGTTTTGCTGCTTCCCTTCTCCCATCATCTACCTCAGGTATTTCTCCTAGTGCTATCCCTCCCCTAGCCCCCTACCTGCTGCTATCCCTCCCCTAGCCCCCGACCTGCTGCTATCCCTCCCCTAGCCCCCCACCCCCCGATAACCCCCGTGTGTGATGTTTCCCTCCTTGTGTCCATTGTTCTCATGGTTCAACATGCTTTCAATTCTTTTTTTTTTTGAGAAGGAGTTTTACTCTTGTTACCCAGGCTGGAGTGCAATGGCGCGATCTTGGCTCACCACAACCTCCGCCTCCTGGGTTCTGGGATTTCAATTCTCCTGCCTCAGCCTCCTGAGTAGCTGGGATTTCAGGCATGCACCACCATGCCCAGCTAATTTTTTTTATTTTTGGTAGAGACGGGGTTTCACCGTGTTGACCAGGATGGTGTCAATCTCTTGACCTCATGATGTACCTGCCTCGGCCTCCCAAAGTGCTGGGATTACAGGCTTGAGCCACCGTGCCCGGCCGGCATGCTTTCAGTTCTTTGGGATATATCCGGAAGTAAAACTGCTGGGTCATAAGGTAATTCTGTTTTTAATCTGTCGAGGAGCTGCCATACTGTTTTCCGTAGCAGGCACCGTTTCACACTCCCGCCAAGGGTGCGTAAGGGTTCCAGTTTCTCAAAACCCTCCCAGTGCTTTTCCTCTCCTTCGCAGTAGCCATCCTAAGGGGTGTGAGCGGGCCTCTCCTTGTGGTTTGGATTTGTGTCTTCCTCATTATTAGAAATGATGAGCATCTTTTCGTGCCTCTTGGCCGTTTGACCACTCAAAGCCTCAATCCTCTTCTACAGAATGGGGATAGTATCTGTCCCCTAGCCTAGTATCTGTAGCCTGAGATTGCTGTGGAGATTAAGTTCGTTATTCTAAAAGAAGTCAATTGTTTTTAGTTCTGTATACTGTTCTAAGCACTGGTTTAAAATTTTATGTATATATATTATATATATAAATTAGATATAAGCCATGCATTTTACTAAATATATATTCACATGTTTATATATAATTATATATACAAATTATTATTATTATTACTATTATTATTTGAGATGGAGTCTTGCTCTTGTTGCCCTGGCTGCAGTGCAGTGGCATGATCTCAGCTCACTGCAACCTCTGCCTCCCAGGTTTAAGCAATTCTCCTGCCTCAGCCTCCTGAGTAGCTGGGGGATTATAGGTGCATGCCACCATGCTCGGCTACTTTTTGAATTTTTAGTAGAAATGGAGTTTCACCATGTTAGCCAGGCTGGTCTTGAACTCCTCACCTCAGGTGATCCACTCAACTCGGCCTCCCAAAGTGTTGGAATTACAGGCGTGAGCCACCACACCTGGCCTATAAATTATTTTTAATAAGTAAAGTATATATTTTTTATATAGACACACACACACACACACACACACACACACACACGGGGGGGGGGGTTAGAATTTGACCTGAGAAGCTCTATAAAGTGAGCCTGCACAGATGACTCACAGAGCATGGCGCTCTGCCTTATTGCAGCCGGCAACACACTGAAAGGTGAGGCAAACATACCTAAAAGAATTTAACATGCCTCCGAGAAATGGTGGTGGAACTGGCAAATTTAGAATACGGAGGCATCTGTCACGTCGGAACACGGTGGCACCTGTCACGTCGGAACACGGTGGCACCTGTCACGTCGGAACACGGAGGCACCTGTCACGTCGGAACACGGTATCAGTCTGTTTTCAGCAGTCATCTCATGATGAATACCCTGAACATAGCCGTTTTGCAGGGTCCACTCTGCAGCTTGGAGATTCATTCACAGCCCACTTCAAAGGCGCCGAGACTGTCTTGGAGTTTCTGCTCAAGACCACAGTTCCTTGTTTTCCTCTGAAGACAGATTCTACGTTCTCATCTGAATAGCCTTTGTGATGGAATGCAGGTGCTTCCAGGGATTAGCTGCTGCTACTGGGCCAGGTGGCCCAGGCTCTCCAAATGCGCAGTTCTAACAGCCAGTGCTTCATCATACTTTATGAAACTGGCGACTTAGAAGCAGCAACCACTTTGTTGAGTCCATTAGGAGGTAAGAGAAGGATTGGTAGCAGAGTAAGGAGAATTCCCGTGCACAAATAATGAGTAGAAAAGATGAATGGTGGTTGCCATTGCTTTCTGAACGCAATGAGGGCAAGAGGTGCTGTCCACGATACGTGTCATCTAGAGCCTTTATTCTTCTAGGAAAAGGGCTGCCGGTCGCTCTCCACCAAGAAGGTGATTTGCCGACTGGCTCCTGAATGTGTGTCTGGATTGCTGACTTGCAGAGAGCGCATTGGCTGTTGAAATGGCCTTTCCTTTGGGAAAGCTGTGCAGACAACAAAGAGAGTGTAAAACACTAAAATCTTACTTCCATTCCCCCTTCTCTACCACTTTCACGATGACCTTGGGAGTGTTTTTCAACTGCGGAGAGAAACGCTGAAGTCGCTCGCTGCTGTGGTTCTCAGCCTGTCAGCAGACACCTTTGAGCAGCCACCTTTTCCCGTCGCCCTGCCGGCGCGCTCTGGCTTACCACACTGCTTTTCTCTGCAGAGTTACCAAGTTCACGGTCTCTCAACTTTGTGAGCCATCTGTGAATATCATTAACTTAGTATGATAGTAACAAAAATAATAATTATAGCTAACGCTTGGGTACTTACCTTATGCCAGGCACTGTGCTGAGGGCTTTGCTCTGTAACATTCCTATGAAGTAAGTAAATTATCCTCATTTTAATTAGTTAATTAATCAAGAGAGATCTCTTTCTGTTGCCCAGCTGGAGTACAGCTCACTGCAGTATCGAACTCCTGGGCTCGAGTGGTCCTCCCACTTTTACCTCCCAAAGTGCTAGATTAAAAGCATGAGCCACCATGCCTAGCCCATTCTCATTTTAAAGATAAGGAAGGGCCGGGCGCGGTGGCTCACGCCTGTAATCCTAGCACTTTGGGAGGCTGAGTTGGGCAGATTGCAAGATCAAGAGATTGAGAACAGCCTGGCCAACATGGTGAAACCCCATCTCTACTAAAAACAGAAAAATTAACTGGATGTGGTGCTGTATGCCTGTAATACCAGCCACTTGGGAGGCTGAGGCAGGAGAATTGCTTGGACCTGGAGGCAGAGGTTGCCTTGAGCTGAGATCATGCCACTGCACTCCAGCCTGGCAACAGAGCAAGACTCCGCCTAAAAATAAATAAATAGGAAAATGAGGTCCGAGTTGATAGAAATAGACAGTACGTGCATGGAGGAATCGCACACTTACGGGTCCTAAACATTTCAACAGCTGTTCTATTGAGCAATATTCATTGCTATTGGTTGGAATGAAAAAGACTGTAGATACCATTTCTGTGAGTTAATAACAAGTTTTATGTTCATAGTAAACCTGTTTAGGAGATCTGGCTTTGTCTTACTTGAAATATTAGGGATATATACGTAGGTTTAGGTAAGAATACGTTTGGTTTACGACTGTTCCTATTTAGTTACACAGTCTTCAGTCTTAATTCACCTCGCCTCTCCCCGTACAGCTTCTTTTCTCTGTTAAATTGTAACATCGCCTCTTGATCATTCTGAGACCTAATTATCTAGCTTGGAAATTATTCATACTTTTCCCCTCACCTCACCCCTGTCTTTTGGATTTTATCAGTTTATTTGCATCTCTGAGAATAGGTGGGCAACAGGAATAAAAGGATTCAGTGAAAATCAGTTCATTCTGTCATTTATTAGCAACTCACACAACAGGTTTGGCAGAAAAGGAAATGGGAACTAAAATAGCGTAATTAAAAAGAGAGTCACTTATTGAAACATTGCAGATATTTCTACCTCTTCTAAGCACTACTAACAGCTAACTAATAAACTAAGTGAAAAATGGACCAGTGCAACATTTGGGGTTAATTGGTAGAAATATATTGATTATAGCGATGAGTCATTAAATGCTTTGTAAGGTGTATATGCGGCCAGCATGATCCCTGTGCTGAACAACGCGTTTGAATGTTCTCTGGAGTCTTTTACATTGCAGCGTCCTGAATCTCCATGCCTGTTCATTATCACTGGGAGGGCAGCTTTGGGGGCAGGATTATAAAGAGGTGGAAAGGACCCAGCGCGGTGGCTCATGCCTGTAATCCCAGCACTTTGGGAGGCTGAGGTGGGCGTATCATGAGGTCAAGGGTTCAAGATTAGCCCGACGAACGTGGTGAAACCCCATCTCTACTAAAAATACAAAAATTAGCTGGGCGTGGTGGTGCATGCCTGTAATCTCAGCTACTCAGGAGGCTGAGGCAGGAGAATCACTTGAACCTGGGATATGGAGGTTGCCGTGAGCCAAGATCGCGCCACTGCACTCCAGCCTGGGCAACAGAGCAAGACTCCATCTCAAAGAAAGAAAAAAAAAGAGATGGAAAGAAGAGCAGACCTGGGGAGGCATGGAGCCGTCACGGGAATGGTATTTTCGGGAGCTGTGAAGAGGCAGAGAAAAAGGGTAAAGCATGGGCTTCATCCCTTAGCTCGGCCTTTGTTAGGCAACCAGAAGCCACATGTACCCAGGCAGGTCGTGGGGAAGGCTGCTTCTCTAACAGACAGAGAGAGTGGGTGGGCAGAGCACCAGTTTAGGAGGAAGACAGCAGCAGAGGGCTTGGATGGCGGAAGGCAGGTTTCACAGATATTTAGAATGAAGCCCAAAGTCCTTGAAGATCGGCTGGATGTGGGAAAAGAGAGATGGTGAGGCCGATACTCTGGTTTCTGTGCTGGGTGCTGCATGGACGGTGAGTGCAGAGAAAGCCAGGCAGTAAGGCTGAACAGCTGAGGGAGGAGTTCTGTTTTGGACACGTGGGCTCTGGTGTCTGTGGGGCTCTCGGGTGTGGGACAGATGTGAACGGGCATCTGGTCAGAGGCAAGGCTTTGCTGTGCATGGCAGGGGGTACAGATGAGCCTTGTGGGTAAGGGATTCTAACGCCAGCTCTTCTGGGACCCAGGTGCCCTGGGTCTAGCCGTCCCCTCCATGGCCCCACTGTCTTATCGATATTGTAATAGACATAAGCTGTGTTACTGTGTTCTGGTCACACTGTAGATGGCCATGCAAGTATTCATTCCTTCAGCACACACGAGCCAGGCCTCATGCTCCTTCCTGAGGATACAAAGGACTGTGCATCCAATGCTTGAGGTGGGGCTTTGCCTGTTACTCGGGTGTCTTGGTGGAGGGAGACCAGTGAGGGCAATGGGCTGTTCTGATGGGCTTTCCTCGATCTGCTCTAATGTGTTTCTTGGATGGGAGGCAGCTCAATGATGTTCCTTTTTCAAAAAACATTCCTTAATTATTTATTATATGTTGACACATTATAGTCACATGTATGTTTATGGGGTACAATATAGTATTATAATTTTTGAATCGTATATGAAATGCTTAAATTAATCAATGTATCCATCACCTCTGATATTTAACATTTTAGTGATAAAAACATTAGAAAATTACCGACTTAGCAATATTGAAATGTTCGCCCTCAATTATTAGCTATATTCAGCCTGCCGTGTAATTGATCTAAAAAAAAAAGTCAGGTTTATTCCTATCCAACTGATACTTCGTACCCTTCAAGCCCAGTGACCCCAGTGCCTACATGGGGGCCGGGGACTATGACCCAGGCTTCACTGAGCAAATGGGGGAGCATGCTACTTCTGGGGTCGGGGCTGGGGGGCTCCAGCTGCCCATCTGCATTGCCATTATGGAGCAGGGCTAGATGCTGACCACCCACCACACAGAATGTGTGTGCCACCCCCTCAGACCTCAGTCACTGTGTGGGTAAACACAGCGAGGCTCAGCAGGCTCCAGGAAGCTGGCTTCAGGATCGCCATTCGCCTTGTCTCCACCTTTAAACAGCCTCCCGTTTACAGCTCTCCATTGATAAGATACGCAATGAACAACTTCATCAGGTTAAGCTACAGCAAATGTCACCACTTATTTTGTCATTCTCTGATCCTCGGGGAGAAGAACAGCACAGCCTAAAATACTGAACTGTTTATTGAGTGAGTGTTTAGTTCATTCAGTGTTTTGGGATACCCGCTACCTGCCAGGTGTTTGGGGCTGGGGGAGTAAAGATGAGACAGGCTGAGTCCTTCTCTCTAGGGATCTCACAGGCGCAGTGCTTGAGATGCAGGTCATACTAGGGACATGCCATGGCAGGGGTGCAGATGTCAGCTGGGGGCGAGGAGCTGGAGGCCAGATATGGATTCCGCCGGGTATCTGAAAGAATGCTTCATACCTTCTTTTAGAAGATGAACTGTTTAAAGGAAAGGTAATCCAGAAACAAATACTAAGCGTTGTATGGTTGGGTGAACTAGAGACTGTATTATCTTATCTAACTCTCTTGTTTTTGCGGGGTGGGGGGAGAGACAGAGTCTCATTCTTGTCACGCAGGCTGGAGTGCAGTGGCTTTATCTTCGCTCACTGCGACCTCTGCCTCCTGGATTCAAGTGATTCTCCTGCCTCAGCCTCCCAAGTAGGTGGGATTACAGGTGCCCGCCACCCCACTAATTTTTTATTTTTAGTAGAGACGGGGTTCTAACACGTTGAACTGGCTGGTCTCAAACTCCTGACCTCAGGTGATCCACCTGCCCCAGCCTCCCAAAGTGCTGGGATTACAGGCATGAGCCACTGTGCCTGGCCCCAATCTAACCCTTGATTCCTCCTTTATAACTATTCACCAGCCTGAGCAACATGCAATACCCCAACTATAAAAAAAAAAAATTAGCCAGGCATGGTGGCATGTGCCTGTGGTCTCAGTGCTTTGGGAGGCTGGGGTGGGAGGACCACTTGATCCTGGAGGTCTAGATTTCAGGGAGCTATGATCACGCCAGTGCACGCCAGCCTAGACAGCAGAGTGAGACCCTGTCTCAGAAAAACCCCAATAAACAAAAAAAATCCCATATATTTCTGCTTCCCTTAAATGCACAATACCAGCAGCAGACAGGGCTGCCCCTAACACCCCCCACGGTGTAACTGGACATCTGCGTGGACTCATGGAGTTTGGAGAGAGCAGGAAGGCGTTGCAAGCCCCATTTCTCCCTCATCCACTTCACCCATCCTCTGGTCATTCACCAAGACGGTTCACAGCCCTGCGCTGTGGTTTCTAAGTTGGGTCTAATGTGTGCTTCTGCTCTTGAGGCCAGAGTAGGCCATTTTGAAACCTGAAGTTAAAAGGTCCTCCAGCTCCAGCCTTTCCCTTACGAAACTGAGTGGCAGAGTGGCAGCCTCTCTCCCTGGTAGTTCTAGGGTGCTCATCTCTGTGAGATGAGAGGTGTCTTTAGAAGTGGCATGGAAGTTATTGTGACAGATGCTTTGGGACGGAAACTTTCCATTAGTATTTGGAGAGAATTGATCTCTTTGGAGAAAGGACCCTGGTCTTAACATGTCAGTGTTTTTTGTGGTAGTATTTTTTAAAAATTCTAAGGAGAAGATTTACATGATCACTTTCTGTCTGGATGGACGCTTCTTCCTGGGTGGAAGGACTAGGAGAAGTCTGTACAGTGGCTCACATGGAAAATACTTCTCCTTTGATGAAACTGAGACTGAAGTTACCGCTTGAGGTATGTACTTTTCATTACCCAGGCAAAAGCCGGCGACTCGCGATGCTCAGTCACGTCGACGTCACAGTCCTGAATTGCCCAGATTTGCTCTTTTTTTCTCAGCTTGCACATATGCTGCCGCTAGCATTTATCGCCGTGTTTGAAAACTGCCAACATAATGACTGTGTTAATTAATCTGGCCCAGGATATTTTCACCGTAAACAGGAGCGTGGCTGAGTAGGTCCCTCGTTCCTTCCACAGCTGTCTCCCGCCTTCCCTAGAGACAAGTGGACCTGAGTCGTGCTGGAAAGGTGGTGCCTCAGCTGCACCTTAAGGGGGAAAGGGTTAACAGCCCTCCTCCCACAGCCCTTTCCGCACTGTGATACGTCTGACCTTTGTATTCAGTTTGCCTAGAATTGTGTTTCTATTAGGAATGTGCGCTGAGTCTATAGGATGGAAGATATCCAGTCGGTGGGATGTTTCTGAATGCTGGACCAGCCCAAGGAGTTTTTCAAGAAAAGTCTAGTGGTGGTGGGGTGGGGGTGGTGGTGGTGGTTGGAGAGGTGTGCTCACCTTCACCTGAGGCCAGTCTCCTGTGACTGACTCTGGGACAGTAAGCACCGAAGAAGACAGCAGTGGTCCTGGGGTTTGGAGGCTCACCCCTAAGTCAGGCTTGCAGTAAAAGCTTTCTCTGTCTGTCTGTCTGTCTGTCTCTCTCTCTCTCTCACCCACCAGGTTAGCTCTAGTGCTTCATGATCTGAGGGTTTGAACTCCGTCCACTCTCAAAAAAACCCCGTTTTCATGTACACACACTTACATGTCCACACAAGTATACAGCCTTCCAGGCAGAACTGGAATAAGTGAAATTTTATCCATTTTTATTCCCAGAATTGGCTAATAGGGAGCCATAGCTTATAATGCATCAACATTAAGAATGAAATTATATTTCAAGCTCACTCCACATAACCATGTTTACCCTCTGAAAAGATACCGTGCTCCCGTGAGTCTCTGATGCAGTAAATTATGTTTTGGAGAATGCTTGAGTTACCTATGAAGTATACATTTTTTTAAATGTTGGGTTTTTTTCTATTAGTTTTTAAATTAAATGGTACATGCACGTAACTTAAAGAGCTGAATCATTTGATAAGACTTGATGTGAAAGGCACCAGCCCAACACTGCAAATGCAGTGGGGTGTGTCCTGCTTTCCCGAGGTTCATTAATATTTATCTCCGTATTTTAACATTCTTAGGTTAATACTTCCTGATTTTCTATTTTTTTTTTAAGGCTAGTCAGGTGAATACTTCTTGATTTTCTTAGTGATGGATTTCCTATTACAGCAGTTCTCAAAGCGTGCTCCACAGACCATTTGAGTCTGTAAGACCCTTTCATCGGGTTTATGAGATCAAAACTATTTTTATATACTACTCCGATTCTATTTGCCTTTTCACAGTGTTGCTGTTTGCTTCAATGGTGCAAAGGGAATGGTGGGTAAACTGCTGGCTTCTTCGTGTGAATCAAGGTTGTCACGCCAAGCGACGCTAGTCGTGCGATTGCTCATTGACATATATTTGGATATTTAAAGGTTTGTTTTTTTTTTTAAAGAAGTGCAGTGGTACTTGAGTTTATTTGATGAGGCGGAAAACCTAATTTTATTGAATCAAGCAATGTATGTTCACCTGTGAAGTACTCGCCTGGCTCAGGACGGTCAGTAGCCTTAGCTGCGACCTCTGCTAGCTTTTCCCCACCAGCAGTAGAATCCATTTTACTTGAAGGAATAACAAACCATGGTTATTCAAACCTAGGTATCTTGAAGACATTTTCTCAAAAGGAACGAAAGCTTGCCACTTAAAGGAAAATGGCCAACGCGGTTTGTTTACTAATCATAAAATTTGGAGCTGGCATGGTGGTACATGCCTTTAGTCCAAGCCATCTGGGAGGCTGAGGCAGGAGGATCACTCAAGTCTAGGGAAGTTCCAGACCAACCTGGGCAATATAGCAAGACCCTGTCTCAAAAAAACATAAAATTTTGAAAACTTCATTTTACCACCATGGACCTGAAAGCTTTCCAATACTAAAATACTTTTCTGGTCAGATTTGTGGTGACATTAACAAATGTGATTTTTTGATACTATATAATGGAATATGTCAACATCTGGAAGGTACTGTAACTCAGTAAACGGATATTTTCCGAATGACCTTTGTATTACGTTACAAAATCTTGCAACATAAGATCCATTCAAGTACAAGGTAGACTAATGGATTTTAGTACAATGTGGTAGTAAAAGTTTATTAATATATTTAATAGTTTCAGGTTACTCGTTTCAGCGAAATTTTAAGAAACTACCACGTGTTGACTTTCAGTGTAGTTTCTGAGGACAGTGTCCACGGTTACCTGAAAAGGCTATTAAAATACACTCCATATTCCAACTGCATGTCTCTATGAGGCTGGGTTTTCTTCATAGATTTCAATGGAAACCACATATCCAGACATAAGCCACACAACCAAAACAATATAAGCAGCTCATTAAAGAGATCTGTGGGCTGGGTATGGTGGCTCAGACCTGTAATCCCAGCACTTCGGGAGGATCGCTTCCCGAGGGGTTCGAGGTCATGCCTTACAAGATCATGCCACTGCAATCCAGCTTGAGCCACAAAGTGAGACTCTGTCTCTGAAAAAAAGACATAGAAAATGTGAAAATATAAAACAAAAATGCTACATTTCTTACTAATTTTTAAAAAATAATTACATTTCATAAAATGTGTTTTTTTATGCCAACATATGATGGGTTTATTATTCTAAAATAAATAAATGCATACATATTTTAAAGTTGTCATGTAATGTCTGGTATGGTGAATATCAGTAGGTGTATATTTTACTTACGCTCGATCTTATGACAGAGCAACCAGTCCAGACTGGAGTAGATCAGGAGACCCTGGGAAAGATTTCTTCAGAAAGATGTCCCGATTATGTAATGATTTTCCACGATGCTGGAACATTTTGAGAGCAGAGTTACAGAACGAGGAGGAGGGTTTTGGACTGAATTCCTAATAAATACATAGAAAACTAAGCAAATTGGAAAAACAAGATAAAAATATTGAGCAATACAGGAAAAGCTCTCTGGGGCTCTCGATAATTTTTAAGATTGTGAAAGGTCCTGAAATGAGAGTTTGAGAATCGCCAGCCTTCTGTGCAAGCATTATGAAGATTGAGTTCTTTAAATGTGAACTTTAGATCCGCCACCAGCCACCCGGATCCTACGCCCTGTGAATATTCACTTCTTGTCTTCCCAGTGCCCCGACAATTTGTTGTGATTCTGGTTGGATCAGTATTCTATGTGATGATTTATGGAAAGCTTATCTAAAGTATTACTCTGACTGCATAGAGGCTGTTTGCAGCTGAGCTATGTAATGTGGCTTTTCATTCAAATATATGAAAGGGATACCTTTTTTGTTATCATGGATCTGAAATTTCTCTCTAATCTGCCTTAACACTTGATTCATGGTTTTTGGCTAGGCATTAGCGGTCCAGGTTAGATGCCATCTTCCTCAGCACCGTGAAGGCATTTCTCTATGGTCTTAGAGCTTCTTTTATTTTTTGAGACGGAGTTTTGCTCTTGTTACCCAGGCTGGAGTGCAATGGCGCGATCTCGGCTCACCGCAACCTCTGCCTCCCGGGTTCAGGCAATTCTCCTGCCTCAGCCTCCCGAGTAGCTGGGATTACAGGCACGCGCCACCGTGCCCAGCTAATTTTTTGTATTTTTAGTAGAGATGGGGTTTCACCATGTTGACCAGGATGGTCTCGATCTGTCGGTCTTAGAGCTTCTAGTGTTGCTGATGAAAAGTCTGAATCTGGATCATTTGTGTAAAACGTCTCCCTCTCCCTTCACCTTTCCCTCCCGCTTCCTCTCCTGAAGCCCTTCTCCTTACTGTTGTGAGACTTCACAGGTGTCTTTTGGCGTGGCTCTAATGGCGTCCCTTGGGCGGTGCCTGGCAGGCCTTTCAGTCTACAAATCCATGTTGGCCTGTTCTAGGAAACATTCTTTAATTTTTTTTTTGACAGTGTTTTTCCTTGCATTTTCTTTTTCACTGTTTTTGTAACTCCTACTATTTGGCCTTATTGTCTAGTTTAAAAATTTTGGGGGGTGCTGAGCATGGTGGCTCATGCGTGTAATCTGAGCACTTTGTGAGGTCCTGGTGGGCAGATCACCTGAGGTCAGGAATTCAGGACCAGCCTGGCCAACATAGCGAAACCCTGTCTCTACTAAAAATAGAAAAATTAGTTGGGTGTGGTGGCATATGCTTGTAATCCCAGCTATTGGGAGGCTGAGGCAGGAGAATTGCTTGAACCCGGGAGGCAGAGATTGCAGTGAGCCAAGATCACACCACTGTGGGCAACAGAGTAAAACTATCTCAAAAAAAAAAAAAATTTGTTTTTTTTTCTTGTTGCCAAACTTTTTAAAAACTTCGTCTTATAAATATTCTGTTGAGATTTTCATTTCTGCTGTACTAACTTTAATCTTGTTACTTCGTCTCTGTGTCTTCCTTTTTTATGGCGTTTGTTCGGCTTCACGGAGGCCGTATTTTCATTGATCTCTCAGCATGTTTGATACCTGGTTTGGTTTTGTTCTGTTTCCCCAAAGACGGCTGCTGCTGTTTTGTCTTCTTTTGTGTCCTGTGCTTTCCTCAAGTATTTGGTGACCCTGGGCTGCCTGATCATACTTAGGAGTGAGGCACAGAGTAACTCAAACAGGAGCATGGAAGGGGTTGTCAAGAGTGCCCTTACCTGTGTGATGACCTGAAGAAACCATTCTCCTCACTTTCCTTGGTTCTTTTATTTTGTTTGTTGAGATCTCCCAGGAAAGACTCCTCTGATTTCCAGCTGGTCGGGGGTAAATTTTGGCTGTCAGTTTTTGGGAGCTAAGAGGAAGGAGACAGGGGAGGTTTCAAATACAGTGTATCAACTGTGACTCTGCCTGTGTTTAGTTTCCTGCTTCTTTTTTTTCGTTAATCAATGAGAGCTTGTTATGTTGCTCAGGTTGGCCTTGAACTCATGGCCTCACCTCCTCAAGTGCCAGGACAACTGGCCAGAGCCACCGTGGCTGCCAGTTTCCTGCTTCTAACTGAGCCTCATGTGTTCCAGTATAGATGCCCTGTCTTATTCCGTCCGAGAACAGACCTTTACTCTCTGCCAGGTGGGGAGGTGCAGTCACCCAGCTACATGCAGGAGAGAAAGGGATTGTGGATTTGCACGGCTTTTTTTTTTTTTTTTTTTTTTGAGACAGAGTCTCACTATGTCACCAGGTGCCAAGCTGGAGTACAGTGGCACAATCTCGACTCACTGCAACCTCTGCCTCCCGGGTTCAAGCAATTCTCCTGCCTCAGCCTCCCGAGTAGCTGGGACTACAGGTGCACACCACCATGCCCAGCTAATTTTTGTATTTTTAGTAGAGACAGGGTTTCACCATGTTGGCCAGGATGGTCTTGATCTCTCGACCTCGTGAACCGCCTGCCTCAGCCTCCCAAAGTGCTGGGATTACAGGCTTGAGCCACCACGCCCGGCCTGCGCTGCTTGTTAAACAGAGTTGCAATCAGTCCCCTGGCCTTAGCCCTGCCATCGTACCCACTGCCTGTGGTAGCTGGGGCCGCCAACTCTTGAGCCTTTTGGGGGTTTTGAGGTCTGAAGTGTGTTCTTTGCAGCTTTGCCTCTCGCTAGCTGGAGGCTCATCTTTGGATCTGCTGAGTCGGTGACCACTCACCTGTCTTGGTTCCAGCTTTCGAAATCTTGTTGCAGTTGCTTCCTCTCCCGTTTTCTTTGTCCTTGTGAGTTTATGCCATCTTAAAAATCCTCTCTTGTCATTTTATTAGGGTTTCAGGAGAGAGAGTGCTCCATGCATGTTTTAATCCACTATCTTTAACCAGAAGTATTTTTAAAATATATATATTTAAAAAGCAGGCTGGTGCTATGGCTCACACCTGTAATCCCAGCATGTTAGGAGGCTGAGGCAGGCAGATCACCTGAGGTCAGGAATTTGAGACTAGCCTGGTCAACATGGTGAAACTCCATCTCTACTAAAAATACAAAAATTAACCAGATGTGGTGGTGCACGCCTGTAGTCCCAGCTACTCAGGAGGCTGAGGCAGGAGTATTGCTTGAACCCGGGAGGTGGAGGTTACAGTGCGCTGAGATCGTACCACTACACTCGCCTGGGCAGCAGAGTGAGACTCCGTCTCAAAAAATAAAAAATAAAAACAATAAAAATAAAAAGCATTGAAAACTACCTTCAAGGTATTGTCTTAGGAGGTGAAATTGCTAGGCGTTGGAAGCATTATTCAGGCCTCCCACTCCTTAAACACAGTCCTTACCGTCTCTTCATTTGCTATGTCTGCAGTATTGCAGGTCTCATTCAAAAGTCAGCGGTGTGATTTTGGCTCCAACACTGAGCATGCATAACCTAATACTAGGTTCGAACTTCAGTAGCTTTGGGGGCGCGGCGGTGTTGAAAATGCACTCACTCTTGGAGTGCTGTAGGCTGCTCCGGTTTTCCAGGAGGGGCCTACTCGGGAGTAGGTCGGCTCTGGGTTTTTTCCTGAGATCTTGGTTTGCTTGATTTGGTTCTTATATTATCCATTGTTTCTTTCCTTTTCCAGAAACAGCTCAAATTATAAAATAACTTTAAAAAACAAGTTAGGTGGTAGTGGAGGAGGTGTCATGAAGGAAACCAGGAGACTTTCCTGTTCACTGAGGACCAAGCCAGGTGCCGTGTGGATTTTCTCAGATGCGGCTTCTGGAAGCTGCCCTCTAGACCCAGCGGTGTGCTGGAGCCGAGTGTGAGCCATCACGGGAGGGTTTACACCACAGGGACTGGCAAGTGCTATGAAACCAGGGTCCTTGCTTTCCTGGAAAGCTGGTGTTTAAATCTTAACCAGCATGCTCCTGTCTAGACCTGACTTTACTCCTGGGGCAATCTGATATACCCCCCAAAGTGTCGTAATCACGTCAGCCTCCCCACGTGACATTCTATTTCTTCACTGCGCTGTGAGCCCCAGGTGCTATCATAGGCGAAGGGCAAATTTGGAGCCAGACAGCCTGACATTTAGATCCTTCCCTGGCTGCTTTGAGCTCTGTGACCTTTGGCAAACCTCTGAAAGCCTCAGCTTGAGTTTCTTCACCTGTAGAACTGGGGAAAATGTTCCTCCTAGCAATGGTGGTGTAAAAAATCCACACCTATGACAGCCTGCTCTCCCAGAACAATGTCCTGCAGAAAATCTGGCTTCACTGAGTAGGCGCCTCGGGGCTTCTGTTTGACAGCAGGCTTGTGACATCTTTGTTTAAGGTCCTCATTTTTATAACAAAATATTAACTTTACTTTTTGTTTATATGGCTTCTAAAATGTATGAAGCCACTTCATCAAAAATATGGGATCAGGGTACTTCAGACTCTCACAGGAGGATATAACTTTAGACAGCCTTCTCTCTGGTGCCCCAGATCCCACAAGAGGAACAGTTTTGTTAAGGGGCAGTCATTTAGAAGATGACTAACTAGTTACCTGTGTATTCTAAGTTATGCCTTTGAATAAAATTAAAATACTGAAGAAGACATGTATACATTGGGATGACATCAACATCATCCTTTTTATCATCACTCAAAATTGTGTCTTAGTATTATGCCTTCAAGCCTTTGTTGTAAATTATTATAAGCAACAACTATCTGATTTTTGCTTTCGCGTCTGCTGTGAACTGTGAGGTTAGATGCCAACTTTCCATTACATGGCTCAATTTTCCTGGCTTACACTGCCCTACACAAGACATCTGTCCTTGACACAGGGACTAACCTTGTCTCTTCTACGGAATTAGTAATTTTTATCCTTATAATAAGGAGTTGTGAAATATATAATGTTTCCCTATTCACCTCCGTGCCAGAAATGTTAGAATCAGGTTTGTTACCGATCATAAGAACTCTCTAAGCTTTTCATTTGACATGCTAGATTTCTCCTCTTTTTTTTTTTTTTTTTTTTTTTTTTTGACAGAGTCTCACTCTGTTGCCCAGGCTGGAGTGCAGTGGCATGATCAAGGCTCACTTCATCCTCTACCACCCTAGGCTCAACTGATCCTCCCACGGCAGTTTCTCAAGTAGCTGGGACTACAGGCATGCACCGCCACACCTGGCTGGTTTTTGTATTTTTTGTAGAGATGGAGTTTTGCCACGTTGCCTAGGCTGGCAGACTTCTCCTCTCAATCCTGTTTTCCTCATGTTCCTTTCTAGCTTATTAACCTTATTGTATTTATCACACTCTCCCATTTTTTAAACTACAAATTCCTTTTAGAAAAAAATGAGTAAATAAATGAACTAATGATTGTGAATGAGTGAAGGAAAGTCAGTGGCAATAACTAATCATGTTTTTAAAATTGTGTAATAAATGGCATAGTTATGAGATTTAGGGGATTAGGGGCTGGGTCAGAGAAAACAGAAGGGGAGCATGCAAGTGTCTTAAATGTTTGAGATGATGCAGTTTGGAAGACACGGTGGACATGATTTATATTTCTCCTGAGAATAGAGTAGGAGCCAATGACAGACTATCCATTAAATGACTTGTTTATTTCCAAGTTATTTCTTATGCACCTGCTCTCTAAGGGCATGTGGACCAGATCCAGATGAGGACAAGTTTCCTGCTCTCAAATTCCTTGCTTTTAGGGAAGTCGTTTTTGGCTGACTTGCAAAGAACTTTCTAATGATCAGAGTTAAAGAAACCTGGGACATGTTGCCTTGTGAAGTCAGGAGCTTCTCATCTTTGGAAGATCTCAAAAAGAGCTGAGTGACTGAGGACCCGGAAAAACACTCCTGCCTCAGGAGACAAGGTGGATTTGTTGATGTCTAAGGTTTGGCTCTGCTCTGTTTCCATGTTTCTCTTTTATTTGGAGGTTTCCATCTTGAAACTGAAGGATTAGGGAGTTCTGGAGGTGGGGTGGGGGAAGGCAATAAAAATACCTTCACAAAGCAGTTCCTTTACTCTTTGATCCAGGTGGTTCCCACAGGTCCCTGACCCTCGATAAAGTGATCCCGGCTGTCTGCGGTGGAGGTGTAGGCAGCCAGGGTTCAGGGAGCCTGTGGTTATCTCCTTACCCAGTGCCTTATCAGCCAGCAGAGCTGCTGTAAAGCTTGCTGTGACCTTTAGCAGAGACTCCTTCTAAATCTCTGTCCACAGAAATGAGAGCAGGAGACAGACACCTGGGCTGATCCTGAGACCCAGCACCCAAAGCCCAGGCTTCTTTCTACGGGGAAGTCAAGCAGAGGGATCGAAGCTCATCGCCAGTGGAGGGGTCACTGATGAGAGGTGAACCTTTACCAGATGTCAGCCCAGTCGTCACTTTGCATTTTCTACGTCAAAGTCCAGGGGCTTGTTGTTGAAATTAGGCAGAGAGGACAAAGAATTGCCCTCTGCGAAGTCCTCATAAAATTATGACATATTTTTAAAAAATTATAAATATATATATATGTTCCTGGAAATACAGAAAAGTCACAAGAACTAAAATAGTGCAAAGGACACCCTACTCACTGTACTCAATGATTAACTGTTTTTCCTGGACTGTTTGTGAGTAAGAGGCGTATACCATGAGCCTTTACCCTTGAGTTCTTCAATGCATGTTTCCCAGGAAATGGAATATTCTCTCATGTACAGAGTGCAGTGCTCAGCTTCAGTAAAATGAACATTGATGAATACCTTATGTCATCTATGGTGCACGTTGAATTTTTTTTCAGTTGGTCGGATAACGTCCTTCCCAGCATTGTCTCCGCTCCAGTTAGGGGTCCAGCCTAGAATCAGATTGCATTTAGTTATGATGTCTCTTTTTGAGGATCTTTTAACTGTACCATTATTATTATCTGCCATCTTATTAGCTTATTCTAAACTGTTAGACAGACATATTTCTTATTTAGGGTACATTTCATTTACAACCATCCTTTCGTTCACTCAAAAACTGAGGCTAGGTTCTCTGGAGTCCAAGCCCACTCCATTCTATCGGAAGTGTTTTCCTACGTGTGGCGGAAGGGATGGGCTGAGAAATTTTGGATGTACATTTTATACATGGTTGATTTAAATCATAGAAAAACAGATCAGATCCTTCGAGGTCATTTTCAGATTTCCCTGTTGTCAATCCAGCTTACTGCCAAGAAGGTCTTCCCTTCATCCTTGAGGAGGAAGAAAAGATCATTCTGAAAATCTTTGTTTCATATCAGGACAACGCACTCTTAAGAATCTAGAAACAGAAATACCTTTCCATTCACTTAGAGTCCTTATCTCAGCATTTTCATGCATCTTACGTGTCACCAGAAGCAACACACGTGACAGTTAAGCGTTTCTGTGCATGCAGAGCTTTGCTTAGCTTGGCAAAGGGTATATTCAGCAATTCTCGTCCCTGCCCTCCAGAAAACCTTGCTTGAGATGCACCAATATGCATTATTAAGTATAATAACACATTGAGTAAAAAGTATGCCTAACACTTGCGGGCTATAGACCTAGAATTATTGAGATGATTTTTCAGATGGTAACGTTTAGTCACAGGGAAGTTGAATCATTTGCCAGAGTTTACTTTAAAAAAAGTCAGAGCTATAATCCCGATGTTAAGTTTCTTTCTTGGTATAATCCCTACTTTCAAAATACCCTTTGTAGATATTTCTAGTATCTATGCTAAGAAAAAGAGGAATGGTGGAAGAGTGAGAGATGCTACTTTTTAAAAGGCTGTAGAAATCTGGTATATTGCTTCTTTGAAGAAAAAAAAGTTACGTGGAAAGAAAATTGGCTTCTCATTTTCTGAGGGTGCAATTTTATATAGAAGATATTTCACTGTGGTGTGTGTTTAAGAAGCTTCAGGGACTTTAAAGGCTGGTAGGTGGTCAGATTGGTAACATTTTCTTTTCTTTTCTTTGTTTTGAAATGGAGTTTCACTGTTGTTGCCCAGGCTGGAGGGCAATGGTGCGATCTCAGCTCACTGCAACCTCCACCTCCCGAGTTCAAGCAATTCTCCTGCCTCAGCCTCCTGAGTAGCTGGGATTACAGGCATGTGCCACCATGCCCAGCTAATTTGGTATTTTTAGTAGAGACGGGGTTTCTCCACATTGGTCAATCTGGTCTTGAACTCCTGACCTCGTGTGATCTGCCCGTCTCGACCTCCCAAAGTGCTGAGATCACAGGCATGAGCCACAGTGCCCTGCCTCAGATTGCTACTATTTTCTGATGTGACTTCGATAACTTGGACGTAGTTTCTCTTTTTGGCTGCTCTAAGTACTTGTCTTTTCACCTGATTTACTTTTCCTTCACCTATTTTACCATGGGTTATGGACAAGAAAAAAATTGGACTCTTAAAATGGCATATAACTTTATTATTTTCTGAGTTTCTAATATTCTAAATTCATAATTATAACCTGAGGGAAGTAGGTCCACAGGGCTTAAAACAATCACGTAGATAGTGAGACTTTTGTTGTTGCTGTTGAAATTACCTTTTCCTTGGCTAGTTGAGGATTCTCTGCACGCCTGCTATCCCTTCGGGGAGCCATCAGCCACATGTGGCTACGGAGCATTGAGGGGTGGCTAGTCTGAACGGAATGTGACTAGTCTGTATAAAATACACATTAGATTTCAAAGACTTGGTACATAAAAAAAGAATGTAAAATACCTAATTAGTAAATTTTTTATATTGATTACATGTTGAAATGATAATATTTTGGATATATGGGGTTAAATGAAATGTTGTTAATCTCACCTGTTTCTTTTTACTTTTTTGATGTGGCTACTAGAAAACCCCACATTTCATATGTGGTTTGCATTTGTGGCTCTCATTGTGTTTCTGTTGGAAAGCTCAGCTCTAGGAGGAAAAAAAATACAGAACAGAAAAAAAAAGCTCCTAACTCAGTGTATTTTAGAGTAAATTACTGAAGGGAAAGCTGAATAGCCAGTGATCCCGTTTTTTTGTTTTGTTTTGTTTTTTGTTTTGGTTAGGTTTGGATTTCACTAAAGCTTCTTTAATTAAATCTATTGTAAATCTGCCCCAAGGTCCCAGTTGAGAAGAGAATGGAATCTTTTTGTTTAATTTTAAAAATTCTAAGAAAATCCTGAACTCACTTCAAAAGCGACTTGTTTTCTGAAAGCTTTGTAAAAAGCTTTCCCTTTGCGTGAATTGGAGGTCTGATTAATACAGAGTTCTGAAGGGGCTAAAGGAGTGTGAAAATTATCCAGAAACTTCTGAAAGGACCTTTCTGATCTCACAGGCATCCAGGGAGACATAAGGGCCCTTCGAAGCCTCAGACCTGCCATAACCGTCTGTGTTCACAGCTTCCTTCCAATAAGCAAAAACACTGGGAAAGATAAAATATTTATTCCTAAGTGTCTGTAACTGAATTTATGGCTATAACTCGCTGGATATTATTGCCATGTGAACCCATGTAACTGCACACGTAAAGCATGTTTTTATTAGTTCCTACATAAAATTTTTATGATAATGGCAAACGAAGGACCAATTTAGTTTAGCTGAGTTCGTTCTTATTACTCCAGCTTCCGATAGATAAGCAACCGTGCAAACAGCAGGCCGGGCGCGGTGGCTGACGCCTGTAATCCCAGCACTTTGGGAGGCTGAGGTGGGCAGATTGCTTGAGGTCAGGAGTTGGAAACCAGACTGGCCAACATGGTAAAACTCCCCATTTCTAATAAAAATACAAAAAAAATTAGCCGCATGAGGTGGCATGTGCTGTCATCCCAGCTATGCAGGAGAATTGCTTGAGACTGGGAGGCTGAGGTTGTAGTGAGCCTAGATTGTGCCACTGCACTCCAGCCTGGGCGACAGAGCGAGATCCATCCCCAAACACACACACACACACACACACACACACACACACACACACACACACTGCAAACAGGAGCAGTCATCAGGGAGTAGAGAGTTAGCACTTTCAGGGCTGGGGCTCCTGGCCTGTGGGCTAAGCAAGACTGGGGCTCCCTTAGGCCTGGTGGGGCTGCAGTAGGGAGAGGCTGGACTGGCTTGCCCTCAGCTCGAAAGCCTGTTGTTGAGCTCCTGTTCTCCACATTGGTAGCTGTGGAGTATTCTCATTTAGCTTCTGAAAGGCATGCATAGCTGCTATTGAAAGAACTCCCACATACTGTATTTCAGCTGGAGAATTACAGAGAAAAAAGGTTCAAGTGGCTTATTGTAGGTCATCTCCCACTCTGGGATTTAAACAAAGCACAAACAGAACAAAGTTCCTTCATCTGAGCCCCTCCTGTCTGCGGGTCTGGCAGGCTTGCTGGATACAGAGCCCACGCCTCTCATTCCCACTGCCGCCTTTTTATGTCTGACCCTTGGATGTGGCAGGCGATTCCCATGGTGGCCTGGATTGGAGGGAAGGTTTTCTAGAATTTGGAGATAAAGCATCTTTCATAAATACTGCCTTTTCCTTCCCGATGACTAGTTACAAACTGACGGTTTGTGAACGAGAGTGAGCGCGATCCCTGAACCCAAATCAGGATGCAGGGTTGGACATGTGTAAATGCACAGGGGACAATAGCAGACATATTTTAAGCTGAATGAGCCTGAAAAATAAAACACATAGGATTGTTGTAGATACGTCACACTGAAGGCTGTCTCAGACGGGAATCAACTGAAAAAAGGGAAGCTTGGTACACACTAGGTGTACGCTGGGCTAGCTCGGTCTAGGACATTAATGAAATCACAACATAGTGATTAGTGGTTTCAATTCTAGGCTCTAGAAGTGTTTACACATCAAAAAACTCACAGCTGCGAAGAGTTTTCCGCCCAGCATCTGACATCTCATTTTGATAAGTGTGTACTAGAGTGAAGTCTAGACAGCTGGAGTGTTGTATTTATTTTTATCTTTAGAAATGGGGTCTTGCTCTGTTGCCCATGCTTGTGTGCAGAGGTAACAATCATAGCTCACTGCGGCCTTCAACTCCTGGGCTCAGGTGATCCTCCTGCCTCAGCCTCCCCAGTAGCTGGGATTACAGATGTGTGTCACCATGTCTGGCTAATTTTTTCAAAACTTCTTTGTAGGGGTGGGGTCTTGCTATGCTACCCAGGAGGGACTCAAACTCTTAGGCCCAAGTGATCCTCCTTCCTCAGCCTGCCAAGCCGTGGGCACTACAGGAGCACACCACCCTGCCCAGCTTGGCTCGTTGTATTGTTCTTAAAGGTTTGTAGAAGGAAGAAGTTCCATAACCCCCAGCCCCACTTTTTGGATGTGTTCCTTTAAGGACTAATCTAATTTGAGGTTCTTTATTCTATGTATTTCCTCAGTGGGCATATTTACTGATTCTCAAATGTGTCTTTCTATATTTCATAAGCTATTTCTTTGCATTCTTTCCCCAAAGGCATAGTTTTCATTCTTTCTGAACAACACAAATTGAGCCTCCTCCCTGTTGAAAGAGCAGATCTGATGTCTGTGTGTGTGTGTGTGTGTGTGTGTGTGTGTGCGCGCGCACGCGCATGGGTGTGGGTGCATGCATGGGTGTGTGCCAGCATGTGTGTGTGCGTGCATGGGTGTGTGTGCATGAATGGGTGTGTGCGCGCATGGGTGTGTGTGTGTGTGCATGGTGTGTATTTGTGTGTGTGTGTGTGTTTCTTTGGCCTCCCAGGCTCTAGTGGGGAAAAACCTCTACTAAGTCTTAAGCTAACTACAAAACGTGTGCATGTTTCACTCTTGCCAACGTTTTAGAATTCTGCTGGTGGTGAGCCCCAAAGAAATGCAAATAGCCTAGTTTTCAATACTGTCTCCAAGGGTACTATTTAGGGAAGTAAACATCCCTCTAAAGGCAAGATTGATTTCCTGCCCTCATGGAACTGACCTTTCAGAGTGGGTATCTTGTTGTCCATGCTAACATGGGCTTACTGCAAGTGTTAC
Source organism: Callithrix jacchus (assembly GCF_049354715.1). NCBI lineage: Eukaryota > Metazoa > Chordata > Mammalia > Primates > Cebidae > Callithrix > Callithrix jacchus. The sequence continues at coordinate 40,827,242 of NC_133520.1, read as the reverse complement.
GTATTCTCAGTTTGTATCAAAAATTGCAGTTTGGGGCCACTGGCTTCTTCTCGGAGATGGCCTGGTTGATTCCAGACTCTGGACCTGAGAGCTGCTGGTTTTGTATCATTGCCCTACATACGTGGAAACCGCAGACCTCAACGTTACTTTACGAGTGGTAGAATCGTGGTTTAGGGGATAGTGTAGGAAAGGACAGACTTAGCTGAGATGTTGCTGCTTTCTCTCTCAAAAGGTTGTTAAGAGACAATTCATTTTTGAGAAATTTCGACGAGACTGATTTTTTAAAAATGCATAGTCTTTTAACTCAGGATTAGATGAATAGCTTTTCAAGTGTGTATGAAAGACAAGAATCCCAGAAGATTGGCCCTGTTTAAAATAGCAGACTCCAGGGACTCAAGGTTTGTAACAAAAGGGCAGATATGCAGAGATGAACTCCCGGGTCCAGCTCTGAGAATAAAGCGCCCTCAGGGCTGTGGGATCCTGATGGTTGGGGAATGCCAACCTTGCTGGCTCTGGTTTATTAGCTCGGGGAATCTAGTTAGATATGCTCACAATAAGCCAGTTGGTGTGGACTCTGCTAGGCCTGACCCATATTCTAAACTTCTAACAAGTGGAAAGTGTAGCCAAGCTTTGGGAAATGCCATAGCAGGCAGAATAGAAGAGAAAACCCGCATCTTAAATGAACAGAGGAGAAATTTGAGCAGAACCACCAACCGGAGAAATTAGAACACTGGATGGAATGTTACAGCCACAACAGGGGAAAAAAGCAGAATATTTATTTAGTGAAGACATAATCAGATTCTACAATTCTCTGGTGTCAGCTTGCACAGAAGAGCTTTGTCTTTGTGCTAATGAGGCAAAAAGCAGGGAGGTGATCAGAACATTGTACAGACCTTAAGAAACCCAACAACAGCAAAAAATTAATTTGGAGTTTAGTTTTGCCCCTCCTGAGGTCCAGGATTTTTACACATCCCTAAATCTGAGAATTCAGGTTTTAGGAAGGACTTAGAGAAAAGTCAAAAGCATTCTTAATGGCATTTTTACTAGTGAAATAGAAAAGAAAAACACGCGCATGTAAATAAGCGTATTTTATTAACCATCCAAATGCATTGGGTAAACCAGGTTAGAAGACCATCAGATGCAAAGTCTGTTATGGGTCTGGTGACAAGATTAGGATCAGTCCTAATTAGGATTAATGGAACAGTTTCCCAGTAAGCAGCCCTGACAAGCTGCGCTTTGAATTCTGGACATGTGGGAATGACGTGAAGGTTTAGATGATCAGCCTTATAGAGTAGGGGACCCTGAGCTCCAAAGGGAATAGGCAGAAGAACAATTTCAAATATCTTCCTGAGATCAGCCCATGAATATTTGCCTCGCCGTGTGCAGGTTTGCAATTAGAGGCTTTAGAGCATTGGTTTTGATTCTGAAGCCATTTTTATCAGAGGAGAGAGATGGCTGAGAGTGTTTTTAGTTAATATTCCTTATGGCAGATCTGTGATTTTGCAAACGAGGATGCAGAGAGGTTAACTGACTTGATTAAGGTCCCACAGCTGCTCATTTGGGTAGAACTGAGCCCCTGGTTTATGGCTAACCTGTGGAGACTTTTTCTCTATTTCTAGGATTTTCAGTCATTTCAGAGTTCTGCTGTCCTATTGTTGGTTTTTAATATATTCAATAATATATTAAATATATTATTGAATATATTATATTCAATATATTCATTATATATATTCAATATATTATATTCAATATATTATATTATATTCAATATAATATATTCAATATATTATATTATATTCAATATAATATATTATATTCAATATATTCATTATATATATTCAATATATATATTCAATATAATATATTCAAATAATACATAAATATATATATTCAAATAATCCTAATTATGATCACTTATTCAAATGATTCTTAAATGATTCTTTTTTTTTTTTTGAGACGCAGTCTTGCTCTGTCACCCAGGCTGGAATGTAGTGGTGTGAGCTCAGCTCACTGCAGCCTCCACCTCTTGGGTTCAAGCGATTCTCCTGTCTCAGCCTCCCAAGTAGCTGGGCTTACAGGCACGTGCCACCATGCCTGGCTAATTTTGTATTTTTAGTCAATCGTATGTATTAGGTATGCATGAATAAGTGCCACAATGAACTGGCTGTGGTATGAGCCAGGTGTGTGAATCCGGATAACTCAGTCCGCCAATCTGGACCTCAGCATCTTCATATGTACATGTGGAACTTAGCCTGGAATAGATCTGAGGACTTTGCCAGCTCCATTTTTTAAAAGGTTGCTTTCTGAGTTGTGTAGGATTTGGTGTTTCTGCAGTTGGTAAACAGAATACAAAGTTTGATGTCAGGGAAAACTGGAACCGTGGAAGCCACTGCATCACTCTGGAGCAAGCAGCTGACTCTTAAACAAAACAATTCTTGTTTACCATTGACAGTTTGGGAATTTTTCCCACTTTGGCAGGGAATTTATGTTTTGTGATTTTTGATATGTTTGTTTTTGCACAGAGGACACTCAAATGTTAAGTCAGGAGCATATTTTAGAGATGTCATGGGAATCTCTCTTAACTGTTCCCGCTTTATGTGTGATTATGACTTTAGGAAGCACAGGGCACACATACTGAGCAGCATGCCCTCCGGCCATCCCATGGGCATCTCACAAGGTCCCCTCCCTGGGGAAAACTGGGGCTAAGAGAGGGGAAGTGACTCACCCACAGCCTCCCATGCCCAGAACCCAGATTGAGTTCTTTTTGTGGGGGATGCGGGACAGAGTCTCACTCTGTGACCCAGGCTAGAGTATAGTGGCACGATATTGGCTCATTGCAACCTCCGCTTCCTGGGTTCAAGCCATTCTCCTGCCTCAGCCTCCCGAGTAGCTGGGATTATAGGTAGGCACCACCAGACGGGGGTTCACTATGTTGTCCTGGCTGGTCTTGAATTCCTGACCTACCTGCCTCGGCCTCCCAGAGTGTTGGGATTATAGGCATGAGCCACCACACCCAGCCCCTAGAATTGGTTCTTAACACTTAATGATGCCACATTGACCAGAGGCCTGCTGCCTGACCTGCCCTTTGCTAGGCACTGGGTGTCAGTCTGATTTGGTCCAGCCTGTCTCCAGTTTAGCCATCACCTTCACGGCTGTGATGTGGGGTTTCCCAGGGCATAATGCACTGCTGGTGTCCTTGAAAGCTTCCCAAGCATTAGCCAAGACTTTAGTGAAGAACTCGGGAATGTAGGTGACATAGACCCTGGAAAGGGACTGCTTAGAGATGCATGATGATGACCTTTCCCGACGAGAAAGACATGACGGTTGAACTGATAGCAAAGGCCCTGATCTGTATGAGGATCAGACGCTGCATCAGTTCAGCTAATGGAACATTTGGCCTCCTAATCTTACTGTGCTCCCCTTGGCAGCGTGTCTAATCAACAGCGCCATCCTGCAAAACTTACATGAAGCAAGTATTCAACAGTCAGAAATTCCAAGCTCTTTTCTTCAAAGGTTAGGTCTATTTTTTATTTTATTCTATTATTTATTGTTATTTTTTTGAGACAGGGTCTTGCCCTGTTGCCCAGGCTGGAGTGCAGTGATGGGATCTTGGTTCATTACGACTTCTAGCTCTTGGGTTTAAGTGATTCTCCCGTCTCAGCCTCTCAAGTAGCTGGGACTACAGGTGCCTGCCATCACACCCGGCTAAATTTTTGTATTTTTAGTAGAGACGAGGTTTCACCATGTTGGCCAGGCTGTTCTGGAACTCCTGACCTCAAGCGACCTGCCTGCCTTGGCCTCCCAAAGTGGTGGGATGACACGTGTGAGAGAGTACGCTCAGCCCAGGTCTGTTTTTTAAGTGTATAAAAGAGGCCGGGCGCGGTGGCTCACGCCTGTAATCCCAGCACTTTGGGAGGCCGAGGTGGGTGGATCGAGAGGTCAAGAGATCGAGACCATCCTGATCAATATAGTGAAACCCCATCTCTACTAAAAATACAAAAACTTAGCTGGGCATGGTGGCGCATGCCTGTAATCCCAGCTACTCGGGAGGCTGAGGCAGGGGAATTGCCTGAACCCAGGAGGTGGAGGTTGCGGTGAGCCCAGATCGCGCCATTGCATTCCGGCCTGGGTAACAAGAGGGAAACTCTGTCTCAAAAAAAAAAAAGAAAGAAAGAAAGAAAGAGGATGGCTCGATTTTTGTGACAGGAGTCCTTAAATTGGTCAGTTTGTACATTTCACCTTCTAGCACCCCAGCTCTCTGAGTGTGGCTGAAGCTCATGTCTGGCGTGGGGAAGAACGGGGGCAGGGTAGGGGCCTTTCACCTCTGGGCTTGGATTCTCCTCTCAGGGAACCTGGATTCCTATGATTACTTGTCCATATTCCAGAAAATTCCACAGCTCTCCCGCTACGGCTGTCACATGCTCACACTCAGACTGACTGAGACGAACCACGGCTGGTGTTCTCTCCCCACTTCTCATCTCTCTATGTACACTGCTTTTGTTTTTCTTTCTTCTTATGCTTCTCTTTCTTTTTGTTCTTTTGTCTCGATTTGTTCCTTGTTTGCCCTTTCTTCCCCAACTCCAGCAGTTTGCCTTATTACCACTATATTGAGTTATGTAAATGCTGAAGCATCTTAGTTGAGTCAATAGAGCTTTCTGTACCCTATTCACGATATTCAGAACCAAGTGAAAACTAGCTTTTATCCCTTAGAAACAAACACGACTCCAACAACCCCATCCCGACTAAATGGAGTTCACCTCCATTTGCATGTATCTGTTAATTCATGCATGAATTAATGTATTTGTTAGATATATTCCACATCCAGACACTGTCCTGTGCTGGTAATACTGAGGAGAACACACACAGTCCCTGCGGCCCTGGGGTTGACCCTTTACTTGCGGAGAGATGGACAAGAGGCACCTTAAAGCCAGACATGCTGTAGGCTTTGGGATTGCAGTGACAGGGTCCGCGGGAATCACACTGATATCACGAGGACGGGCTTGGAGTCCTGTGGGGGGCTGGCGTGCTCGCTCAGTGCAGGAAACAAGTAGTCAAGGCATGCATCCTGGGGCACTGGCTCTTGGTTCACTATTTGGGGGTGAGAAACAATGGTCACCTTCCCCTGGGAGAAGAGCCGCCCCCAGGTGATTCTGCGCACAGGAGCTGGCCTAGGAGTAGCCTCTGGTCCAACCCTGACATCAGGGTTGAGTTGATTAGGGTTGTCATTTCATCTTGACTACTCAGTCTGAGTTTTCTGAGTTGGAAATTGAAAGTAAAATCAATTATATCCAGATTCAGACCATTTTATTTTATTTTTATTTGATTATAAACATCACAAAACATGGGACAGAGAGAGCTTATTGTGCTCAGTTATTCAAATCTAATTTTGATCACTTCTTGAAATGATTCTTATGGTTTGTTTTGATTTATTTTTTTTGAGACTGAGTCTTGCTTTATCGCCTAGACTGGAGTGCGGTGGTGCCATCTTGGCAAGCGATTCTCCTGTCTCTGCCTCCTAAGTAGCTGGGCATATAGGAGTGTGCCACCATGCCTGGGTAATTTTTGTATTTTTAGTAGAGACGGGGTTTCGCCATGTTGGCCACCTTGTTCTCAAACTCCTGACCTCAGATGATCCACCCGCCTCAGCCTCCCACAGTACTGGGATGACAAGTGTGAGCCACCATGCCTGGCCTCAAATGATTCTTTTTTAAAAATAAAATGTTTTGCTATTAGCACATTTTCTGAAGAGGGTAGCCCTCCTTGAGCTGTAGATTCTCTGGGTGATGTGGGCCTGAGCTGCCCAGGATAAACTCAAGAACAGCCTCACCTGCCTCACCTGCCTCAGGGCCTTGCCAGGTGTCAGACAGAACCGAAGCTCTTACTTGATCACAGTTGAGTCTACTTCACAGGGTTGTTTTCAGGATTAAATGCGGCAGTACATATAAAGCTCTTAGAACAGAGCTGGCTCAGGATAAGTGCTCAAAAGTGGTGATGGTGATGGTGATGGTGATGGACGAGGCTGCCTGATTTCACATCCTCAAAGGCCTCTCAGGCTGAAGCTCATCTCATCATGGCAACTGCTCTGTTTGTTTCCTTATGCACCACTGACTGTGTCACTGAAAACACACCCCAAAGCAGAGCTGAGGAGTGTGTTGTGATTCAGCACACCTGCAAGGTGAAGTCACATGCCTCTGTGGAAATGCTACAAACTTCCTGGTAGGACCGTGTCATGTGTTAAAGGAGACTCCTAAACAGTTTGATCTCTACCTTAAGCTGCACACATTGGAACTAAGAAGTCTAAGGGAGGGGCCGGGCGCAGTGGCTCATGCCTTTAATCCCAGCATTTTGGGAGGCCTAGGCAGGCAGATCACGAGGTCAACAGATCGAGACCAGCCTGGCCAACATGGTGAAACCCTGTCTCTACTAAAAATACAAAATTAGCTGGGCGTGCTGGCATGCACCTATGGTCCCAGCTACTTGCAAAGCTGAGGCAGGAGAATTACCTGAACCCGGGAGGCAGAGATTGTAGTGAATAGAGGTTGTAGTGAGCTAAGATTGCGCCACTGCACTCCAACCTGGCAACAGAGCTAGACTGTCTCAAAAAAAAGAAAAAAAGGAAAAATAAAAAGAAAAAAAAAAAAGAACTCTAAGGGAGGAACCCCAAAGAGACATGCAGCTGGCCCTTTGCTGAATCCCGTCTGCATCTCGGCCCTTCCTGGAGCAGGCAGGTGGCCTGTCCCTTTACCTTCTAGCAACACAAAGGCTAAAAGAAAACAGTTATCAGGTGCTGAGGGGCCAGATCTGAGCCCCGATAGTGAGAATCCTGAAACATGAGCAGCCTCTTCTGTTTGCAGAGTATCATCCTGCAGGGCAAAGCGCTGGAGGTAGGCTATAAATTGAGGGTGAAGGAAAGGCAGCCCTCCCAGGCCCGTGTATGGCCAGTTGTGGAATTCTCTTTTGCAAGAGGTCACTGAGTCAAATGCTGTGGATGGATAATTTTATGGCCACTAATAAAATTTATAGCCAAAGCAAGCTAAGATAATAAGGGTAATCAAACGTCCAGCCCTGGGACCTAGGAATCCATCATGGCCGGCTGGTGCTGGCTGGGGGTGCTGAACAGCACAGAGCGGAGTCTGTCTGACTCAAGGCCAGCCTCAGCGTCTCAGGTGATTTGTGTCCCTGTGAGCTGCGAGGACTAGACCAGGCCTGGGGCGAGCTTCAGCCTGGGCAGTAACTTCTGTTTCTCTGAGACAGCATGCTGACAGTGGCAAGAAAATGCTGTATCCTATTAAAATGCCTGAGAGCCAGGCGCGGTGGCTCACGCCAGTAATCCCAGCAGTTGGGGAGGCCGAGGCGGGTGGATCACGAGGTCAAGAGATCGAGGCCATCCTGGTCAACATGGTGAAACCCCGTCTCTACTAAAAATACAAAAAATTGGGCCGGGTGCGGTGGCTCAAGCCAGGAATCCCAGCACTTTGGGAGGCCGAGGCAGGTGAATCACAAGGTCAAGAGAACGAGACCATCCTGGTCAACATGGTGAAACCCCGTCTCTACTAAAGATACAAAAAATTAGCTGGGCATGGTGGTGTGTGCCTGTAGTCCCGGCTACTTGGGAGGCTGAGGCAGGAGAATTGCCTGGACCCAGGAGGCGGAGGTTGCGGTGAGCCGAGATGGCGCCATTGCACTCCAGCCTGGGTAACAAGAGCGAAGCTCCGTCTCAAAAAATAAAATAAAATAACATAAAATGCCTGAAAGCAAATCATGAGCCTGAGAAAAGATCTGGCCACCCCAGCCGTGGAATAGCACATGACAGAAGCAGTGCTGACTGATCACTCACGTGTGGCTTGGCAGGTGTGAGGGAAGTTAAGGAAGGATGGTGACTCAGGTGAGTATAAAGCAACCAGATGACGTTTAACCAAAGAGCTGGGTTTTCGCGGGGCTTTCCCTGCCCATCTCCTCCCCCTTCTCTGAGTTTCTTTCCCATCCCAGTTCTTCATCCTGCAGGCCTCGGGCATAAGCAAAGTGGGGTCTTGTCACTGAGGCCACCCTGCAAAACGCACCTCGTGACGTGTATAGAGGCCTGTCCATCACCGGAAGACAGAAACCCTGGATTCCTGCTCCTCTTCTCTTGACTCTGGCCTGAACATTGATGGGCCTTATGACCGTACTCTCCAAAATGGCAAAACAGGAGTGTAGCCACCAGAATAGGTTAAGAGGAGTAACTCTGGCAGTGTGGGATTCTCTCTCTCTCTCTCTCTCTCTATTTTTTGAGACAGGGTCTTGCTGTGTCACACCAGCTGGAGTGCAGTGGCACAATCATGGCTCACTGCAGCTCAACCTCCCAGGCTCAAGAGATCCTCCCACCTCAGCCTCCCAAGTAGCTGAATTACAGGCGCGTGCCACCCTGCCCAGCTCATGTTTGTATTTTTGGTAGAGACAGGGTTTCACCATGTTGCCCAGGCTGGTCTTGAACTCCTGAGCTCAAGCAATCTGTCTGCCTTGGCCTCCCAAAGTGCTGGAACTACAGGCTTGACCACCCCACCTGGCCTTCTTTCTTTCTTTCTTTTTTTTATTGTGGCAAAATGTATATGACCTAAAATTTAGCATCTTAACCATTTTTAAGCTTGCAGTTCTGTGACAATAAGTATATTCACGTTTTTATGCAATGTCACCACCATCCACCACCAATAGAACTTTTTCATCTTCCTACCCTGAAACTCCTCCCCATTAACAATGACTCTATGAATTTGACGATTTCAGGTGCTTCAGATAAGTGGAATCAAACAATATTTGTTCTTCTGTATTATTTTAAAATAAAAACCATTTTGGTGAGATAGGTTGGGGGAAATCCATTTTGGTGAGATAGGTTGGGGGAAATCCATTTTGATGAGATAGGTTGAGGGAAATCCATTTTGTTGCTCTAGTTTTCAGTATATTTTATTCAAGCAAGAACCCATCGATAGTTAACTTTCTGCAGTGTCTACTGAGACTTCTAAACAAAAACATGTCTTGCTGATGCCAGCTTTTGCCCTCATCACAAATTCTGCTCAGGAAACATTCTAACACGGCCACAGCAAGCATGACCTGGGAAAGGCAGCACTGCAGTTCTGGGTAGCTCTGGTGTGCAGGAAGAGAAGAGACAAGCAGGGCGAGAATGAAGTCTAAACGGATCCACAAGTTTGCTTGATACTTGGGGTCAGGAGGCACGGGAAGAAAAGAGGCGAGTGGAATGGCTTAGTGAGGACCGAGGCTGTGGGACGCAGAGACGCAGACAGACACGGGCACTGCAGAAGAGGAGGCCGTCCCGGGTTAGGAAGCATCCTGGTGCTTCCCTCCTAAGTGGGTCATTTCTTCTGTTTTTCTGCATGCAAGCATGAAATAAACATAACTCATAAAACAAAGCATTTCATTCCCCAGGGGGAGTGGCGTTGAAGCCAGAGACATGCACCTGTGGTTGTCAGAGCAGGAGTCCTCTGTAGCTGCTTGTCCTTGGCCAGGAAGGAAGGGTCTGGTGGGGTGACAAAGTGACATCTGCTCCTTAAGGGGAGCCTGTCCTTGGAGACCCCTCTGACAGATACTTTTGGTTTTTTTTCCTTTACAGAGTCTCACTCTGTCGCCCAGGCTGGAGTGCAGTGATGTGGATCTCGGCTCACTGTAACCTCTGCCTCCCGGGTTCAAGCGATTCTCTTGCCTCAGCTTCCTGAGTAGCTGGAATTACAGGTGTGAGCCACCATGCCTGGCTAATTTTTGTATTTTCAGTAGAGACGGGGGTTTCACCATGTTGGTCAGGCTGGTCTGGAACTCCTGACCTCGTCATCCGCCCGCCTCAGCCTCCTCAATGCTGGGATTACAGGTTTGAGCCACTGCGCCCAGCCCAGATACGTTTTTATAGTCAGCTCCAGAAGTGACCTGATGTCGGGGTTGAGACATTTTCCTGTCAAAGCAAAGACTCATAGATAGAAAAGGGACGTAATTTTCTCTCTCTCTCTCTGTTATGAGCAAAAACGGAATAAGATTTATGTGGACCGTGTCACTGCGTGGTGGTTGCTGGAGTGAGGTGCCACCTGCCTCTGACTGCGTGGTCAGCTCTACGCTGTTCCTCTTTGGTCTGGGCGTGCACGGCTTGATCTTTCCCTTTGCAGACTGACTGTCATAATACATATTTTACAGAATATACTCAAGTGTATTCTGGCGTTCTATTTCCTAAGAGCATAGCAACGGACAGCATAGACACACCCTAAGCTAATACCAAGGGTTTAAAAATGAGCTGTGGGGCCGGGCGCGGTGGCTCACACCTGTAATCCCAGCAGTTGGGGAGGCCGAGGCGGGTGGGTCACGAGGTCAAGAGATCGAGACCATCCCGGTCAACATGGTGAAACCCCGTCTCTACCAAAAATACGAAAAATTAGCTGGGCATGGTGGCGCGTGCCTGTAATCCCGGCTACTCAGGAGGCTGAGGCAGGAGAATTGCCTGAACCCAGGAGGCGGAGGTTGCGGTGAGCCGAGATCGCGCCATTGCACTCCAGCCCGGGTAACAAGAGCGAAACTCCGTCTCAAAAAAAAAAAAAAAGAGCTGTGAATGGTCTTTTCCAAGATAATTGTGAGTTGATTTGTGCTAACCTGGATCAAAAATATTTATCGAGCTCCCACTGTTTATAAGCCATTAAAGCATTAATTAACAGTAGAGGTAGCAGGTATCAATAAAAGGTGTCCCAAGGCAGTGAGATATTAATTGTGTAAGAGAAAAATGTTCTTAAATGTTATTTTCTGGGATTTGAAGAGGGACATTGTGTCGTTAAGAGTCATCAACTAAAGGCTGAGGGAGTAGCAGTTGCTCTCTGTGGATGTCTCCACAGGAAACAGATACCGTTTGGTGTCCCTGCTGTCTTGGCACACTCAGAGGGCGGCGGCTTTCTCGGTCAATGATGCCATTCAAGGTGGACGCCCACGCTGACACACGCCGGTCGCTCTCAGAGTTCTTCCCTCAGTGTGGAAGTTAAAGGTCGGTGGCTTACAGATTGCAATTTGCGACGTGGGAGCACCTTAGGAAGAGCCACGTGTCTTTTGTCTTGATTCTGTGGTCAGTAATCCCATTTGGGATTCACTCTTTCTTTGGGAGTGGATACGAGCTCCTCATACTGAGGGATCTGTGTACAAATTTAAATGTGGTTGAAAGTTGAGAATTAAAGGTTAAACTATAGGGAGAAGCTTTATTTCCACATGGTCTGTGAAAAGCAGACTTTGACTGCTCATTAATGGTGCTTGGGTTTCTCATGTACATGGAGACCCTGACATCTAGCACGCGTGTGCTATAAAAATTTAAACATGGTTGAAAGACGTGAATTAAAAGTTAAACCATACGGAGAAGCTTTATTTCCATGTGGTCTGTGAAAAGCACACTTTCGCTGCTCATTAGTGGTGCTTGGGGTTCTCATGTACATTGAAAACCTCCCATGTACCTGCACGTGCACACGTGTTGACACCTGCGCACACACGTGCACACTCTCCCTGCAGCCTACTCTTTTGCTGCTACCCGTTTTCATTTTACCACCACCTGAGGGATATGATGTGCTGTTTGGAAAGTCACAGGTACCCTGAAGGAGTGACATGGTCCCCTGTAACCAAGACAGAGAGCTGAAACAGGTTTCAGTCAGAACCAAGCCAAATAAAATCCTGTGGTGAAAATGTAGTCCCCGTCAAGCTTGTGATCAGGACGGCTCTCGGCGTGTTTTCAGCCACAGCTCTTAGACTGCGACGGTGACACACACACATCACCAAGATAATGAGGCCTTCCACGAGGACTGCAGGGTTTTCAAATGTGCTCAGTGGACCTTTGGAGATTTTGGAACCAGAGTTTTCTCAGGAAGAATCATGTATCTTTCACAGGATCACAAGAGAAGAAATCAGTTTCTAACAAACAGTCTAAAATGCAGATGTAAGCTGTAGTCCTTTAAAAATAAGGCGCTTGGCCAGGCGCCGCGGCTCACGCCTTGTAATCCCAGCACTTTGGGAGGCTGAGGCTGGTGGATCACGAGGTCAGGAGGTGGAGACCATCCTGGCCAACATGGTGAAACCCCATCTCTACTAAAATACAAAAAATTAGCCGGGCGTGGTACCCCACACCTGTAGTCCCAGCTACTCAGGAGGCCGAGGCAGAATTGCTTGAACCCAGGAGGTGGAGGTTGCAGTGAGCTGAGATCACGCCACTGCACGCCAGCCTGGGTGACAGTGTGACACTCTGTCTCAAAAAAAAAAAAAAGAAAAAAATAAGGTTCTTGATTCAGAATTATGTGGCGAGGTTCCAGTTTCAGGGGAACATCCTGTCTTGGGGGTGTTCTCTAATAATGGACTGCAAGGAGGGGTTCTGAGGGCAGCCTTGAGTTAGGAAGGGTCCCGGGGGGGATGGGGAGGGAGGGAAATTGAACTGAGCGGGGACGTGCAGCACAGAAGCCACCTCAGGAAACAGATCCACGTTCCAGCCGTGGCTCCTCCTCTTACTGGTGTGTTCCCTTGGGGAAAGAGCTCCACTTCTCTGACCGTCAGTTCCCTTTCTGGTGAAATGGTTGAATTGTCTTAGAATCCACAGGTGACCCCTCAGGACTGCAGCAAGGGGTCTATATTTGTCCACTAAGGGCCTTCCTAAGCTCTGTATGTGGCTGCTCACCTGGCCTGAGGGGCAGAGATGGGGCTGGAGAAGGGGCAGGGTCCCTCTGGGCGGTCATGCCCACGCCCAGTGGAGTTAGCGGAGCCAAGGCTTCCTGCAGAGTTCTACACCCCGAGTGATCTTTAGCAGCGAGAAGCAGGCCCCTCCTGGAAAGACTTGCTCTGAAGTGTGGGGGGTCCTCCTGACGAGCAGGAAAGGCCAGTGCCTTGAGATGAAATTCCAGAGCCAAGAGGAGACTTTGGAGTGCTGTGGAGTGGGTGGGTGGTGGAGCCTAAAGTCCCAAATCCCATCAGGAATTCAGTGGAATGCCGCTTCTGAGAACCGGCTCCAGCTGGGGAGGCTGGAGAGTGGGGCAAGCTCGCAGTGAGGCCCGAGGTGTGTTGTGAGGGTTCTTTTGTGTTGGTTTGAGCAGGGCTGAAGCCGTGGACCCAGGGCCTCTTTCTTTCGGAGCATGTCAGAAGTGACCAAGCTTCAGCTCCCCCTCCTCCCCAGGCCTCTCCAGCAGCCGGGTGCTGCAGGGCCCACCCATGAGAACTGAGAAGGGGAATATGGAGTCTTTTAGGCCCCACGGAGGCCTTCTTTGACCTAAATATTGGGTTAAAAGCACATTTTGGAAGCTTCCCCATTTCCAAGTCACAGGTAGTATTTCTACACACACACACACACACACACACACACACACACACACGCACACCCTTATTTTAGAGAAGGGAGAGAGCGCACGTCTCTGGCTGACTACAAGTTTCTTTATCTAGCTTCCTTCCAAATCTCCTGAGGACAGAGACTAACCAATGTTTGCCTTCTGTAATCCCCCAAATCTGTGTGGGGCCCGGGTTACTCAGTACACTTCAGTAACGAAGGTCAGATGGCAGAAGGAAGGGAAATAAATGCAATTGGAGGCCTCTATTTCCAGCTGAACTTCCCTATGTGATGGCTGAGGGTCATTGGACCAATCATCAGACTCCTTTCCTGGCCTCTGTTTTCTCATCTGTGAAATGGGAATAACAGCCAACCCGTCTACATAACTTAATGTTGTTTCCAGTGAACCTTCTATGAGGAAGGAGCGGTTTATCAGCAGCAAAGGGGTGGACACATGAGGGCATCCCTTACGCTGTTAATGACTGTTTAATTGTCGTAGACTGTGGATCACTGCCATTCTTTGCTAGACATGAAAACAGCTCAGGGATAAGGAATCGCAGTTTCAGAGAGCTTCAGAATTTGGATTGGAGTGGTTCTTTCGTAACCAGAGCTCGTGTAATAGGTCTTATGTTGTTTCTTTGATTAATAGGATGATTCAGTTACAACCGATGGTATTGCAGCCCCGCGTCCCTAGAGAGGGTTTGCAGGGTTAAGGAAAAGTAAGTTCCTATGAGCAAGTATCTCAGTAGCAAGCAAGCAAGGTAGCATCTTGGTAAGAAGGTATCCACTAAAACTCAGCCCTCTGAAGGCCTGCATACCAGTGTAGGTAGGAAAAATGATAGCTTGTCTAACAGGGCAGCTTCTCTCTTGGAATCATCTACAATGGATATGATTTTAATTGTTAAAGAGGCTACCGCTGCTTCTACTGAGAGCAAGCCTAGCTCTTCCGTTTTTCAGAATTATACAAATGTAGCTCGACGGAGATAATGGAAGTTGCTTTTGGAGAGCTATCTTGCAGACTGTCTTTGCACAAGATATTGACAAGAGATGTCTGCACATTTTGAGAGCCTCCTGAATCTCCAGCATTTTTTCCCCCTGACATACACCAAGCACCCAACACAGGATCGTTCATACGAATGAATGAACAAATGAACTAGCAGGCTAAAAGAGAGGCAGCCCTTGATCCCCAAACATTGTGGAGCCAAAACACTGCTTTGACAGTGATTAGGGTGGGAGAAAAGACTGACATATCTTAAGAATCAGACAAAATAGAAAAGAAGGCTGGGCATGGTGGCTCACACCTGTAATCCCAGCACTTTGGGAGGCCGAGGTGGGCGGATCACAAGGTCAGAAGGTTGAGACCATCCTGGCTAACACAGTGAAACCCCGTGTCTACTAAATATACAAAAAATTAGCCAGCTGTGGTGGTGCATGCCTGTAGTTCCAGCTACTTGGGAGGCTGAGGCAGGAGAACCACTTGAACCCGGGAGGCAGAGGTTGCAGTGAGCTGAGATTGCACCACTGCACTCCCGCCTGGGCAACAGAGCAAGACCCCATCTCAAAAAAACAACAAAAAACAAAGAAAAGCAATTAAATTTTTTGAAGAAATTACTATTACTTAAAAGACTTAAGAGGATTTAAGTAGATGAGTGTGAGCAGTAGAGAGTAAGAGTGGCTCAGAGTTATTCCACAGACATGTTCTGAGCGTCTTTTGTGCCAGCCGTGGTACTGACCTTGGTACACAGTGGTGAGCAAACTAGCCCTAGCCTGTCGACTTGGGGCTTTCCTGTAGTGGGAGAAAATGACTTACTGTTAAATGCATGGTATGAACCAAAGCGGAGATACTGAGGGAGAAGACTGAGGCCCTGTAGGAGCATCCGGCAGAGGAAGCACAGCCTGGAAGAAGGCTTCTCTGAGGAAGTCATGCTTGAGCGTGGATCTGCAGGAAAAGTAGGACATTCCACATGGAGAGCAAAGGCCTCGTGGCAGAAGGAGCCCAAGGGTGTTTGAGGACCTCGCTGGGGGCTGAAGCCCTGGAGTGTGAAACTGAGGGGGAGGTCAATGAGCAGTTGCTGTAGCCACAGCGTGTTCTGTTATTTCTGAGAGTCTGAAATCTCTGAAGAGGATACTAGGCATAAATGCTAATGAGAACATGATCTTTCAGGTGGTGAGTCGATAGAGAAGGCATTTGGGGGGATGCCCTCTCCTCATTGCGGATCTACCAGAACAAAATCTAAAGAATACACAAAAGAAACCAAACAGTGAGCTGTCAGGTTCTGAGGAGGGAGGGCGCGTGATAGAACATGGACCTGTTCCCGCATCCCCACCCCAGTCCTCATACTGGCTGTGCGACTAGGGACATGCGCAATTTTTATTTTACATAATATTCGGTTTCTTTTGGAAAATATTTTCTCAGACAAAAAATGCTAACATTTGTGAATGGTGGCAGTGGATACACGTGTATGTTTTATTATTTGATTTTTTTCTGTATATTACAATTTTTTTGATTAGAAGGGAAGACTCTTCTTTTTTTAATTAGAAGATGGGTAGGAAGAGGAAGGAAGCAGGTGCTAGGAATGGTTTAAGAGTCAGGGTCCTATTCCTAGATACAGATTGGCTCAGGCACATCACTTCTCTGGTCTTCTGATGCCTTTTCTAAGGAGAAGAATTTTGAAGACGATGATGTTGGAAATAGCTTCTGCCTCTAAAACATTCTGTGATGCTAATTTTTTAAAAACAGTTGATTATTGAATAATTCTATTTATAGGCTTGGGAATTCAGTGTCTCATGCCCACTAATCCCCTGATTCTTTTTGTTTTTTGTTTTTTTGAGACTGAGTCTTGCTCTGTTGCCAGGCTGAGGGGCAGTGGTGTGATCTTGGCTCACTGCAACCCTGCCTCCTGGGTTCAAGTGATTCCTCTGCCTCAGCCTCCCAAGAAGCTGAGACTAAGTGTGCGCCTACCTCGCCTGGCGAATTTTTTGTTATTTTTAGTAGAGGCAGGGTTTCACCATGTTGGCCAGGATGGTCTCGATCTCCTGACCTCATGATCTGCTGCCTTGGCCTCCCAAAGTCCTGGGATTACAGGCCTGAGACACTGCGCCCGGCCTAATCCCTGCCTCTTTAAAAGTAAGAGGAACCATTTTGCTTGTCACAGGATAACCAATAGCTCTCTAGTAAGGAAGCTCATGCATTGACATTCATCTGCTCAGAGACGTCTTCAAAAGCTGTGAACCCATGGGCTGTTCACATGCATTCTGGACCAGACATGGGTATCTACATCCACCCAGAACGCCGTGCCTCTGTGTTAGGCATCTTGCCACTCACCACACGCCTTCCCGCGGCTGCTCTCTGGCTTTGCAGAGCACCTACCGAGTCCCTTCCCTCCAAATTTTAGATAAGAAATACAGCAATGAAAGCAAACAACCCAGGCAGACAGGCTGGTTTCACATGTCACCGTGTGTCAAAATCAGAGGTATGTCTTAGACTGCAGCTTCTTGGAAAAAAATTTGTCCCATGAATTTGGGGGTTTTGTTTTGTGTTTGGACATTGTCCAGGAGGCATGTGGGTCACCTGGAGCTTCATCAGTACCGCCGAGTGGGGACGATGGTGGTGCACGGTCAAATCCTCAGCTTTCCAGTTCCATCTCTATCAGCGGCACCCTCCAGTCTGCCCATTCCGCGGGGACGGTAGCAGCCGGTGGATGGAAGCCCAAGGAGAGGCCATGTGGGCTCTCCGCTGAGTCAGCAGGGAATGTCCTTCGGGCCAGCAGCTGCCCTTGCAGCCTCCTCTCCAAGTGAGGTTTCTCTCACTTGGGTCAAGTTTCCTTACAATGCATTGAATGAATGAGAATAAGAAAGTGTGTGCTGGCAGAATTTCTGCTGAATAATGCCAAGGCTTTCCAAGTCAGAGCATGAATTTAAGCAGAAAGTCCCCAGTCAATGGACTCGGAGTAATGGCTATTCTGCTAATCATGAAAAGTACAAATGCTTTTGCCTTTAAAGGCTCACAAAAGGGCTGCTCTGACTGGCTCGCTGGCCTGCTCAGTTACAAACTGGAAACTACTCTGGATCTTTGCTTTATGGCATTTCTTTTTTGTCGGTGGTTAGAAACATTTTCCACTTAGCATTTAAGGGTTTGAATAGACTGGTGACTTTTTTTTGAACTAAAGTTTCCTCTTTTCTTTTTTAAACAAAGTTTTTTTTTTTTTTTTTTTTTTTTTTTTTTGCAAGTAGACTGAAGATTTAAAGTCACAGGTTTTCCAAATATTGAGACTCTGCCTGCATGATTATTATGTTTGCTGTGGGGATTAACACTTTTCCAAAGTACATTTCCACACAAGATCCTTGTTTTGCCCCGGAGTTTGGTTCTTCACAGCTTACTATGCAGATTTAGGCAAAATGGACCAAGCCCCATCCACTAGAACTTCCATTATAAAGGCAATCACTTCAAATAAAATGGAAGCCATTTATCTTAATGAACCAAGAGGAAAATGAAATCTGTTGAAATGATCTGAACCCTTAAAAACTGGTAATTTATCATGGCTGTCTTCATTTGTGTTAGTTTCTCTATGCTGCCCGTTTTATTGACTTTCCACAGGCAAACTGACACCGCCACCACCAAATACTGTAGTATTTTTTTTTGAGACGGAGTTTCGCTGTTGTTACCCAGACTGGAGTGCAATGGCATGATCTCGGCTCACCGCAACCTCTGCCTTCTGGGTTCAAGCAATTCTCCTGCCTCAGCCTCCCAAGTAGCTGGGACTACAGGAGCGCCCCACCATGCCCAGCTAATTTTTGTATTTTTAGTAGAGACGGGGTTTCACCTTGTTGACCAGGATGGTCTCGATCTCTTGACCTGGTGATCCACCCGCCTCAGCCTCCCAAAGTGCTGGGATTATAGGCGTGACAAATACTGTAGTGTTTTCATTCCTCACGTTTTTTATTAGCAGGGTTACTTCTCCCTTAATAAAACCATGCCTTTGCCCCACTCCTCCGTTTCAGAGCATTCGGGGCTATTCCTGGTAAGAAGCCCGCAGTAGATAACTTGCCCGTTGTGGTGCTGGGCAGCAAAGGGGGCATGGATAATGGTTCCAGTTTTTCCCTCCAAATGGAGGGAAGACACAGACGTAATTGAAACTTACAATGTCAAGGGGTAATTTTATTCCATTATTTTTAACGAAAATGGGGAGGTATCACCTAGCTAAAATGCCGGAAAATAGCCTCCTAGTAGCCCTAAGCACCCACGTGTGGCTGAATGCAGGTGGGATAGAACCCTGTTTCCTCTTACCTCCCTCCCCCAAATAGAGAGATGCCATCAGTGGTCGGGAAACGCAGCAAGCCACAGGTAATGAGCTCAGTCTCCACTTTCCTTGTCAGATCTCCCAGCTGATGACAGAGAGTGGGCGGGAAGGACTGACCGAAGCCGTGCTGAACCGCTACAATGCAGACAAGCCTTCAGCCTGCAGCGTCCCCGCCTCGCAGGGCTCCTGCTTGGCCAACGAGACTTCTGCAGGTACCTCGGTGGCCGCTTCCTTCTTTGCACGGTAAGAGAGCCGTTCACATCCGTGGTTCCTTCCGCTGGGCGTGCCTGGTTAACCTCTCGCGTGGACTGATGCGGCTGAAACAGCAGAAAGCATTTGGGGCGGTTCTTTGGTGTCACTGTTTACGGGACTTTCTCAACCATGGCTCTTAGACATCCTTGGCCATCTAACTGTTGTGGGGACTGTCCTGTGTGTTGAAGGATGGCCTGTACCCCTCGGTGTGTGCCTGAAGGACCTTCCCTGAGTTGTGACTACCAAAAATGTCCCCAGACATTGTCAAAAGCCCTGGGGTTGAGAACTATTGCTCTCTCTCTCTTTTTTTTTTTTTCCTTTTTTGAGATGGGGTCTCACTGTCACCCAGGCTGGAGAGCAGTGGAGTCTGCCTCCCAGGTTCAAGCGATTCTCCTGCCTCAGCCTCCCGAGTAGCTGGGACAACAGGTGTGCACCACCACACCTGGCTAATTTTTGTATTTTTAGTAGAGACAGGGTTTCACCATGTTGGCCAGGATGGTCTCAATCTCCTGACCTCGTGATCTACCCGCCTCGGCCTCTCAAAGTGCTGGGATTACAAGCGTGAGCCACTGTGCCCAGCCCTAGAACCACTGCTCTCTTGATGTGTAGCTCTAAAGAGGGTCTTCCTCTGGATGAGAACTTTTGTTGGGGATCCCTCTGGCGGCTGTTTCCAGATTTATCTTCTCATTCTAGAAACTTAACTGTTTAAAAGCTATTAAATAGATGGCTGGGGGGATTTTTTACTCCTTCTTGACAGATGAGCCAGAGAGTTATCAAATACTATCCAGCTAATCTTGGGAACTTTAAAAATATAAGAAACAAAAAAGAAAGATATTTCAACAATGTTTTCTCCCTAATTTTAGCAACAAGGCAGAGACAGGGCAGGAGACAAAGGACAGCTGAGCAGGAAAGGACTTCAGAGATTGTCTGATTCCATCTCCTTATTTATGAGTGAGAAAACCGAGGGCCAGGAAAGTTCCACTAGAAGCGGGTTTATAGCACAGCCAGAAATGGAAACTGGATTTATCTGCCTTTTTTCTCTATCTCTCTCTCTTTTTTTTTTTTTTTTGCGATAGAGTCTTGCTCTGTCACCCAGTCTGGAGTGCAGTGGTGTGCTCTTGGCTCACTGCAACCTCTGCCTCCTGGGTTCAAATGATTCTCCTGACTCAGTCTCCTGAGCAACTGGGACTATAGGCATGCCCCACCATGCCTGGCTAATTTTTGAATTTTTAGTAGAGATCGGATTCCATGTTGACCAGGCTGCTCTGGATCTCCTGACCTCGTAATCCGCCTGCCTCGGCCTCCCAAAGTGCTGGGATTACAGGCGTGAGCCACCACACCCAGCCTGTCACTCATATTTTAATTTAATATTTGAAACTGAACCTTAGAAAACTTTCTCTGCCTAAGATTTGCAAACCACTGAGTGAACAGGGCCTAGAAGAAATACGGTAGCATCAGATATGAAATGTAAGACCCTTTGGGTTCAAGTTGCAGTTCGGCCTCAGCTTCGCCTTCTATAAAATGAGGATATACCTCCTCTGAGGGTTGCTCTGAAGACAGATAAGGTGATGGAAAGTGATAAAGTGCTGTAGAAGTGGTGACAGCGGTGGCAGGGAGAAGGAGTGCTGTGTGGCTGTTCCGAATGGTAGCATCCAAAACACAAATGTGAGGAAGGGGGGCTGATTAGGACGGGGACAAGGCAGAGGAGGACAGAGGCCTGATGCCCCGGACGATGGCACCCTAAAGGCAGCACACGGGGCTTGCTGGAAGACCGGCTTTGAGGGTCCTGACTGTTCCTGGGTGCCATGTTTAGTGTCCCATGAACACTTGGGCCAACTCAAATGTGTGGGAAGTAACGAGAAATGTGTACAGACTGGCCACCCAGCAGTGAGGACCCTTGCGGGATGGGATCCCTGTCTGTACATGAATATCTGTGTTGTCCCAGCCCATTAAGCAGGGACTTCAAGCTCACTGGGAGGCCATGGCCATGCCACTTAGGGAGAGAATGAAGGGAGGGAACAGTTACGAGGAAATGTCACAAGCACAGGAGCTCCTAGGAGGCTATTTGAGCACGTCCAAAGGAGGGTCACCAAGACGCGCTTTCACGGCAGGTTCCATTTGGAGAAGAGAAGGATTCTGGGTGTACCATGGATGCTTGGGGCTCTCTCTTGGGCTGCTGTGTAAATGGAGATTTGGTTGGTTTTGTTGAGCAGCCAAGTATGTAGGCAAAGGAGACGCATCCCCAGCTCAGAATGCAGAATGCAATTCCGATGGTTTCAGGAGAAAGTGAGATTCGTGTCCCTGAGTGAGATGAAAGTTATGTTGAGTAATGACCTGGCCTTGGTACCAGAAGGAACATTCAGTGCTCAGATGGGAATTGACTGCTGATGTGCCTTTCTAACCTGAAATTCTTTGAATGTGGAAAACCTTCCATTCAGTTCCAGCCAGAGAATTTTACGGAAGGCTGACTGACTCACAAGACAACCCAGAAAAAATCTAAAGCAGGAGGAAAAAAGAGGCGAGGGTTCCCCTTGGGCAGAATTGAAGGAGAACAGGAGTTCCAGGTGCAAGGAAGTGACGTGGGAATGAGATGTGCTGGGAACCTGAGAGTGTTGGGCAAGCAGTGTGCCCGAGGCTGGAGTTCAGGGTGTCAGGAGGATTTACAAACAAGCAAGCAAACGTCAGAGAAAGGAATGGCGAAGCGCTAGCCAAGCGTCGGTGGCACGGGGATACTGAGGCAAAGCGCTGGCAAAGCGTCGGTGGCACGGGGGTACTGAGGCACAACCTGCACTGCATGAGCTGATGATGCAGCTGGGCGGGCCGTGCCTGTGACGCAGGCAGCAAACCAGTGCTTAAAACCCATGACTTCAGAGTGACGAGGGCTTGTGATGTGAGCTTGCAAAGAGCTGGAAAGGATCCGTAAGTCTCCCAAAGCTTTATGATGACTTTCTTTGCAGTGAACGCTGATAGCACTCGGAGCTGAATGGGATGAGCATCAAAAGCCCATGGTCTGTATTCAGAGGTTTACAGTGTACAGTGGGAAACAGTACCGTGTGAAAAGAATGATCTTTACGTATATCCGCCCCCCTTTACTCATGCCCATGTCTTGCCCTGTTCTCATCATCGATGATGAGGCCTATTCTTAGCTGGACGTTCTCACCTCCCAACGAGAGAGGCGGCGTATTAATAACCTCCCTGTCGCTGAGGGCACCGAAAGCTGAAGTGTGAATGACCGGCTCCAGGCCCGTCATGTCAAGAGGCAGACCCAGGAGTGTCTGTGACCCCTTTACATCCTCTGATGTCCGTGTGATAAGCCAAAACCTGTCCAGCTTATGTTGTCAGACTGTAAACTGAGTTCGAAGAGCCTTTTGGTTTTAGCTGACGCGGAGCTGTGTAAGGTGACGGTCATGACAGATTTTGATAAGTGTGTCCTCATAGGGGTGTGGGGGCGGAGTCGGCTCCTACACCTCCAATCTGTGCTCACCACTTTCAGCTCTTGCAGCGGAGACCTAGTCCTCTGAGCGTGCAGGGCCCTGGAGTCAGGGCACAAGGGTGGCCTGCTCTCAGGAAGCTGTCCTGGGCCAGGCATGCTGACTTACACCTGTAATTCCAGCACTTTGGGAGACCAAGGTGGATGGAACCCATGAGGCCAGGAGTTCAAGACCAGCCTGGCCAACATGACGAGTCCCCATCTCTACTAAAAATACAAAAATCACCCAGCACTTTGGGAGGCCGAGGCAGGTGGATCACAAGGTCAAGAGATCGAGACCATACTGGTCAGCATGGTGAAACCCCGTCTCTACTAAAAATACAAAAAATTAGCGGGCACTGTGGCACGTGCCTGTAATCCCAGCTACTCAGGAGGCTGAGGCAGGAGAATTGCCTGAACCCAGGAGGCGGAGGTTGCGGTGAGCCGAGATCGCGCCATTGCACTCCAACCTGGGTAACAAGAGCGAAACTCCGTCTCAAAAAAAAAAAAAAATACAAAAATCAGCCGGGTGTGGTGGTGCATGTCTGTAATCCCAGCTACTTGAGAGACTGAGGCGTGAGAATCGCTTGAACTAAGGAGGTGGAGGTTGCAGTGAGCTGAGATGAGTCACTGTACTCCAGCCTGGGTGACAAGGCCAGACTCAGTCTCAGAGAAACAAGAGGGAAAGAAGGAAAGAAGGGAAGGAAGGAAGGAGAGAAAGAGAAGGAGGAAGAAGGGAAGAAAGAAAGAACAAAAGGGAGGAAGGAAGAAAGGAAAGAAAAAAAGGAAAAAAAGAAAAGAAAAAAAGAGGCAGCGGCTGTGCTGGGCCCATTTCATTTTCCGTGGGAGGGACGGCATTTGCCGGATTTTTGGCCCACGTGGCCGACATTTACTGAGCGCTCAGTAAGCACCACTCACTGTTAACAGCTCTTCATATGCAGAATCTTCATTTTCAGAGAAACGACGTGAGGCAGAGCCCAGCACATTCTCTGTCTTGTGGATAAAGAAGATGGTTCCCTGAGTTTCTGACCCAAAGCCACATAGCCAGGAGTGGGAGTGGGAAATCCACCCTCATCTCCTCTCCCTTGAGAGCCCACGTTCCTGTTCTCTGTACTAAACAGACACAGTGAGACACTTTATTATAGGGTGTGTTGTTTTTGTTTACTGTAATCATGACTGATGATTGCCTGTAAAACATCTTTGAAACTCCTGGGCCCTGTGATCTGTTTGAGAAGCTGAGTCGAACGACGGTAACACAAACAACAGAAAAACGCCCTCTTTGTCGAGGATCGCACATGTGTACTTTTCTTTGTGATATTAACCTTTATTTAAAATGTATTTATTTTTATTTTAAAAACATTTTTTTAATTTTTTGAGACAGGATCTCACTCTCACTGCAGGCTCAGCCTCCCAGGCTCTAGTGATCCTCCCACTTTAGCCTCCTGAGTAGCTGGGACCACAGAAATCTACCACTGTGCCCAGCTACTTTATATTTATTTTTTGTAGAGATGCGGTCTCCCTGTGTTTGTTGCCCAAGCTGGTCTTGAACTCGGGTCCAAGCAGTCCTCCCACCTTGGCCTCCCATAGTGCCGGGATCACAGTCATGAGCCGCTGCACCCAGCCTAAACTGTATTTATTTATTTGTTTTTGAGATGGAGTCTCACTCACTGTTTTCCAGGCCGGAGTGCAGTGGCGCGATCTCAGCTCACTGCAGCCTCTGCCTTGCAGTTTCAAGCGACTCTGTCTCAGCCTCTCGTGTAGGATTACAGGCATGCACCATCACACCCAGCTAACTTTTATATTTTTAGTAGAGATGGGGTTTCATCATATTGGCCAGGCTGATCTCAAACTCCTGACCTCAAGTGATCCACCTGCCTCGGCCTCTCAGAGCGCTGAGTATTTTTTTTTTTATTGACTAATAAATATTGTGTATATTTATGGATTAAAATACATTTTGAAATATATACATATTGTGGAATTAGCCTTTTTTAAAAAATGCTTACTTTTCAGAACTGTGGGTGAGGGTCTGGACCTTGTCACCTCTCAAATTCAATGTCTATAAAATAAGAATTTCAATTTTGAGTCAGCAGAGTATGGTCTGTGCTGATCCACACATGGTGACTAGTTGTGATAAGTATAGAAATTGAGAGGAAGCATTTAGAAAGATCTGCTGATGGAATAATTTTCTGTCTGTTGAATCCAAGAATAAAAAATCGGGCCTTGCATTTTGTGTGTAACTAGAAGTAGAAGAAAAAGTGGCCCTTCGCGCCTGTGGTTGGAGCTGCATGGCTGACGAGAGGGGTGGAGCCCGAGGCACCTGCTCTGTGCTTCAGCCCTCTCCCACAGACTGTCTTCCAGCAGTCAGCATCTTAGTAGCTGTGTTTGCTTCAGAATTTCAGCACCCCTATTTTTTTTTTTTTGATAAAAAACACTGTTTCTGGAAAAAATAGTAACAGTCGACCAGAAAAGAGATTGAAACAATTGATCATCAAGCTAGTATGTACTGGCTTTGAACATCAAGAACTTTTCAAACGAGGAATTTTTTTTTTGCATGATTTTTACATTAATAGAAAATGGTGAAGTGTAGGGGATGATGGATTTTCCCATTTGCTGACGGTTCACTTTGAATAAAGATTGACTTAATGATGTACTTTACCTTTAAAGTATGAAGTGCATGAAACCCGATAAAAACTCTCGGGTGAAACCCTAGCTTTGTAGGCTGAGGCAGTGGAACCTTCATTTTTATGTGAGGAGCAGTTAGTGGATTCTGGATTATGCATAGAATTGAAGCAGGAAGCAAAAGATGGGTCTTTTGGGTGACCTCATATCTTTGCATTGATTTTCTTTCTCAAAGAACCATTAAAAACCATGTTTTTTAAATTCATGGACAAAATTAGCTTCTGGAGAATTTTCATCTACATTCAGAGCAAGAGTTTGAAAAATGGTGACCAGGCGCAGTGGCTCATGCCTGTAATCCCAGCACTTTGGAAGGCTGAGGCAGGCGGATCACGAGGTCAGGAGTTCAAGACCAGCCTGGCCAACATGGTGAAACCCCTGTCTCTACTAAAAATACAAAAATTAGCCGAATGTGGTGGTGCACTTCTGTAATCCCAGCTACTCATGAGGCTGAGGCAGGAGAATTGCTTGAACCTGGGAGGTGGAGGTTTTGATGAGCCGAGATCGCACCACCGCACTCCAGCCTCGGTGACAGAGTGAGACTTCATCTCAAAAAAAAAGGAAAAGTGGTAAAAATTGACCACAGGAGCACAAAGACACCGTCCAGTTTTGGCAGAGCAGACGGCGCCAGTTCCATGGCACTGACGAGGAGGGAGCCTTTCAGTCCTGCCTTCGGACACCACTTCTATGCTGTGGGTTTGGCGTTCAGCTTTTATATTTAGTTGACAACCTTTGTACCAAATTCAAATCAAATTTCCAAGTAAAATCAAATTAAGGTTTTTTTTTAATTCTCCACGACTTTGTTTAAATTTTCCTATTGCTTAATATAAATAAATGCCTTTCCATTCTGTCATCACAGGTTCTGATGACTTCAGAGCAGAACTTACTCACTGTCTTCAAATCCCTTCATCTGTTCTTTTGCTCATGATTGAGTCACCACATGAGTTGAGCTTCTCTCTCTCACTCTCCCTCCCCCTCCCTCTCTCCCTCCCCCTCTCCCTCCCTTTCTCTTGCTCTCCTTCCCTCCCTTGCTCTGTTTATCCATCTCCTCTTGAAGATTCCTACGTTTACACAGTGTTTTCCTATTGAGGGAAAGTATGTTTCTCCTGGGTTTGGAATGTTCTGGATAAATGTTGGTGTTCTTCTTCATATGGTGTTGCTCTCATTCATTTCTTTGTGATCCCTGTTGTCTCTTCCACACTTGCCAAGCAGCCCCTCATTTTCTCCCACCGCCTCCTCTAAGTCCTTGCCGCTGGCCCAAGCCCCTTCTGTTCTCAGGGTGTGCTGATGCTTCTGTCCGCCTCAGTCTCTGTGCAGTCTCTTCCATCGTAGGTGTTGAATGGCTCCCTGTTCCTAAAAGCACTCTTCAGGCCTCTGGAGCGTGTTGCTGACTGTTTTATGATGGATTTGACCATTATCCCCTTGGGTTTAGAGGTTGCTGTGGTGTTAAAACCAAGCCCTGCTCACGTCCTGGGGTCTGTGGCCAGGCTGAGCAGAGGGGACTGAGCCCTGGCTCCCAGGCCCTGTCCTCAGGACCACGTGCTTCTCTTGTCAATTCCCTGTGGGGCCTGTTCCTAGCGCTGTGTATCCTCATGTGACTGACTGTTTGGATAGCTGTTACTGGTCTGATTACCATTATTTCCATACTCTCGTCCACAGCCAATTCAGATAGCATCTCGTTGCGCTGGTTTCAGCAAATGATTTTCATATATAATCCTGTATGGTGAAGGCTTTCTTTTTTTTTTTTTTTTTTTGAGACAAAGTTTCGCTCTAGTTACCCAGCCTGGAGTGCAATGGCGCGATCTCGGCTCACCGCAACCTCTGCCTCCTGGGTTCAGGCAATTCTCCTGCCTCAGCCTCCCGAGTAGCTGGGATTACAGGCACGCACCACCATGCCCAGCTAATTATTTGTATTTTTAGTAGAGACTGGGTTTCACCATGTTGACCAGGATGGTCTCGATCTCTTGACCTCGTGATCCACCCGCCTCGGCCTCCCCAAGTGCTGGGATTACAGGCGTGAGCCACCACGCCCGGCCGGTGAACTTTCTTTAGTCCCTGGGCACTTAACAACGCACAACAGTGGTACTTGGCTGTGCATTGGGAGTCGAGGGAGGATAGGAAGGGTGTGGAGCTGTTGATGCTGCCTCTGTTCGGTCAGGCACAGTTCCCTTAGGGCTGCTTGCATCTTGCCCGTATACACACATCAACAGCATCACCAGAGAAAAACGATCCTAAACACACCACAGTGGGTCCCAGGTGATCTGGGTGGAGGAAAAATTGCACTGGGTACAAGACCTCCGACTCTTAGGCACCAATTTGCTGTGGAGGGACAGGGCACAGTTTCTGCCTCCAGCTTCACAGCTTGGAACTGTCTCCATGTGGAAGAATGATGCCTCTGCAAAAACAACAAAAAGCCCTTTTAGGAGCTTAGACTGTAGAACCTCACCGTAGTGTTGTTCGTTTTCTGTTTCCTGTTTTGTTTCCACTGTAGTGTTTTGCCTACCCTTCGCTCCTTGCACTTTGCAGGTCCCATTCTCATTTGGTGTCTGTCTTCTCCTTTACCTAATGTATCCCCTGGTCCCCATTCCAGCTCCCTGTCCTCCCGTTCCAGGACTTCCCATGGAAGCAGGGCCACCCTTGAGCTTCCTAGGGGACACTTGTGGTCAGGGCTGGCATGCATGATTGTGCCGTCTGTTCACAGAACCAGGGCGCCCCATTGTAGGAGGGAGTATGAATTCTCACCGATGATGAACCAGAAGCCGCTGGCGATTGAGAATATCTGTGACCCACACGGAGAGAAACCTGCCCTCAGAGAGCTGCATTTTTTTTTTTTTTTGAGACGGGGTTTCGCTCTCGTTACCCAGGCTGGAGTGCAATGGCACAATCTCGGCTCACTGCAACCTCCGCCCCCTGGGTTCAGGCAATTCTCCTGCCTCAGCCTCCTGAGTAGCTGGGATTACAGCCACGCGCCACCACGCCCAGCTAATTTTTTTGTATTTTTAGTAGAGACCGGGTTTCACCATGTTGACCAGGATGGTCTCAATCTGCCGACCTCGTGATCCACCCGCCTTGTCCTCCCAAAGTGCTGGGACTACAGGCTTGAGCCACCGTGCCCGGCCTTGTTGTTTTATCCAGCCCACACTGTGCCAGCCCGGCGGAGCCACCTCCTGTGGGGCTCTGTCTGTCCTCCTTGGACGCAGGTAGTATGTGGGCTTATGTTGCCCTGGCTGGCCCTGCCTTCTTCACTACTGGCCAAGCAGTGTCAGGCCGTAGATCTTTGAAGGGCTGAACCGGAAGAGAAACCCTCCCCTCCATGTTTCTTATTTATTTATCCCTGGTAGTTTGTAGCCTTACTCTGCTTAGAAAAGACTTCATTGATTGCTTGGGAAAGAAGGGAGTCTCACTCATGTATACAGATAAAGTGGATCTTCAGGAATCATAGTTATGTGAATATGGTTTCACTCTAACTCCTCACATGAAAGGGAAACATTAAGAAGCAGCCAAGTGTGTGTTTAGTGCCATCCGATGTCAAGGGCCCCAGAAAACAGTCTCAGGCATTTGCTGTGTGAGGCCAAACCTCCTGAATTGCTTGTGAGAGACAGCGAAAGCACTGAAGGAGAAGCAGCCACAATCTAACATCGGTGCTGTCTTCCCGTGTGTTAAAGACGTGCCTAGCGCACCTCAGATAGATAACCCTAACATCCAGAATGCAACCCCTGCGGCCCCCTGAACTGCCCTATTTTGTGGTGTACAGATTGTAACAGAAGCGACATTCATGGCTTAGCATATGCCACTCTGAGTCGGCGAGCTGCGCTAGAGAAAACAACCAGTGTGTGCGGTCCCTTCCCATCTTCTGCTGCAGGGAATGTGGTCACATGGGGCATTTTCTGCTTAAACAAGTCCTTTGTCTGACTGGCAGCTGGTTGGGGTATTGGCGATCTGCTGCCAACATCTGGGAATCATTTCCACAGCTCTGCCTGGGTTGGAAGCTCAATTCACGTCTTGGTGTGAATGTCTGAAGGCAAAGCAATTTCAGCAAGCCTCAGGAATCCCAGGGACCCTTGTAAGATGCTGTCAGGGTTAAGCATTCTCGTTCTTACTGCACATTTTGCATTTTTTTTTTTTTTCCTGATACTGCAGCAGGGGCAAAGGTGGGGGGGTGAGTGGGGGCAGTGGTTTGGGAAGAAGGATATTAGATAAACAAATAGAAAGCTGGAGAAGCCCAGGCTTGAATCCTCAGCAAAATACTGACCTTCTGACTTGAGGCAAGTAACTTAACCTTGCTAAGCTTCCGATTCTTCTGTTAAATGGAGATCATCATAACTTCTTTACAGGATTACGGAGAGGATTAGATGAAAATGTGATAGTGCTTGGCAAACCTCATCTGAATCCCACAGGTGATGTTAAGATGGCACTTGCCGTCAGAGGGATGGAGTTCTGTCCTCAGCCAAGTCTCAGAGTTCTCTCCTGAGTAGATGACTTTGGTCGCCATCTTTACAGGCTGTGTAGGTGACTGTGGCCCTTTGTTACCCCACCTAACGACTGTCCAGGCCTTCTTCGGGAATTGTAACACCTGGTATCACCTCTCTGAGAACAAAACCACCTACAGAAAAGGTTGAAGAGCACTTAGCCCTTTAACGTCTCACCTATGATGCACCAGATGTGCTGGTGATGGAGAGTATCAGTGACGCACACAGAGGGAGACCTGCCCTCAGAGAGCTGCACTTTGGAAGAGTTCCAGGTAGGGGGCTACACACTTCTACATCATTTGAAGAGGTTTCTTTCTTTCTTTCTTTTTTTGAGATGGAGTCTCACTCTGTCACTCAGGCTGGAGTGCAGTGGCACGATCTCTACTCACTGCAACCTCCACCTCCGGGTTCAAGCAACTCTCCCACCTCAGCCTCCTGAGTAGCTGAGATTACAGGCACCTGCCATCATGCCTGGCTAATTTTTGTATTTTTAGTAGAGACGGGGTTTCACCATGTTGGCTAGGATGGCCTTGATCTCCTGACCTTGTGATCCACCTGCCTCGGCCTCCCAAAGTGCTGGGATTACAGGCGTGAGCCACCGTGCCCGGCCTTTTTATACACATTAAACCTGCAAATGCCCCCACAAGCTGGCCGTGTTCTTATCCCATTGATTATATGTAGAAACTGAAGCACAGAGGGAGGAAGTCACTTGACCAAGTTCGCACAGCTAGTAGGCAACGTGTTGGTATCCGAGTCAGGTGTCTGATTCCGGAGGCCACAAACCAGAATCTAAGCTCCAAAGGGTAGGGACATTCATGTCTTTGTTCTTGGCTGAAGCTCCAGTACCCAAAAGAACACTCGAGAAATGTTTGTTGAATGACTCAACAATGCTCTTAGCCACCATGTTCTCCTGCCTCCAAACTCAAGATGGGTTGCAGTGGATAGGGGTCATTGAATAAATGATCTCAGTGTGAGCTGGAAGGACAGAACGGGTGCCATGCGTGCCACGGAAGCTCTTGGGGGGGAGCATTTTGACCAACAACTCTTTATTCTTCTGATTTTGTTAGTTACTAAAATACTGCTTTCTGTCTCATGCAGTAAAAGCAAAAGGTTTTTCAGTGACTTATAAGGCTCTGCACACTGTCTGTCCCCTCCCCTCTTCGTCGGCCAGTCTCCCACCTGCTTACTCTGCTCCAGGCATACTGACCTCCGTGCTTTTCCTCTAAAAGCACCAAGGCCGCTCCCTCCTGGAGGTTTTGCTCCTCTGCTTGGCTTAGCCAGCCTTTCCTTCAGATCTTTGCTCAAATGCCACTTTCCTGGAAAGGCCCTCCGTGGCCTTCTGATTTAAAATGACAACAGTTCCTACCACTGCAGCCCTTCCTCCCACAAGGTACTTGCTGCATGATGAATGTTTGTTCAGTGAATGAATCTCAGACAATTGGAAGATGGGCAGCTAAGTCTTCAGATTGTCCTGCATTGAAGTGCTGGGAGAAGTTTGCGTATTTTCTGACTCAGCTCAAACCACGTGTTCAGGAATTTAAGTGTTTTTTTAGCTTTCTGATGTTTTGGGGGGATAGCTTTGTAACAAAGCATGATAAAAAGCAGTGTTGGCCGGGTATGGTGGCTCACGCCTGTAATCCCAGCACTTTGGAGATCGAGGCAGACAGATCATGAGGTCAGGAGTTCAAGACCAGCCTGGCCAATTTGGTGAAACCCCTGACTATACTAAAATTACAAAAAAAATTAGCCAGGCTTGGTGGCAGGTGCCTGTAGTCCAAGCTACTCAGGAGGCTGAGGCAAAAGAATC
This sequence comes from Callithrix jacchus, assembly GCF_049354715.1. Lineage (NCBI taxonomy): Eukaryota > Metazoa > Chordata > Mammalia > Primates > Cebidae > Callithrix > Callithrix jacchus. The sequence continues at coordinate 40,795,966 of NC_133520.1, read as the reverse complement.
GCTTGAACCCTGGAGGCGGAGGTTGCCATCAGCCGAGATCGTACCACTGCACTACAGCCTGGGTGACAGAGTGAAACTCCATCTCAAAAAAAAGAAAAAAAAAAAAGCAGTGTTGGGAAATTGAGATTCTTATTAAAGTCAGAGTATCTGGCTGTCATTTCAAGATGAGGTTTTGTTAAAGGATGGGACAAGGGACGCTGCACGGGACAATAAACCAAAGAAAGAGTTAAAACAGAGGAAAGAGTTATTAGTTACAGGATGAGCAACCAAGGCAGGGCTCTCCATCTTTTTCCTGTCTTGCTGAAAACCCATCTTTCCCTCCCTTGAATAAACTTCTTTGCTTTCTGTCCCCCTGCTTTGATTTAGTATTTTAATTCTATAGCTGTCTTAGTGAAATATGCAAAGCATTTGGGGGTAAAACCACGTGGAAGACATTATAGAAATCAAAGATGGATTATGTCCTGTGGTGTGGAGTAGAGGTTTAGCATGCGTGTGAATCGCACTGTTGCTGAAAAGCCCCGTGTGTCCAGGGCCATTGTCTATCAGCTGAATAAGACACTGGCTCCTTGATGAGGGCACGGGAAGGAGGAATGTAAGGGGGACCGCCGTCATAATTCGGTTAGAATTCGGTAAAACTGGAGCATAAAGAGGCCTGATTGACATCCCTACTTTTTATACTGAGAGATGTCCCTGATGGTGAGGTTTCTATTTTCTTACCTCTAAAAGGGAAATAATGAATGTTTCTATGTCTTCTGTCCTGTGAGGAATGTTTCTTTTATTTTTCTTCTGTCCTGTGTCTGTGATGAATGTTTCTTTTATTTTTATCTGATTTCACAAGAACAGAAGCTGAGTCTGTTTCCCTCTACCATACTTAGCATCATGCCTGTTGCATAGATCAATATATGGATGTTGAAAGCATGAATCAACCATACTGGAAAACTTAGATCTCTCTTGCTTTTCAAGAGAGTCAAATACTTAAAAGAAGCTATGGGGCCAGGCGTGATGACTCACACCTGTAATCCCAGCATTTTGGAAGGCAGAGGTGGACAGATCACAGGTGAGGAGTTCAAGGCCAGCCTGGCCAACATAGTGAAACCCCAGCTCTACTAAAAAAAAAAAAAATTAGCCAGGTGTGGTGGTGGGCACCTGTAGTCCCAGCTACTTGGGAGGCTGAGGCAGCAGAATTGCTTGAACCTGGGAGGCAGAAGTTGCAGTGAGCAGAGATTGTGCCACTGCACTCCAGCCTGGGCAACACAGTGAGACTCTGTCTCAAAAAAACAAAACAAAACAAAACGGAAGCTATGGGATTGTGCTTTCGAGCAGCACAATTTATTGTATAGCATCAGAGTTTTCATCATTCCAAGTATTCGTGATAAAAATCATTCTGAAGGCTAAACGGAGTATTTTCCATTGTCGATTTCAACATGGTTACCCTTAGCAGCACACTGTTTCTGATGATCATGTATCACTCTCCTTAGCATGTGTAAAAAATGACCTTAGCATCACATTGTAATTACAAGCTTTTTTTTTCTGGCACCTGGTGTTCTTGTTCATGAAGCTCACTGAAATTCGGGAAATAGAGTTTCAGGAGCCTGGAAATAAGAGCACATGTCGTTTCCTCGGCATTCTTCAAAGCCAAAGCCTTAAGAGTCCATGGTTTGTCCTTTTAAACTCCAGCGAAGGAAAGAAGGGGCCTTGGCAGTGACACAGAAGGCGAAATTCTCTTGGGGCTCTGCCATGAAAAAGGATATAATCAGTATCAGGGAAGACACTTTGAATTTTTTTTTAAATGAACAAATATAAACCATAACTTAAAATTTCTTTCCAGTCTCTTTGGTGCTTCAGAATATATGTGGCTCATTTTTCTCTAATAAATTTCCATTTATTTCCATAGTCATCTCCTTGGAGCTCAATCTAGAGTGACCAGGTAGTATTTGTGAAGAAAACAGAGTTTTGTTTTGTTTTTTTTTTTTACCATGGCTCTCCTGAATTTTAGAGGCACTTAAGAGGGACGAAAAAAACTCTCCATGGTCTTAGGTTCTTATGCATACTCTTACCATCTAAAAGTGTTTCACAATAAAAATAATACCTTCGTTTTGACCTTTGAGGAACTCCAAGTATCAGGTTAAAAACTGGGAGAGGTGGTGAAAGAGAATCAGTGATTCCAGTGTTTCATGGAGTCTGACCTGGCCCGGGCCCAGCGGGGCTGCAGGATACCCCTTCATCTCCCTGTCTCTGCAGCCCTATCACTCACCACGCTCTCCAAGTCTCCTGGGAACACACACGGAGAGCCTGGTGGCCATAGCAGACACTGCTGGTCTCCCTCTGCCTCCAGCCCCTTCCCGCCTCATCATTCACCTGCACAAACCCTTACGGTTCTCAAGGCACCTGCGACTCTGCCTTCAGTTTTGCTCCGGCTGCAGGACCCTCCTGCACTCACACGTGGGGTAGGCCGGTGCCAGGAAGTGAATGCCTCTTGGCAGCAGGCCCAGGTAAGCCTGGCAGGAGCTGGAGGGTCCACCAGCTCCTTTAGCTCTTGGTGGGGATAACTCTGAGGCATGGTCTGTCCTGTCTCCCATATTTTCCAGGGAGGATTGAGCCCCAGTGGCCCATGTCCATAACCTGCTTGATGACACAGACTCTGGGATCGTCCTTTCTTCGCTTCTCACTTCCCCACTTTCTTATAGCTGTTACCTAGAGTCACCTCCCAGTTAAACCTACCAGCACCTCATCCTTGTACAAGGGTGTTTCTGAGGGAACTTGGTGTACGATATTGGAAGTATATCCTCTTTCATCCATCCATCCATCCATTTGTCTCTCTACCCACCCACCCACCTATCCATCCATCCATCCATCCATCCATCCATCTTTCCATCTACCCACCCACCCACACATCCATCCATCCACCCACCCACCCACCCATCCATCCATCTCTCCATCTACCCACCCACCCACCCACCCACCCACACATCCATCCACCCACCCACACACACATCCATCCATCCATCCACCCACCCACCCATCCATCCATCTCTCCATCTACCCACCCACCCACCCACCCGTCCATCCACCCACCCACCCATCCACCCATCCATCTCTCCACCCACCTACCCACCCACCCACCCGTCCACCCACCCACCCACCCGTCCATCCACCCACCCATCCATCTACCCACCCACCCACCCATCCATCCATCCACCCACCCACCCACCCACCCACTGTCCATCCATCTACCCACCCATCCATCCATCCATCCACTCATCCACCCACCCACCCACCCACCCATCCATCCATCCATCCATTCATCTCTCCATCTACCCACACACCCACCCACCCATCCGTCCATCCATCCATCTATCCATCTATCCATCTATCTCTCCTTCTACCCATCTACTCATCTATCCATCCATCCATCCATCCATCCATTCATCCATCTCTCTATCTACCCATCTACCCATCTACTCATCTATCCACCCACCCACTCATTCATCCAACAAGCATTTGGTGAGTTCATGCTACATGCTGTATGCCAGGTATTGTCTTAGGTACTGAGGAGAGCCTGATACAGCCAATAATACTGGATGGCTTTGGGAATTTCTCTGTCCTGAACTTCCGTGCTGTTGCTCACTGTCCTATCGTGGGACTGGCTGCCCTGCTGGACTGACAAAAAGAAAGGAGTTTTATTTTAAATAGCTTGCTGAGTTTTTCTTTTCTTCTTTCTTTCTTTCTTTTTTTTATTTTTACTTTAAGTTCTGGGGAACAGGTGCAGATCTTGCAGGACTGTTATATAGGTATACACGTGCCGTGGTGATTTGCTGCCTCCATCCTCCAGTCATCTACACTAGGTATTTCTCCTAATGTTATCCCTCCCCAATCCCCCACCCCCTGCTATTGCTCCCCTAGCCCCGCACCCCCCAACGGACCCCAGTGTGTGATGTTCCCCTCCCTGTGTCCATGTGTTCTCATTATTCAATACCCACTTATGAGTGAGAACATGCGGTGTTTGGTTTTCTATTTTCTTTCTTCTCTCTCTCTCTCTCTGTCTCTGTCTCTCTCTCTCTGATGGAGTTTTGCTCTGTTGCCCAGGCTGGAATGAAGTGGCATGATCTCACCTCACTCCAACCTCCACCCCTCTGGTTCAAGCGATTCTCCTGCCTCAGTCTCCTGAGTAGCTTGGACTACAGGCATGTGCCACCATGCCCGGCTAATTTTTGTATTTTTAGTAGAGAAAGGGTTTCACCATATTAGCCAGGCTGGTCTCAAACTCCTGACCTCAGGTGATCCCCCTGCCTCGGCCTCCCTAAGTGCTGGGATTACAGGTGTGAGCCACCACACCCAGCCTCTGTATTTTCTCTGTACACTGAATTCTAAACTCTCAGTTGGGAGATTCTGCCAACGAAACACTCTTTGCAGTCTCCCACCTCTGCCACCTGGGCCTGCTTGATGCTGAGTGATGAACCCCCGAGTACCTGCACACCCCGCCGATTGTCAGCAGTAGCAGTAGCAGGGACAGTTTGAATTTGGAATGTAGACATTTTGTAAACCGGCTCAGAGAAGTAACTGGCCACCATCCTCCCCTCTGCGATGTGCAAGCTGAAGAGCTGGCTCATGCGGTCGTGGGGTTGGCACGTCCAAACTCAGCACAGCTAGAAACTCCAGCAAGCCTTGACGTTGCCACCCTGAGTCCAGGGGCAGTCTTCAGGCCTTCAGCTGACTGGATGAGGCCCACCCGCATTCGAGGAGGGTAATCTACTTTTCTCAGAGTCTACTGACTTTCAGTGTTAATATCAACTGGTAAATATGGCCAAAACAACATCTAGTCTAGCATTTGACCAAAACTGGACACCATGGCCTGGCCAAGTTGACACATAAAATTCACCACCTCAAGAATTGGCACTAAGTTTAACATGAAAACGATTTGTGATTAGTGCAATTTATCAGGTGCCTATTGAGGCCAGCTGAGGTTCTGAGGTTCTTCCTCCCCGCTCCCCCCGCCCTCAGAGAGAGAGAGAGAGAGTCTCAGAGTCTCACTCTGTTGCCGAGGCTGGAGTGCAGTGGTGCGATCTCAGTTCACTGCAACCTCCAACTCCTGGATTCAGGTGATTCTCCTGCCTCACCCTCCTGAGTAGCTGGGATTACAGGCGCGTGCCACCATGCCTGGCTAATTTTTGTGATTTTCATAGAGATGGGGTATTGCCATGTTGCGCAGGCTGGTCTCAAACTCCTGACCTCAAGTGATCTGCCTGCCTTGGCCTCCCAAGGTGCTGTGATTATAGGTGTGAGGCGCCACTCTGGCCCCCGGAACGTGTTTGTTGGTATTCAGGCTACTCAGGTGTTGCACCTGCAGGCTCGGCGCACACCCGTCCTCTCCCTCTGCCGAGCTCCTGTCTTCTATCCTTTGTTCCTCAGTGTCCCCACCTGTTAATGTGTTGAATGTAAACCCTGTGTCTTTTGGATAAATCAGAGAATCCCATATCATTTATTACTTAGGATCCTGAGCATTCAGTTTTAGCTTTCACACTAAAGACAGAGGAAGGTAAAACTAGATACCATTAATCTTTACACTTCTCCTGTGGTCCTGATTGATCTGCAGCGGATTTATCACTTTGCATGTTCTGCATTTCCTTTACACTGGGCATGTAAGGAGCGTTGATTTATGGAGCCCGGATCATGCTTGGTTGGGGAACGGGAGGAGGGAAGCGGAGTGTTATTCGAACTGCAGTGAATTTAAACATCGCGAGTATTTCTTTACACGGGCAGTGGGGAAAGTCCCAACGTAAGTCTATTGCTACGGGAGCTCATAAATTAGAAATAACAAGACCATTTCCTATACACCTGGAGCTTCAAAATTACATGCCGTTAATTCTGTGATGGCCCCTTCACAAAAGAGGCATTGAGGGTGACAACTCAAACAGGATCTCCACCACAGCCACAAAACCCAAACGGCGATTCACCTCGTGTGTTTTAACTTTCTTCAACATAAGGGAAGTGACTTGCCTGAAACGCAGAATCTGAGAATTTAGTCCCATTTTTTTTTTCCTCGAACTTTTCTCTCTCGTTACTCTCCTCTCTCTTTCTTGTTTTATGTTTTCTAATTTTACATACATTTTAAAACAAGTCTAACAGCATCAGAAGATGAAACACAGGAAAGCTTCTTTACTTTCCACTATGTTCTGAGCCATAAATCCTTCCTGTACTCAAATAATACACCCCAGCTGGGCTGGTGGATGACTTTGTTTAGCCTCTTAAATGTTTTAGCACCTGTACACCATGGAGCTCCCAAGAGTGGGGAGATTATGTTTCCTTCTGTCCCCAAGGGATTGCTTTTCACCTGGGCCATATGTAGCTGCTGTGTGCCACATTACAGAGGTTCAGAGTGAGCAGCCCTGGGAAAAAGGAAGTTCTAAGGAGGTACAGACACAGCTTCAAGTCCCATGTATTTTACTTCTTCATCTTGTTCTTTGAGAACTTCATTTACTTTCTTTGAGAAAATACATCAAGGAGAAAGGATATACATTATATTGATTTTTACAGAACCTTAAAAATGTCATGCCAGGGCCAGGTGCAGTGGCTCAAAACTGTAATCCTAGCACTTTGGGAGGCCAGGGTGGGCAGATCATGAGGTCAGGAGTTCAAGACCAGCCTGGCCAATATGGTGAAACCCCATCTCTTCTAAAGATACAAAAAATTAGCCAGGCATGGTAGTGGGTGCCTGTAATCACAGCTACCTGCGAGGCTGAGGTGGGAGAATTGCTTGAACCCGGGAGGCAAAGGTTGCAGTAAGCTGAGATTGTGCCATTGCATTCCAGCCTGGACAACAGGGTGAGACTCCATCTCAGAAAAATAAAAAGTCATTCGAGAAGCTTCGGAAGTGAGTTTATACTATTAAACCACCCTTTCACTCCTAGGTATATACCAAAGAAAAATGAAATGAAGGCTGGTGTTCACAGAGAGACTTGCACATGAATGTTCATGGCAGTATCATTCATCAAAGCCCCCAAAATGGAAACTACCCAAACAGCCACCAGCTGATACATGAATAGACCAAACATGGATATCCAGCCAGTAAATGCTCTTTAGAATCCTCCAACTGCTGCTACGCACAACACGGTGAAATCTCAAATGGTGATGTTAAGTGAAAGAAACCAGATCTCACCTCTGCAGGCGGAAGGCCACCTGTGCTATGATTTCCTCTCTGCGAGGGCTAGACAGCAGAAATCAATCAAGTGACAGGAAGCCTATCAGTGGCTGATGGGAAACGAGGGTGGGAGGGAGGAACCGATTACAAAGGGGCGTGAGGAAATGTCTGGGGATAATGGATTTGTTTATGATCTTGACTGTGATGGCTTCACAGGTGGATACATGTGACAGAACTCATCAAAGTGTGCAGTTTATTATATGTCAGTTACATTTCACTAAAGCCAATAAATGATGGGGAGGAGTGGTGGTGCACAGCTGTCATCCTAGAACTTAGGGAGGCCGAGGCAGGAGGATCACTGGAGTCTGGGAGTTGGAGACCAGCCTGGGCAAGATAACGAGACCCTGTCTCTACAAAAAACAAAAAGCCAGATGTAGTCGCGTGTGCCTGTAGTCCTAGTCCTAGCTACTCTGGAGGCCGAGGTGGGAGGACTGATTGAGCCCAGGAGGTTGAGGCTGCCGTGACCACGATTGCACCACTGCCCTTGAGCCTGGATGAAGGAGCAAGACCCTGTCTCAGAAAAAGGGAAGAAAAGAAAGGTAATAGATGACTTTTGTTGGGATTCGAGAAAACGTTTTGAGATGGAGTGAGAATTGTCTTAAAAAGTAAATGGTCATTTTCCTCTGGAAGGAAGAGTTAGTAATAGGAACCCTATGAAAGTTAAATTGGATTAGCCTCATTTAACTTTTTTATTTTTTCCCAAGGGCTCAGGATAAGATAGCACTGTGGGAAATCTCCAAATTGGTACACAAATCTCAATTATTGTAGGTAATAAAAAAATCATCAAAGTAGGATAAAGGAGAGAAACGAGCAGAGGAACTCGAATGAGAGCAAGGAGAAACATTCTGGGTAAAATAATTGAAATTATTTTTATGAGATGACAGACATGGGGAAACTGTTTATAATTGAGGCAGGGGATTTCAGGACTTTGCTGCCGAAGATTCAGCCTCAGATCGCCAGGAATAACACACTGCACTGGACATCATCAGGGAGGATGCTGAAACAAGTGAAAGGACCACCCTACCCCTGCACAGAGTGAACATTTCTTTGAACCTAGAAGTTTCAGTAAAGTTCTGACAAGTTCACCTTATAAATATAAAAGCGAAGCAAAGACCATTAAGTGAGTAGAGAGACGCCCATTGGAGAACAGACATTTGGAAGAACTCCCGAGTCTGGCTGACCAGGTCTGGAATCGGAGCAGCTCATTTGGCACATGGGTAGATTCTTCATTAGGTCTTGGAACTATCTCTTAAGACTGGGAAGAGGCAGCCTTAGGGAACAACACACGCTGTATTCCACATCCTAAGACAGAGTACTGACTGAGGATGTCGATCTGCAGGTCCACATCCATCCACAGAGGGCAGGCTGACTGGCACTATTAGGCAAAGCCAGGAGCGTTTGGGAGCAAATCCCCAGCTCCTGATTCCATAGAGGGTCACGGCCTGCCTCTCTGGCACAAGAGTTGGAATTCTCAGCTAAATGCCGCAGGACTCTGTCCAATGGGCTAGCTGTTCTAGTCTGTTTCCGCAGTAGTCATGTATTTATTTGTTTGTTTATTGAGACAGAGTTTGGCTCTTATTGCCCAGGCTGGAGTGCAATGGCATGATCTCGGTTCACCCCAACCTCTACCTCCCAGATTCAAGCGATTCTCCTGTCTCTGCCTTCTGAGTAGCTGCCACCATGCCTGGCTAATTTTGTATTTTTAGTAGAGATGGGGTTCTCCATGTTAGGCTGGTCTCGAACTCCCAGCCTCAGGTGATCCACCGACCTCAGTCTCCCAAAGTGCTGGGATTACAGGGTGAGCCACTGCACCTGGCCAATCTGCCGTAGGACTTTCTAGATCATTTTAAAAAGTGGCTTTATTCTGAGCATTTTTATCAAGTAACAAATCAGCTGCCATAAAAGCTGGAAGTTGGCTGAAAGTGGGAGGATTTAGAAGCCCTTTGGGCACGTCCAGATTGGAAGCAGGTCATGGGGCCCTCTTTTAGGAGGCAGACTCACAGGCGGGTTGCTGTGGATGACCTCAGGTGTCTCATGTTTTGGGTAGGAATGTCAGCAGAGCAGATGTGAGGCATTTTCCCCAAGCACCTGGATTGTTTCATGCCCAACAGGAGGAAAGACAGGAAGGTATCAAATCCAAATCGGTGCAGTTGCTTGGAAGAAGGACAGGTGATGGCCTGGCGTTCTCTCCCTGGCTTCCTGTGGAATTCCAAAGTACTGCTCTGGGATTGTGAACTCCAGCCATCTGTGTGCCTGCAAGCTGGAAAGCAGTGCAGCTGGTGTCTACCACCGTCATTAACAGGGGTGTGGAGCAAGTTGACGTGACACACCCCTGTCCGCTGCTCTAATCACCAGGAGGGGGCTGAGTGTGAAATTCACATTTGAAAGTGAAGATGCAGGAAGCCTAACAGCTCCCAAAGGAAATGGCCACCAGGTTTTCTGTGTTTAAAAAAAAAAAAAGGAAGGGTACATTTTAGAAAAAATATTGACTTTTTCCCAAGCTGTCTGTACCTCAGCCACAACTACATAAGAGAGTCTCTCTCTCTGTTGCTGGCGTCCTGTCTGCTGTGATCGTAGAATTTTCTGATGCAGCCCATCGTGGCGTCCTTATCCTCCTCCCATTTCATCTGCCGGCTCCTGGGAGAGGAGGTTCCAGTTCGCTCGGCTAATGAGTGTGTGATTCCGACAGTAATGAGCAACACAGACCCTGGGAAGAGGAACAAGAATAATACATTCCCATATTTTTTATGTGGAGATTGATAATCAAGGCTAGCAGTCCCGGCAGAAGGTGAACAACACTTTCAACAGCGGGGAAAAGATAATAAAATATCTCCTGCTGCTTAACAATTGTTGGGTGGAAACAGTCCCTGCAACTGCACTTCAGGGCTCATAAAGCCTCAGTAAAGTCCGTCAAGGGCCTTTTTTCTTGGTGAGGGACCATTTTTTTCATGCAGTTATGATAGCATCTGGTTCCCGTCCCTGAGAGTGCACAGAATCCACAGGCGCTGGCAGACGGAAGCAGGGGAAGAGCCCTGTGCAGAGCCATCTGGTTCCTCTGATGGGTTTTGGGCAACTTCTGATCTACGGGGCATCGTCATCAGAATGCAGATTGAGATTTAGTGGGTGGCCATTGAGCACCTGCTAGGTGCCAGGCGCCGGCTTAGGGTATTTCGTGAATCCTGACAACTGTGAGGTCAGTACTGCCATTTCAAAAACAATACTATGGAAAACAGAGCCCTAGACTCCTTAAGAAACATACCCAGGGCACACGGCTGACAAGCGGCAGGCTGAGATCCCCCAGCCTGGTGGCCTTTCCCCTGTTGCTGCAGAGATGGAGGAAGAGGTGAGAGTTGCTTCCTGTCCATGCTCTGGGTCCGTTGAAATGCTTCTGCATCTGCTTATACCGGTGTTCATGCACGTGCGTGTTGAGAAGGGAGGCCGTTTTCCAGAAGACTCAAAGTAAATGATAGGGATCCTAGGTAACCTGCTGTTTTAAGTCGGGGTCCTCAGAAGCAGATCTTGAAGTGGGGATTTCTCTGCAAGTGATTTATTAAGAGTGTGGCTCCCAGGGAAACTGGGAAGAGAATACAGGAGGCAGGAAAGGGAAAGAGACAAGAAAGCCAAAGATGAGTCCATTCTCAGGCAAAATCTGGTGGAGAGCGGCTTTTGGCTTCAGCCTGACAGTGCTGCGGGATGGTTGCCGTGGGGAAGAGGCAGGTAATGAATCCCAGGCCCTTTCAGCAGCTCTCCCTCCAGGCCTGCAGGTCAGTCAGGCCCTTGAAAAAGAGGCTGGCTGTCAGAAGCAGAAACACTTGAAGGAGCTCACAGAAGGGGTCTTGGCTGAGCGCGTGGTCCCCTACACCCCTGTCCCCACACCTCGTGGAGGAAGTGGGCGCTGTGGAAATGGCAGAAGAGCTGCAAGATTAACCAGATGCCCCTGGTATGTTCAAGCAACACCATCCGCTGTATTTCCACAGAAAGGGTGTTGATTTTCCTGAATTCTAGGGGTGGTGTTTTCATCACTGAGTTCAGATGCCTTTGATGGGTGAGCCGCCTTCGAACCAAGTCAGCATGAAACAGAAGGCTGGGTTATTTCATGTTGTTTGATGTAATAGCACAAGGTAGACGAATGTCTCTTGAGAATGAAGGGAAGTTGTTCCTAAGGAAATGTTCACGTTCTCTTACAAGGTGGGAACATGAGAAGGGAAGATGAAACGTGGAGGGCTGCCCAGCAGGAAGCCCCCGCATCTGAGACCCTGCTTCGACTTGAAGCGCCATGGATTCCAAAATCCCTCTGGGTCTTCTTCAAAACCAATAGCCACATGTAAAAAAAAAAAATACCATATACATGTGAACCCATAGCAGCAACATTTTAAGTGGAAACAGGTTTCTTCCATTGTAAAGCAATATGAACTCTGTTAGGGAGTCTAGGGGTCCCCCCATGTCTCCCAGCTGAACATGAACTCCACGTTCCTGTGTAATTTACAGCAGAATCTGTCCTTTGCTCACGTCTATCTGTCATCAGCCAGCACTGCGTACTCTGGAAGCTAGCATGGTGTGGTTTCAGTGTTGTGACCAAGTGGAGACAAGAAGGCATGTTTCTCCTCTTTGGGCTGTTTGGAAAGTACAGACAGAATCCAAGGCATGGTCACCATGAATTCCAGCACAGCTACGCTTTGGATTACAGCAGAGGTGCAGTGTTCCCCTCTTCCGGGACGATGGCTGGCACGTGGCGTGTGGTTGACCGAACGGTTGTCCTGAGATGCATGGCTGCGTTAAGGCCCACACTGGGCTTGGCTGCCTCTAGACAGGGAGCTTGGATAGTGTCAGTCAAAAAAGTATAAGAAACTTAAGCAAAGCGTAAGTAGCTGTGATGTGTCCCAGACATCATGACCTCAGAAACAGAGTGGCCGTGTAGGTGGCTGCTCTCCAAGAGGCTCAGAAGGGCATCACATCTGGGGGCCCAGGCCACCGACTCCTAAGTGTGTCTCAGGAAACCCTGGTCTTCCAGGCACCCTAAGCCTGCGCAGCACCATCAAAGGGGCATAGATAACCATTGAGAAGGCAATGAATAAAAATGTTCATATGGTGATCATGGAATCATAAGTTTTCAAGTGTCCTCATCCTTTAGAGATATAGACTAAAGTATTGACAGATGAAATGCTGTGATTATGGGATTTTTGTGACAATAATAATAGAGAAGTGCGTGTGTGTGTACCCACACCTGTGCGCACATGCGGGGTACATGTGGAATAAGATTGGTTATGGATTGATAATTGACAGAGAAGTGTGTGTGTGTGTACACACACCTGTGCACATGTGTGGGGTACACGTGGAATAAGATTGGTTATATATTGATAATTGACAGAGGAGTGCATGTGTGTGTACACAAACCTGTGCGCACGTGCGGGGTACACGTGGAATAAGATTGGTTATATATTGATAATTGACAGAAGTGCGTGTGTGTGTGTACACACACCTGTGCATATGTGCGGGGTACACGTGGAATAAGATTGGTTATATATTGATAATTGACAGAGGAGTGCGTGTGTGTGTACACAAACCTGTGCGCACGTGCGGGGTACACGTGGAATAAGATTGGTTATATATTGATAATTGACAGAAGTGCGTGTGTGTGTGTACACACACCTGTGCATATGTGCGGGGTACACGTGGAATAAGATTGGTTATATATTGATAATTGACAGAAGTGCGTGTGTGTGTGTACACACACCTGTGCATATGTGCGGGGTACACGTGGAATAAGATTGGTTATATATTGATAATTGACAGAGGAGTGCGTGTGTGTGTACACAAACCTGTGCGCACGTGCGGGGTACACGTGGAATAAGATTGGTTATATATTGATAATTGACAGAAGTGCGTGTGTGTGTGTACACACACCTGTGCATATGTGCGGGGTACACGTGGAATAAGATTGGTTATATATTGATAATTGACAGAGGAGTGCGTGTGTGTGTACACAAACCTGTGCGCACGTGCGGGGTACACGTGGAATAAGATTGGTTATATATTGATAATTGACAGAAGTGCGTGTGTGTGTACACACACCTGTGCATATGTGCGGTGTACACGTGGAATAAGATTGGTTATATATTGATAATTGACAGAAGTGCGTGTGTGTGTGTACACACACCTGTGCATATGTGCGGGGTACACGTGGAATAAGATTGGTTATATATTGATAATTGACAGAAGTGTGTGTGTGTGTGTGTGTGTACACACACCTGTGCACATGTGCGGGGTACACATGGAATAAGATTGGTTATGGATTGATAATTGACAGAGAAGTGCATGTGTGTGTATGCACACCTGTGCACACATGCGGGGTACATGTGGAATAAGATTGGTTATGGATTGATAATTGACAGAGAAGTGCATGTGTGTGTACGCACACCTATGCACACATGCGGGGGTACATGTGGAATAAGATTGGTTATGGATTGATAATTGACAGAGAAAAGCGTGTGTGTGTGTACTCACACCTGTGCACACGTTCGAGGTACACGTGGAATAAGATTGGTTATGGATTGATAATTGTTGAAGCAGGGCAACAGCTACATAGGCTATTCTATTTTTGCATATGTTTAAATTTTTCCGTAATAATAGGTAAAACAGATCATAAACATAGTTTTTACTCACAGATCCCTCCAGAAGAATCTAAAAGCCCAGCCAGGCTGGTCACCGAGTATCCGCCAAGCTCTCCCAGGTGTCCACAAGGCCCCTGCTGCAGGTGAGGATGCCTGGCTCCCAGCTTTTGGTTGCCTTTACACCCACCACTCTGCTGTCCTCCGAGAACCCCATTCCTCCAGTCACAGGCCCCAGCATAACAATTCCACGATGGGCCTCCCTCCCTTATTTCTTGCAGAATTACTCTTTTTGTTTTTTTTTTGAGACGATGTCTCACTCTGTCACCCAGGCTGGAGTGCAGTGGCGCAATGCAACCTTCTGTGTCCTGAGTTCAAGTGATTCCCCTGCCTCAGCCTCCCAAATAGCTGGAATTATAAGCACACGCCACCACACCCTAATTGTGTATTTTTGGTAGAGACAGGATTTCACCATGTTGATCAGCTGGTCTTGAACTCCTGACCTCATGAACCACCTGCCTTGGCCTCCCAAAGTGCTGGGATTATAGGCGTGAGCTACCGCGCCTGGCTGCAAAATTACTGTTAACATGAATTCCAGGGGCTGTGTTCATTTGAGTGGCATCATCTATTACTATTTCATTTACCTCATCACATTTTTTTTCTCACATGAAGATATAGTCATGCGTCACTTAGTAACATATACGTTCTGAGAAACGCATTGTTAGGTGATTTCGTCATTGTGCGTACATCAGAGAATGCACTTAACATAAACCTAGATGGTGTAGCCTACTATGCGTCTCGGCTATAGGGTATAGCCTGTTGCTTCTAGGCTACAGTATAGCATGTTACTGTACCGAGTGCTCTAGGCAGTTGTAAGACAGTGCTAAGTATTTGCATATCTAAACATATATGAACATAGAGTAGGTATAGCAAAGATACAGTGTTATCCTCTTTGGGACCATGGCTGGCATGTGGTATGTGGTTGACTGAAAGGTTGTCCTGAGATGCATGGCTGTGTTAAGGTCCACACTGGGCTTGGCTGCTTCTATACAAAAGGATAAATTTCATATAGTGTCAGTCAAAAAAGTATAAGAAACTTAAGCAAAGAATAAGAAGCTGTGATTTGTCCCAGACATCATGACCTCAGAAACAGAGTGGCCGTGTAGATGGCTGCCCTCCAAGAGGCTCAGGAGGGCATCATGTCTGGGGGCCCAGGCCACTGACTCCTAAGTGTGTTTTTAGCCCCTGAGGCCATCTCCTTTTGGTCATTATGGAGATTCTGGAGCTTAATGACAAGGAACCTAGAGTGTAACCTTTAGATTTAAGAGCAATCGAAAGAATAACTCCAAAACCTGTTTATTGCAGGGCAGTTAACTCTTATGTGAACTCTGTCTCCTGATAAAGAGCCTCCCTGGTGGAGTGTCTGATACAATTGCAGTTCTGTTCTCTCCCCAAGTCCGCAAAGCATCAAAGTGGAGCTCTGGCCGCTCTCATTTTATATAGAGACAAGTTGTAACTGATCACTAGGGAGTTCCCACCAACATTGCTGTGGGTCCTGGAAAAGAAAAGGAGGTTCCATCATTTGGGAAGTAAGTTTCATTTTCTTTCCTATTTGGAGAGAGAGTTTCTGATTCCAGCCAGTGGTCTCTTCTGTCAATATATGTGTGCCTCAGACTCTGGAGACTGTCAGGATAGAATCTGATGGATTGATTGCATGTGAATCTGGCTACAGATGCAGCTCTCGGTTCTGTTTCAGCTTCACTTCTTCCCTCACTGTGTGGTGGGTGGAGCTGGGTCCTCTCGAGCCTTCCTGCTGTGCTTGCTGCTGCTACGGTGCCCACCATCCATCTGAATTGACAGCTTATGTGGCGCTTTGGGGTGCTTTGCGCAAGGTCACTTGAGACTGGTGGTGCTAAGGACTCATGGGTCATGTTCTAGCTTTAATGTTTTAATTCAATCCATTCCAACTTTTTTGTTTTGCATACCTACAAAGTGAATAAGAATATGCTTAGCACTGGGAGGAGAATTCCTAATGCTTCATAAGGACTGCACTGGTCTGAATGTTGGTGTGCCCCAAAATCTGTATGTGGGAAACTTGATCTTCAGTGCTGTAGTATTAAAGACGTAGAGCCTTTCGGAGGTGATCAGGTCACAAGCGCTCCACCCTCATGAACGGGATTAGTGTCCTTGTCAGAGAGACCAGTGGGAACTTGTCCCTCCTTTTGAGGTGGGAGGCGGGACTTGACTCTGGAGGTGGGCTCAGACACCTGACCGAAATAAGGACTAGGTAAAACAGGGAAGGGGCAGAAGCAGCTTTTGGTAAGACACGCCCACCAGTTGCCCATGTCAGTTTAGTACTGTGACAGCAACACTCAGGCGCTACCGCCTCTTTCTGTGGCAGTGACCCCATGACCCAGAACTTACTACCCTTTTCCAAGAAACTTCTGCATAAACAACCCCTTCATCTACATGTAATTAAAGTAGGTATAAATCTGACTGCAAAACTGCCCCGAGCTGCCACTCTCAGCACGCCGCCTGGGGGATGGCCCTGTTCTACAGAGCAGTATGGAGCCGCAGCACCGCCTCTTCAATAAAGATGTTTTCTTTTTACTACCCGCTCAGCCTTGACTTTTTCCCCAGGTGAAGCCAAGAACTCTCGTGGGCTAAGGCCTTCTTTGGGGCTCACTTGCCCTGCATCACCTTTGGCCATATGAGGACACATAGAAGCACTGTCCGTGTCAGGACCTCGCCAGACACCAAGTCTGCTAGCACCTTGACCTTAGACTTCCCGGCCTCCAGCTGGGACCAATAAATTCGGTTTCATTTGTTTCTGTTGTTGTTTGTTTGTTTGTTTGTTTTCCTGAGACAGGGTCTCACTCTGTCACCCAGGCTGGAGTGCAGCAGCGTGATCTTGGCTCGCTGCAAACTCTGCCTCTCAGGTGCAAGCAATTCTTCTGCCTCAGCCTCCCGAGTAGCTGGGATACAGGTGCACACCACCACAGCTGGCTAAGGTTTGCATTTTTTTAGGTAGAGCTGGGGTTTCATCATGTTGGCCTGGCTGGTCTCGAACTCCAGACCTTAGGTGATCTGCCCACTCGGCCTCCCAAAGTTCTGGGATTACAGGCGTAAGCCACTGTGTCTGGCCTGAATTCTGTTTTTTTTTTTTTTTTTTTTTTTTTTTGAGATGGAGTTCCGCTCTTGTTACCCAGGCTGGAGTGCAATGGTGCGATCTCGGCTCACCGCAACCTCCGCCCCCTGGGTTCAGGCAATTCTGCCTCAGGATGGTCTAGATCTCTTAACCTCGTGATCCACCTGCCTCGGCCTCCCAAAGTGCTGGGATTACAGGTGTGAGCCACCGCACTTAACTTCCCCAGTCTAAGGTCTTTTGTTATAGCAGCAGGACTGGACTGGGACAAGGTCTAATCTTAGTAGGAAGTAATTAACACGGATCTTGTGAGTTAAGGCTGATGCTCAGAAGACTGGAGGACACCTGGCAGCTCTCTCCGCATGGCGAGTGGTGGAAACACTGCTGTGACACTTCCATTTGGTCTGGAGTTTAATAGTCATTAGTCCTGGGAGGAGAATTCCCGGTAGATCTGGGATTGGCATCACAGCCTATAGTCAAAGTGTTGAATCCTCTTTTGCATAACAAAGCTACTTTGAATTTTAATAACTTTAATAATTTTAATAAACATTCATTCACTCAAAAATGTGTTTTTTGAACATCTATGGAGTCTAGATACTGGGGTCTACCAGGCTTCGGCTACCCTTGTGATTTTTAAAACCAGAAGCACCCAGAAACTATCAGATCCTTAAAGCAATACAAAATATTCGCAGCCATAGCATTCTCAGTAGAGACCCTCTAACGCCTGAAACAAGGAGACTGTTCCCGTCAGCACATCTGGACTTGAGGATTTTTTCTGTGTTGCAGCTTTTGGCCTGCGAGTTCAGAATAACATCGTTTAGATTTTGAACCAAAATGAACACAGCCACAGACAGTCGATCACGCTAATGGGAAGGAGCTGGAGCCCGCAGCTGCCATCAAGGCTCTCGCTTTCACTGAGCTCTGCACAGCCCCACAGATCCTTGTCATATGGAAGTGATTCGTGTAGGCTGAGAACAGTGGAGTGAAAAGAACCAGGACGTTTCTGAAAACCAGTGAGATTAATTTACAAGCCTGAGCCGAGAAACAAGCTGGACACACCACAAAGGAAATGCGTTTTCCCAGTAACTTTTTTTCTTTTTGGAGGAAGTTTGAGAGGACTTGCCTTTGAATTGCGTTTGTTTATGAGGTGTCTCGTAATCACTTCCGTTGTCGCTGGATCAGGAGGGGCTATGCTTTCTTCCCAGACCAGATTTCCGTGATTCAGTGCGCTTCAGGAGCTGCATTTCTGTCACCTTCTCTGTGGCTGACGTGCGCTTCCACTTTGTACTGCTAATCGACTAAGTCCATATGAGCTGGGAAGTGTGTTCACAAAACACCTGGCTCGCCTGAAGCTCTTTACATTTGACAAAATGGGAGACAGAAATTATAATGGCGTTTCCACTTGAGTCTACATTATGGGATTCTGTAATCAAGATGACTTTAAAACCGTCATCTGAATGAGGAGGTAAAACAGCCTTGATAGTTCTCTGCCGGACAGGAACAACAGACAAACACAAAGGACAAAAACGTGCATTTTAAATGACAGCTCGTCCCAAGGACATCCTCGTACTAGATGCTTTTTACAGTCTGATTATTCTCATATGCAGTTATTGCCAGTGTTTTTTGCTAATGGATTCGTTGCAAGTGGATTTGCCCTGCATGGAATGAGGAATGTCCATACGTGGTAGATGTGTTATTTATGGATGAGGAGAGAAAGTGGATCAAAGTGGTCTTTAGATGTGTGTGTTTTGCCGTGGGAAGCACCAACCTTACGGTCTGAAGTGCATTTGGTGTCTATCTGGGCAGAACATGGTGCACATGGTGAGTCTGCTCCACGCTCACGCCACTCAACCACGTGCCACCATCCACTGTTGCCCCTGCTTGGTATTCGAGGGCGCCGTTCTCTCTCACTTTTGTCTGTTGGTCTCGGGTCCATCTGTAGGTTGCTCTCTCTGTCCAGCTTGGAAACAGCACGATGACTCCTTCCAAATCACTGGATTCACAGGCTTGAGGGATTTGCCGTCATCTGAATGAGGCTTTGACTGACTAGGATTAGAATTTGAAAAGATTTTCACGGTTGCCTCAGGTGTGCTACAAGGTGGAGTGAATCATTTCCACTCAGTTTTAATGCTGGAGGGAGAAAGGAGTCATGATAATGAGATGGGAAAGAGAAGCTCGTCTTTTCTCAAAGATCCTTTCCATAAAGTTTAGGGTACTGTCCAGCGGGCCTGCGGCTGTGTGAGGATAATGATGGGTCTCGGGCTGTGGTTTCGGTGCCTTTGGCAAATAATTCCATTTCTCTGTGACTTCATCTGGGGAAAATGAGACATCTGGGTGATGTCGTACCTCTTGGGTTAGGTGGATTCTGTGATAGGATTTAGAGTAAAAAGTGTGTTTTATAGAAGACTAAAGGGATCTTCTCAGATTGGGGTACCTGCACCTCCAGGAATAGAGAGCAGTGTGCCAGGTGCTGCACGCAGCTTTCCAGTATGTCACCTCTACCTAGGACATTGATTTTTCCTTGAAGATTTGGTGGTGGGGGGAAGGGGAACCATTTTTTAAACAGTAAAAAATAGAGATATAGCATGGAATACAATGTGAAATGTGAATGAATTTTCAAGATGGAGCATGTACTTCTAAGTAATTTCTTTCGAGATTTGGACTGCTTTGGGGTATGCTTCCCCGTGGGAATTAATTCGGAGCGGCCCATTGCCGTTACATTTACTACCACAGAGAATTTGACTTCTGTTGTTTTTTCCGGAGAGACATTTTGACTTACTTTTTGTTCTCCCGTTGTTTTATTTGCGACCTCGTTTATTTCTGTGTCTCATTCGTTATTTCCTTCCTTCTGCTTTATTTTCTTTATGTTGTTCTTTTTTGTAACTTTTAGAATTTGAAATTTAACGCTTTTTAAAATTTTTATTGATGTAAATGTTTGGGCCATAAATGTCCTACCGTTCAGTACTTTAACTGTATTTTATGTAACATTTTGTTTTAGAGATTCTGCAATTCGGGTTTGAATTTCTCCCTTTACCCCCAAGAATTATGTAATATACAATTTTTAAATTCCTAAAGGTAACAGCCTTTCTGTTGTATTACTTTTATTTATTTCTGGTTTTCTTCTATTATAAACAGATAATATTATTTTTGTTTTTTAATTTATTTATCGAGATTATGTTTGTGAATTAGTCAATGTATAGCCATTTTTTATGAATTTTACTCTAGAAGGTGTATTTTCCTTTGGGTACAATGTATAATATGTATCCTGAAGATCTATCTTTTTTTTTTTTTTTGAGACAGAGTCTCACTCTGTCACCAAGGCTGGAGTGCAGTGGCACGATCTCAGCTCACTGCAACATCTGCCTCCCGAGTTCAAGCGATTCTCTTGCCTCAGCCTCCTGAGTAGCTGGGATTACAGGCATCCGCCATCATGCCCAGCTAATTTTTGTATTTTTGTAGAGACAGGGTTTTATCATGTTGATCACACTGGTCTTGAACTCCTGACCTCAGGTGTTCTGCCCGCCTCACCCTCCCAAAGTGCTGGGATTACAGGCATGAGCCACTGCACCTGGCCAAGATCTTTTTTTAAAAAAATTATTTATTGTGGCAAAATACATTTACCGTAAAATACATGATTCTGAGCATTTTAAAATGTACAATTCAGTGGCATTAATGACATTCACAGTGTTGTACAAGTATCACCACTACCTGTTTTCAAACCTTTTTCGTCACTCCAGGCAATCTCTGTAACCAGTAAGCAGTAACCCCCCACTCTCCTCCCCTCAACCCTCCAGTCTGCTTTCTGTTTCTGTGGATTTGCATACGCATAAAAGTGGAATCATATAGTATTTATCCTTTCATGTTGGATTTCTTTCACTTGGCATAATATTGTCAAGGTGTATCCATGCGGTAGTGTGCATGGAAATTGTATCCCTTTGTATGGCTGAATGACAGCATGCCATTGTGTTATGTATACCATACCTGTTTATTCATTTGTCCATTCACAGACGCTTGGATTGTCTCCACCTGTGGCCATTATGGATCATGTTGCTCTGAACACTGGCATTCAACTGTCTGTTTCGGTCTCTGTGTTCAGTTCTTTTGGGTTTACAACTATGAGTGGAATTGCTGGTCATACAATAATTGTATGTTTAGCTTTTTGAGGAGCTGCCCAGCTGTTTTCCACAGCAGGTGCCCATTTGCCCATCAGCAAATGGCTTCTAGTTTCTTCACACTCTCACCAGTATTTATTTCCCTTTTTTTTTTCTTTTAAATCTGTTCTAGCCATTCTAGTAGATAAGAGGTGTAGGTCATGACTTCGATTTGCATTTCCCTAGTGACTAAGAGATGACGTTGATCATCTCTTCAGATGTTTATTGGTATTTGAATATCTTCTTTGGAAAAAAACATCTATTCAAATTCTTTGTCCATTATCTTTTTATTGTTGAGTTTTAGGAGTTCTTTATATATTCTGGATACTGAACGTTTATCATATATATGATTTGTAAATATTTTCTTCTATAGTTTGCCTCTAGTTTGTCTTTATATTTTTTTGATAATGCCCTTCGATGTACAAGAGCTTTTAATTTTAGTGAAGTCCAGTTTATCTTTTCTTCTGTTGCTTGTGCTTTTAGTGTCATATTTAATAATCTGTTGTCAAATCGTAAGTTGGGAAGATTTACCTGTATGTTTTCTCCTAAGCGTTTTATAGTTAGATCTCTCTATTTGGGTTCTTTAGCCATTTTGAGTTAATTTTTTTGTATAGTGTGAGGTGGGGGTCCAGCTCCACTCCTTTGCGTGTAGAACTCCAGTGGTCCCAGAACACTAGAAGGTCTGCTTTACTCATCATGTTATTTAGGTCTACTCTAGTTTTATTCTACTTTTTTTAATCTTCCTGAAGTACCTTGGACTAAGAGTGGCAGATTCAAGCAGCGTCATGAAGAGCCATGCAGAAGCCTAGGGCAAAAAGAAAAATTAGTTAAACTGCATCTTGTCTTTATAAAAATATAAAATGTTCACATTTTATTCATTATAACTTTTTGCATCTTTATTTTTTAAAGTATTGCATTGAAACATTATTTACTGCAGTCCCAGCCCTAGGGTAAAGGCTCCTAATTTGAGTATGTTTCTATTTCTTCTTCTTTTTTTTTTTTTTTTTTTTTGAGATGGAGTCTCGCTCTGTCGCCCAGGCTGGAGTGCAGTGGTGCGATCTCGGCTCACTGCAACCTCCACCTCCTGGGTTCAGGTGATTCTCCTGCCTCAGTCTCCTAAGTAACTTGGATTCTAGGCACCCGCCACCATGCCCGGCTAATTTTTGCATTTTTAGTAGAGACGGGTTTTCACCATGTTGGCCACCGCCCGCCTCGGTCTCCCAAAGTGCTGGGATTACAAGCACGAGCCATGGTGCCTGGCTTGACTATTTCTTCTTGCAGCTCATGTGGTTTTGCGTTACTGAAAGCAGTTCCCATGTATCTGGTATAAAAGAACTCACAAGTGTTTTACTTTTGCTGTAAATTGTGGCTTTTTGTGTGACAGTGCTGTTTGGCTCACTACTTTGTGGCATGAGTTCTGCCTTGTCTGATATCGGGATCACAAACTGTAGGGGGAAGATAAGACACTAAGTCCTCGGTTTACCGGTGATGAAATCGGGGCCCAAGGACTCTGGCAATGGTTGAAATAAATATAATTAAGTTAGAAATGTTTATTACTTCTAAATCCTGATAGTAAAGTACCAGCCCTGTAGAGTTCAATGTAGGAATGATGTCATTCTGAAGTGGTTTAAATCAAAGCTCCAGTGAATATTCTCATCATGTTGAGCAGGGCGCGCATCACAAACCCACCTCGTGGCCTGGGATGGGCCGGTTTCAGGAACCTTCAGGTTGGACAAAACTCATGCAAATATGAAGGCTGTAAGCCGAGGGAAGGCCAACCAGTTGAAGTAGGATGATTCAGCCGACTCAGTATTTGTCTGAGCATCCAGGGAGGTGAATGCGAAGAAAGGTGGAAATAAAATACGGCTCAGCTGTGGTCTGAGCGGCCCCTTCCAGGCGCACTCATGGCCTCCCTCTGCGCATCTTGATATGTGAATGGGAAAGGAAGAAAGCACCTTTTGGTCCAGCAGATTTTCTCCCCTTTGTGTCCCTCCGAGGTGCTCAAAGGCATCAGTACCAGAGCGGGAGAGCCCTGGCTGAACAAACCCTAGTGTTTTCCTTCGATACCTTCCACTGGGAGCCTTCATACAATGCGTTTGAAAGCACTTTGTCAGCAAACTCCTGCTTCAGGCAAACATTGAGAAGACTATTGAGGAGGACTCAGTGGGAAGGATCTGACCTACCCTAGAAACTGCCCCAGTTCTCTATCAGGAGAGCCGCCAGCCCTAGGAGAGAGGTCCTCTCCCCTCTCCAGTTTTTTCTCTCCTTTCTATTGTAAGAATTGTGGGAACTCTCTTTAAATGAAAATAACTCTCAAGCCGAGCTTTGTCTCCTAACGCGGATAAATGCCTAGATATCCGCGTTAGGAGACATCCCTTCTGCAGAACTGGAGTCTCAACGTTGGATTAGCACAACTATTTGGGACAAACATTTGAGCTGAAGGAGAAATACGTGGTAGGTGTTGTGTGTGTCTCTTTTTCTAAAACACCTACGAATTGCGTCCTTGCTCATCAGCCTGCTGTTCGGGAGTCCTGTGCTGTCACTTGCTGCTCTGTTGTTTGCGCCGCTGCAGGCTGGCTCTGTGTCGTATTTGCACTGGTATCTGATTTTTAATTGAATTTAATGATTTCTGATCCCCTGAGCATCTATTACTTTTTAAAAACCATGCTACAAGGCCGGGCATGGTGGCCCACGCCTGTAATCCCAGCACTTTGGGAGGCCAATGGGGGTGGATCACGAGGTCAAGAGATCAAGACCATCCTGGTCAACATGGTGAAACCCCGTCTCTACTAAAAATACAAAAAATTAGCTGGGTATAGTGGCGCGTGCCTGTAGTCCCAGCTACTCTGAGGCTGAGGCAGGAGAAATGCCTGAACCCGGGAAGCGGAGGTTGCAAGTGAGCCAAGATTGTGCCGTTGCACTCCAGCCTGGGCAACAGGGATACTCCGTCTCA
Source organism: Callithrix jacchus (assembly GCF_049354715.1). Classification (NCBI taxonomy): domain Eukaryota; kingdom Metazoa; phylum Chordata; class Mammalia; order Primates; family Cebidae; genus Callithrix; species Callithrix jacchus. The sequence continues at coordinate 40,771,911 of NC_133520.1, read as the reverse complement.
AACAAAACAAAACAAAACAAACAAACAAACAAAAAATACTACATTAGTTTCTACCAATAGTTGTAGTATAAGCGAATTTTTTTTTTTTTGAGACGGAGTTTCGCTCTTGTTACCCAGGCTGGAATGCAATGGTGCGATCTCGGCTCACCGCAACCTCCACCTCCTGGGTTCAGGCAATTCTCCTGCCTCAGCCTCCTGAGTAGCCGGGATTACAGGCACGCGCCACCATGCCCAGCTAATTTTTTGTAATTTTTAGTAGAGATGGGGTTTCACCATGTTGACAAGGATGGTCTCGATCTCTTGACCTCGTGATCCACCCGCCTCGGCCTCCCAAAGTGCTGGGATTACAGGCTTGAGCCACCGCGCCCGGCCAGTATAAGCAAATTTTTAGGGCGACAATGCCAAAAGCAATGCAGTCTCAGTTTAGCTACCTTTTCCTCCCAGTCATTGAGATGAGCACAGATGGATGAATATTCAAGACCACTGAGAGTGAAGTGAGAGAATGTGACCCTTGCCCAGAGCAGTGCTAGACTCAGTGTCCGGATTTGGGTTGGGAAGTTCTGTTCAGCCAGCACCTCTGGGGACCAGAGAGGCCTTGCTGGTCTTCCCTGGGTCTCTCTCGGGACGTGGCTGTCTGGAGAAAGACGTTCAGCCACTCAGTAGTGGGTATATGACCTTCCATTATAAAAATGAAGAGTCCCTTCTAGATCTAAATGTCTGCAGTTCTCTGATAACTTATGTTTTATTCTGATTACAAATCCAGCTCATTAACAGCACTGACACTCTATCAGGGTATAAAGGGAAAAGACACCCAGGACTCCAGGAGTCAGGGATCTCCACGGGTGGCTTCTTAGTGCGTTTCCTTCTCATCTTTTTTCACGATCTGTGGTTATTTTACAGAATTAGATTCCTGTGTGTGTGCAGCGTTGTCTTCACCGACATTGTCTCCTGGACGTTTGCCTGCGTCATTTACTATAACCTGAAAAATACATATCTGCGAAGACTGCAGATCACTACATTATGTGGGTTATATTTATCTAATGAATACCTTACTGCTGGGCATTTAAGTGTTTTTCTGTGATAAATCATGCTGCCATGAATAGCTTTGCACATAAATCTTTGCACACATCTCCGTTTATTTCCTTCGTATATAATTCTAGCAGTCCAGGTGTTTTGATATTTTTAAGGCACTGCATACACAATGCCAGATTCTACACCAGCACCATGTGAATGCACAGTTTCTGGAGCCCATGCCGATAAGGAATGTGATCTTTGCATATCTGATAGTTTAAAATTATACCTCACTTTAAAAGATTTTTCCTTGTATTGCTCATTTGGTTGAATGTTTTCATGTGTCTCTCAGCCATTTAAATTATGCTGCAGAATTTTTTCTGTGTTTTTTATTCTTTCTTCCATTAGGATATTTTTTTCTTAGTGATTTTTAAGAACTCTAGAATCCTATTATTTTAAAATACAAACTGAATTACCCAAATATTTTAAATTTTTGACGAAGCTGCTGTACCTGCTCTCCTTTCATAATGTGACTCTGTTAGTGTTTCCCGGCTCTTGCGCCTGGCATAGAGCTATGCATACCCAAGGGGCTACATGACTGCTTTTTTATTTTTATTTACTTATTTATTTTTTGAGACAGAATCTCCCTCTGTTGCTAGGCTGGAGTCTAGTGGCATGATCTCGGCTCACTGCCACCTCCATCTCCTGGGTTCAAGCGATTCTTCTGCCTCAGCCTCCTGTGTAACTGGGACCACAGGTGCATGCCACCATGCCTGGCTAAGTTTTGTATTTTTAGTAGAGACAGGGTTTCACCATGTTGGCCAGGATGGTCTCAAACTCCTGACCTCAAGTGATCTGCCTGCCTTGACCTCCCAAAGTGCTGGCATTACAGGTGTGAGCCACTGGCCCCAGCTAGTAAATTTTTTTTTTTTTTAAGATGGGGTTTCACCATGTTGGCCAGGCTGGTCTTGAACACTTGACCTCAGGTGATCCACCCACCTCGGCCTCCCAAAGTGCTAGGATTACAGGCGTGAGCCACTGCGCCTGGTGTAAATATGTTTTTAATGAGAGAATGACATTATCTAAACATAATTGATGTACAATGTTGGTTAGTAGAGCTAAAATGAGAATTTTTAGTCCATTAGGAGTTATAATAAGATAAGCTTTTAGAATGCATTGTCCCAGAAAGGGAAGCTGGAAGAAAAAACTCAAAACAATATTCCACATCCATGTACATGACCTTATGTTAGCAGAACATCACGGAGGACAGATATCACAAATCAAACAAAAGTGCAGCTCGGAGGCTTTTCCAAACTGAACGATGCTTTATGCATGCAACATGTAAATGGAATGATATTAGAAAGATTTCATCAAATCTTAATGTTTTGGCACTTTTTCCCGCTGTTTTTAAAGAAACAAAATATGACGGAGCAATTGACATCTCGCATTTCCTTCTTTTACCTCATCTATACTAGAGGTAGCTATTATTTTGAATACGGTGCTTGTTATCTGAGTGTGTGCTTTTATACTTTTATGATGTAAGCATGCAAATGGGCTCATGCTTCCTTTCCCATTGCAACATTTCCTGTCTCATTCAATCGTATATATTTAATAGTATTCCAGCACATGGAAATTTCGCAGCGCATTTGCTCACCGTGTCACATGCCGTCATTCCCAGCCTTTGCTCTTGCAAATGTTGCCGCAGTGAACATTGTTGATCACGCTCCCTTCTGTGCACAGAGAAGTTTCTCTGCGGTGGCAGTGGGGTTGATGGCTAAGTCATAGGTATGCGTCTCCTTCTTATCTAGAAGAAGCCAGATCATTTTTCGTGTTTCAAGGTCTGATATGAATACCTGAGGTTCCCCCAAAGACATTTTACATAAATGATGCCAGTTAATATTTGCGAATGCTTCGTGCGGGCCGGGAGCTGTCCTAGGGTTTTGTATGATTCAACACATTTGATCCTCAACTGTTCATTTTTCAAGTGAGGAAACTGAGATTCAGAGAACTTGAGGATCTTGGCCGCGGTCTTTTCTCAAGCCCTCTCTCTTAGCCCCAGGGTGTGCTGTAGGTATGAGAAACACACTACTCATGGTGTTTATAGGGATAAGAAGATAGCAGTTGTTCAGCCTGCAAGAAAGTTCCAGAAAAACGAAGCAGCCTTGCTAGAGCACTGCTGTTCTGCAGCGAGGGAGAAGGACCAGTGGTGACTTAATTTGTCCAAAGTGCACCCATCAGTGACGGGTCCAAGGCGAAATTCCAGGCTCTAGACGCACATGCCAGCCAGGTTCTTTGCTCTCACCCTCTCTTGCTCCCTCTCTCCCTTCCTCCCTCCTTCCCTGTGTATTCCTGAGGGCGTAGAGCTACATCTTCATGTGCTTTCAATTTCTTTTAGTCTAGACTAGACTGCTCGTAATGGAAAGGTCAAATAAATATTTTAGGAGTCGTAATGGATGTCATCTTGTCCAGGGACGCTTTAATTGCAGCACTTTCATCCCCATTCTAAGTGCCAAACTTCCAGGATTAATTTCTTGCATCTGTTGGTAACATGGTACTCAGTCTTCTGACCAAATTCTTTGCCCAAAGGCCCTCATTTACTAATGAGTAATCACTGCAGTTTTCAGAGAAAATGCTACTGGTACAATCATGTTGGAACATTCATCAAATATGACGCGAGCCCAGTTAGGAGAGATGGTAGCGTCCTTAGCCTACAAATAAGGGCAGAGAATGAAATCTCCCCACACTATAATTTTGTTGGGGTTATTACTTGCATCCGTGTTTGGAACGGTTGGTAATAAAACGATTCATGGTCTTACGATTCGGTTGATAGGAGCATGTCATGAGTCAGGCTTACCAGACGACTTACTGAAGGCTGCCTTCCCCTTGCCTGCTATGATTCAAGCCAGTTTTGGACAGAGAAGACAGAGGTGGAAGAGAAAGTCCCTTGAGCAGGAAGCTTTGTACACGTATCACGGACACAGAGCACGGACAGACTGATTATAGCCTTGGGTTGAGCATTTCCTGTTGCTGCTTTTTGTTTCTTTGCCAACAGCCCGTCATTTCTGTCCCGCGTGCTGGGAAAACACGAAGTGAAGCAGGCCAGTCACTACTGACTGGCAGGCCCAGCAGCCCACCCGCCTCCCCTCTTCTGGTCACTGATTTTGGGTTGGGCTGTGACTCCTCTCCTCACTCAGTTGTGTTTTTTTTTAATCTTTCTAACCTGCCTGCAGACCAGCGGTCAGAGTTCCAGGTTTCTGTTGCCTTATCTCTCTTGTGTTGAAAGAAACAGTCAACACAGTCGAGTCCTTCATACCTTCCCTAAGACCACACTGATGTGGTCTGCGTAGCCACCTGTGTCCCAGCCACTGTTTGTCACTAGGAAGACGGGGTGGGATGTGAGGGTGACAGGACCCAGCTATAAAGCATCTCGGGGTTGGCTGTGTCAGTGGAGCAGTGAATGGGTACTTTGGGGTCATCTGAACTGGAAGACCCAAAATCTAAAGCAAAAACAGGAACTAGCTCTCAAGCAGCAAAAACAGAGGTGCACACATGGGTAAAATCCCAGCACCGCAGACCTGGGCTGTGTTCTGGTTCTCGGTGGTCCGCAGAAAAGGATGGAGTCTCTGAAGTGCGGGTCTGTGATTCAGGTTTCCGCCTAATGCAGAATCATCATTTGAGATCTCTCTTCCTTATAAACGTTTTTTTTTTTTTTCTGCCTGCAACCTAAGGTAGAATTAGGAAGTCAAGAAAGGCTCTAGATGACTTTCGGAGGCTTGTTTTGATTTTTCTTTTTGAGACAGTCTCGCTCTACCATCTAGGGTGGAGTGCAGTGGTGCTGTATCGGCTCACTGCAACCTCTGCCTCCCAGGTTCAAGCGGTTCTCCAGCCTCAGCCTCCAAACAGCTGGGATTGCAAGCATGCACACCACACCCAGCTAATATTTGTATTTTTAGTAGAGAAAGGGTTTTACCATGTTGGCCAGGCTGGTCTGGAACTCCTGACCTCAGATGATCCGCCCACCTTGGCCTCCCAAAGTGCTGGGATTACAGGCGTGAGCCACTGCGCCCGGCCCAGAGGTTTTCTTTTGTTGTTGTTTTAATAGCAGAATTAGTCCATCTTCTCTTCTCTGGATCATTTTTCTCTTAAATCAGGGGTTGTAAAATACGGTCCAAGGCTCACATCCAGCCTGGAGCCATACTCAGAACAGGAGAAAGATGGGAAAGGATTCTGCTTCCATGGAATGGGGGAGACAGATATGCAAATAGTGAGGATTGAGGCTGCTGGAGATCCAGGGAGTACCACTCGCTGTGCCGGGAGAGGGGCCGAAGCGCCGGCACGGCCGCGCCGGGTTGTCATTCCTCTCATCCTGGTGAGAGAAGCTCAGTGGAAACCGAGAGCCCGGCCTTCCAATGAGGACATGAAGCCTCTGAGCTGCCTTCCCTCTGGAGGGTAAGCAGACCTGGAAGAGAAAGTATGCTTACCTCACATTCCCAAACAACATTTGGGGACCCCATTGAGAAGCCTGGATACTTAGGGCTGAGGTGGTGAAATCCAGACTGAGTCTGGTTCTGCTTCCTCTAAAGTCAGCTCAGTTTTCCCAGCCTTTGTTTTTATCGTTTTTTTCCGGGTTCTTATTCTGTCACCTGGACCTCCCAGGCCCCAGCAGTCCTCCCACCTCAGCCTCCTGAGTAGCTGGGATTGCGGTTGCACACCACCATGGTTTTACCGTCTTATGACCACTCAGCTCAGCTCAGCCTGTGTCCTGCAAGCATGCAGTGGCAGGTCGCAGTGCCCTTCTGACAGCAGGGCAGTGTCATTTGTAGAGAGGAACCCACTGAGCAGGAAATAAATTAATGTCCATCCTTTGTTCCCATCACCTGCCATGACTCTACCAGGACTGATCAGAGGTTCCCGCGGATGCTGCCCTGGGGCTCTTGGGGAGCCAAGGGCTGCGTGCTGCATCTTCCAGGGCGTCTGTGGTCTGCGAAGTGTTGGCTGCAAGAATGGCTAAGTGGTGCCCTCTCTTCAGACGAGGATAGCATTTTAATTGGAGGCAGAATGCAAATATTATTTACACTAGGCTTCTGAAACTGAATTTTAGGCCAGGCGTGGTGACTCATGCCTGTAATCCCAGCCTTTGGAGAAGCTGAGGCTGGAGAATTGCCTGAGGACAGGAGTTTGAGACCAACCTTGGCAACATAGTGACATCCTATCTCAAGAAGAAGAAGAGAAGGGGAAAGGGAAGGGGAAGGGGGGGAGGAGGGCAGGAGGAGAAGAAAGTTGTTGTTAAAATTAGCTGGGCATGGTGATACATAGCTGTAGTCCCAGCTACTGAGGAGGCTAAGGCCGGAGGCCAGGAGTTTGAGGTTTCAAGTGAGTTATGATTGCACCACTGCATTCCAGCCTTGGCAGTGGAGAGATACCCTGTCTCAGAAAAAGAAAAAAAAAAAGGGCCAGGCGCAGTGGCTCATGCCTGTAATTCTAGAACTTTGGGAGGCCAAGCTGGATGGATTACCTGAGGTCAGGAGTTCAAGACCATCCTGACCAATATGGTGAAACCCCATCTCTACTAAAATTACAAAAATTAGCCATGTGTGGTGGCAGGCGCCGGTAGTCCCAGCTACTCGGGAGGCTGAGGTAGGAGAATCACTTGAATCCAGGTGGCGGAGCGTGCAGTGAACTGAGATTGCACCACTGCACTCCAGCTTGGGTGACAGAGTGAGACTCTGTCTCAAAAAAAAAGAAGAAATGTAATTCTAGGCATCTCGAAGAAAGAAGGTTTTCACTGGTAATGGTGAAGGAATTTGCAAAACTCCATGAGTTTCCCTCATTCCTCAGAAAGACCATTGGGAATGGAGGGAGTTATGTTAAAACCTGATGGCTTTGAGACATGGAAAGAATGCCGCCGCATCGCCCTGCCTAGCACCTGCGTTTGAAAAGTTCATCTTCAAAATGTGTTCAAGGCGAGTTTTGCAGTAACTTCCTAACACAACTAGACTGGGCATATTTTATGTTATTGAGTATTTTAGCCAGCATATCAAAGGCAGAAATAGGTTACTGCTTAGTGGAGGAGGAGACAGGCACAGAACATGAAGTTAGTTGCCAAAAGTTACCAGAGCTGGGGTTTGGGCTCCAGGTGGACTGACTTCAGAGGCTGTGGTCTCCATCCTCACCCCAAGCAACCTCCTGTGAAGGACTCAGTGTGAATGAATGAATGAATGAATGAGACCCAAAGAGGCAGTCAGGCTCTGGGGGACACAGAGACAACTTCTGCCCAGTTTGTGCTCCGGTTATGGAGACAAGGCTTCCTACAAGATGCACACACATAAATCCAGCAGAATGGATACGTGGGTAGCACACAGTATGAGATGGGTCCTGTGACTGCGAAGATTCCCTCCGTCCTCCACCCATGCTTTCTCAATGGTGCCCTTCTCTGAAGAGAACCTGCTTCTTCGACCAACCTGGTAGGAACAGCACCCACTACCCATTTGTGTGCCAGTACAGGGAGTGCTCCCAGCCGCCCTCAGCCACTGTGCTCAAATCTGCTACATGCATTACCTTAGCCAATCCTCACGTCAACCCCACTAGGGATGGATTATCACTGCAGTTTTATAGACAAGGAAACTGTGACTCAGGAAGGTCAAGCCACTTGCCAGATCTCATGGCTATGAATTGGCAGAGACGGGATTGATGCAATGGCGTGGCTGTCCTTAAAATCCTGTATGGTACCTGTGACATCTTGTCTTCCCTGGATATATACCTGAACCGTGGTGGGTTTTCTTTCTTCCTGGTGGGAAAGGACGGCTGGGGGTGAGAATGCTGCAGAGAGTGGCGGGATGGAGGCTGGGACACTAAGGCATCTGCGTTGTTGGGAAGGGCAGAGGCCTGCTCCTCACAGACTTCTGTGACTGGGGTTACTCGATGCCCACTTGTCCCAAGACTGGTGAGTTCTGCCTGTTGCCGGCCTCCTGTGGTGCAGCCACTGTCTGTCCATCTCTGGGGCCGCTGGAGCCTGTCTGGATTGTGAATCAAGGTGTCAGAGGAAGATGAAACGGAACTGATTTGTGTTCTAAGAGTTTAGTTTAAGTTGATTATGGGAACTCGTGGTGGGCGAATGTAGGATTTCACTGTGTATGAACATCTCAGAGACAAGCCCATTTTAACTACTTTCTACTTGGAATACTTGTTGTGAGGCTCTTCATCTAAGGCTTCCCCGTAATGATTTTTTTCCTGATGATTCATTCCTCAATTAGTGATCTTTTATTGCTGCTTTGCCACAGGGCTTTCAAAACCATTCCGTCTTCCTCCTCCCTGGAAAACGTGCACAGACTTTGCCCACATTTAATCATGCCGTTCCCACCCTTTCTAGTCTTTCTTCAAAATTCTACCAGCTCCTGTGTTTCTGAGAGGAGCCCAGGTCAAATGCTAGGAGGTCAACATCAAGAGCTTATGATGCAGAGTCAAAAAATATGCTGGTCTCTGAATGCAGACAGGTACTGCTAACCCACTGAAGACCATCAAACGCCCGACTGTTCTGGGTGTTTTAATAGCAGAGGGTCAATGTCTAGGAGACGATGGGCCAGATCTAGGTAGCGTGTGTCCCGTCCCCTGACCCGGTGAGCACGTGTGTGCGTGTATGTGTGCGCATGTGTGGGTGTGTGGATGTGTGTGTGTGCGGGCATGCGGGTGTGTGCGTGTGCAGGCATGCGTGTGTGGGTGCATGTGTGAGTATGTGCATGTGTCTTGCACACGGTGTTTTTCACTGGACTGAGGTTGGGGCACCAGTGTCCAGAAGACAGACAGTTGAAGTTTTGTCCTGGAGGGGCACTAATGTGAAATCTAGCAAGTCATGTCCAAACCAGGTCACTGATCAAGGGGACCCAGTGAGCAGAGGGCAGCAGCTGTGGTGCGGAGCCAGAGGACGGGCTTGAGTAGACAGGAGCCATGTGGACACTGCTAAGGCTGCCCAGGCACCAGGCTGCAGATTACCTCATTTTTTTTTTTTTGAGATGGAGTCTCATCCTGTTGCCCAGGCTGGAGTGCAATGGCATGATCTTAGCTACTGCAACCTCCACCTCCTGGTTCAAGCAATTCTCCTGCTTCAGCCTTCTGAGTAGCTGGGAGTACAGGCATGCACCACCATACCCAGCTAATTTTTTCGTATCTTTAGTAGAGATGGGGTTTCACCACGTTGGCCAAGCTGGTCCGGAACTCCTGACCTCATGATTCACCCACCTTGGCCTTACAAAGTGCTGGGATTACAGGGGTGAGCCACTGCACCCAGCCTTCTTTTTTTGAGACTGAGTCTTGCTCTATCACCCAGGCTGGAGTGCTGTAGTGTGATCTCGGCTCACTGCAACCTCTGCCTCCCAGGTTCAAGTGATTCTCCTGCCTCAGCCTCTGGAGGAGCTGAGGATTACAGGCACCCGCCACCACAGCCGGCTAATTTTTGTATTTGTAGTAGAGATAGGGTTTCCCCATGTTGGCCAGGCTGGTCTTGATCTCCTGACCTTGGGTGATCGGCCCGCCTCAGCCACCGCGCCCGGCCACATGACCTCATTTCTTCCTCCAGACCCCTGTGAGGTGGGGACCGTTCTCGTCACAGTCTCTCAGGTGAGAGATGAGGAAGCTGCTGGTGAGACGCTGTTGGCCCATCACCTAAGCTCATGAGCAGGGGAGAGGGAAAAGCAGCATTCACGGACAGGGAGGAGTCCCCATGCCTCATGCTTGGGGTTCACTAAAGGCATGGGCTTAGAGAGAGTCTATCAACCAGAGGATGGAAAGGAAGAGAAGATATGTTAGGTTTTTTGCTTTTCTCTCTCTTCAGTTTCCTTCCCATGTATACTGGTGCCTTTAGCGTGTAAATATTCAAAGCTCTTTAGGGTCATTAAATGCGTGAACATCCTTGCGTTCCTGGCAGAAAGCAGATGGCACATTCCGTCTAACGAAGAGTTTTTGAAAAGGACTATTTACAAAGCTGTCGCAGGTGGCTCCTGCCCGCCACTGGGGGAGGCCTGGGGGTGGGAGGGGAAGCTGTGACCACAACCCAGAGAGAGAGAACCCCCGCCGAGAGCGGAGTGTCAGCTGAGAGGCACGTGCCTTCAGTGGCCTCACGGGACTGGGGCCAGGAGAACAAATGCTTCGTCCTCTCCCATCTCCTTCTGAGCTCTCCAAGGGGCTGAGCCCATCCCGAAGCCAGAAGGAAGTCTGTCACGGCAGCTTGCATTCATCTGCCTCCGGGCCCAGAGCAGAGACTGAGGACTGGGCCTAGACGGGCAAGTATTAATAGAAGGCGCCCGTCACGAGCATCTCGTGACAACAGTGGGCCTGCTGCTCAAAAAAATGCCCAAACGCGAAATGTGGCATATGTGTTCGTGGCATCCATCTACCCCTTTAGCCAGTCTCTGGACCAGGATGCAGAGCCAGAGTCTGATTTAGATCGATGGGATTGTTTTTCCCTGATAAATAATCTGAGGGTTGGTGCTCTCCTTTAAGTCCCTAGCAGCTGTGTGAACAAATGCCCACACACTGGCTCCCAGGTCAGATGTCCAGCAGGCAGACGTTTCCTTTCCCGTTTCTGTATCTCAAGGGAACAGCAAGTCCAGAAGAAGAAAGGATTTGGTGACCGAGACTACAACCCGAAGTTGTTTTTTTTTTTTTTTTGAGATGGAGTTTCACTCTTGTTACCCAGCCTGGAGTGCAATGGCGCGATCTCGGCTCACCGCAACCTCCGCCTCCTGGGTTCAGGCAATTCTCCTGCCTCAGCCTCCTGAGAAGCTGGGATTACAGGCGCGCGCCACCATGCCCAGCTAATTTCTTGTACTTTTAGTAGAGACGGGGTTTCACCATGTTGACCAAGATAGTCTTGATCTCTTGACCTCGTGATCCACCTGCCTCGGCCTCCCAAAGTGCTGGGATTACAGGTGTGAGCCACCGCGCCCGGCCCCGAAGCTGTTTTAAGGGAGTGTTGAAAGTGAGGGCTGTTTAAAGCAGAATTTGTGGCTGGGATTTACAAGGTCAATAAAAGCAGCCATAGGAAGGAAAGGAAAGATTTTCAATGAAAAACATTTTCCTTCACTGACTCCGCTGAAAGAAAGGGGAATGTGTGGGCAGGCAGTTCTGAGGATCTTGACTTAATTACTTGACTGCCTTTTCTCATGCATGCTTTATAAACTCTCTGGCTGCGACCAGGCGCAATGGTTCACGCCTGTAATCCCAACACTTTGGGAGGCCAGGCAGGTAGATCATGAGGTCAGGGGTTCGAGACCAGCCTGGCCAACATGGTGAAATTTCATTTCTACTATAAATACAAAAATTATCTGGGCGTGGTGGTGGGTGCCTATAATCCCGGCTACTTGGGAAGCTGAGGCACGAGAATCACTTGAACTCAGGAGGCAGAGGTTGCAGTGAGCTGAGATCATGTCAGTATGCTCCAGCCTGGGCAACAGAGCAAGACTCTGTTTCAAAACAACGTCCCCCCCCCGCCCCCCGAAACTTTGTGGTTCCTTAGATGAGTGACACTGACTTTGAGAAGAAGGCCCTCCTAATCTTAGCCTTAGTTTTGCATTCATCAACATAATCAAATCACTTGAGGTCTTGGGTCCAACCAATTGCTAAAAATGGCTGCTTTTGCTGAAAATGATAAGATTGGAAGTCAAGGAGCTTCGGACCTTGGACAGTTGGAACTGAGGATCACCTAAAATATTAATGTTTCTTAACATTAAAATAAATTCTGTTAACAGTTAGGCATGTATGCACCCCACATGGTGGTACAGAAGAATGAGGGAGAGAATGGGCAAGGCAGTGCAAGCTCTTCATTCTGTGTTTTGTTCTCATTCCGTTCGGATGTCCCTTCATAGAACATCTCCAGGCACTGGTGCCTGACGTGCTTTGTTTATTGAAAGTCCTGGTTTTGGCTGCCCTGAGAGTTTGAGATGAAAATCCGCTTCCTTGAGAAAAGGGTTTTCTTCTATCGACAAAACCCATCAGGGTTTGGTTCTGGGGTGACTGCAGACAAAAAGAGCCCTCCCCGTCTCAGGTCCTCCCCCTCTGCTGGCTGTTAGATGGAAATCTTTGGCTCTGAATTCCTAAGGGGCCCCACCAGTCTCATATTTTAAATAGTCTGGTTTAAAAATGGTCGGAGGCTGGGCGCAGTGGCTCACGCCTGTAGTGTCAGCACTCTGGGAGGCTGAGGTGGGTGGATCACCTGAGGTCAGGACTTCGAGACCAGCCTGGCCCACATGGAGAAACTCTGTGGTTTCTACTAAAAATACAAAAATTAGTAATCCCAGCTACTCGGGAAGCTGAAGCAGGAGAATCACTTGAACCCGGGAGGTGGAAGTTGCAGTGAGCCAAGATCTTGCCACTGCGTTCCAGCCTGGGCGACAGTCAGAGAAAAAGGGGGTGTTGGCACTGGCCTTCACACACAGCAGCCTCTCCCTTCGATAATGGCTGAAGTCATGTGTTAGAGCCACGCCCTTTGGTGAGAGCCAGGCTGGACACCGGGAAGCATTTGCTCTTTGACCTATGACCCCCTATTCCTTTGAACTTTCTCAGAAAACAGGGTGGGTGGCAGGGGTGGGGAGCACCAACCTAGACTTTTTTTAATTTCTTTTTAATGATTTGGAATAATCAGAAACTTTCAAAGCACCTTCATTTCCACCTCCCACCCTTGCCTGTCCGTCATAAGACTTATCTTGTGTAAGAAACGCTGAAGAAAACAGAACAGTAGAGAGTTAACATAAACCAGTTTTCCTTATTGCTGACATGGAACCGAACAGAGGAGGCCACTGGATTGGAGAAGGAGAGGGAGGGAGAATATGTGTGCCCTCTCTGTCCCTCTCAGGCACCTCACTGCCTCTGAGGATTCTCTTCCCTTCATTCTCATCATGAAAGAGGCGATGACCTGAGTTCAGGCATCGCTTTTATGGAGCAGGCAGCAGCCCATCATGGCAGCAGCATCTCACTCTCCCAAGAATGGAGCCACTGCACCGTGTCCCAGGAGTCAGATGTGACTCTCACGAGGTCAGAGAAAAGAACAGAAACATAAGAAAGCCTTTGCTGGGAAGAAGGGAGCTATTGGCCAAAAGAGGGAATTTGGACTGAGAAAGCTGTTGTCTGAAATATATATATATCTTGGGGAAGTGGGTGGAGGGGCTTTGCTATTGAATTGAGTGGCATTTCTCTTTATTACGAAGTTGTAACGTCTGGCAGTAGAACTGTCAATAAAAGCTCGATCTGGAGTGTTTTCTTCCCCCTAGCTATGCTCTTTTAGCGGTTTGCATCTGGACCGTTAAATTCAGGGTTCTTGCATGGGAAAGACTTCTTGTGCTTTAGCAAGTGAAACTCCTTGCTAAAGTAGTTAGTTTTTAAGTGTAAATGCAGATACACAAACATACCTTGTGTGTGTGTGGTTTTAAATGTGTACACACACTGTATATTCATGTCTATGTGTGTGTGTGTTTTTAAATGTTTACACATACTGTATATTCATGTCTGTGTGTGTTTTTAAATGTTTACACACACTGTATATTCATGTCTATGTCTGTGTGTGTGTGTTTTTAAATGTTTACACACTGTATATTCATGTCTGTGTGTGTGTGTGTGTGTGTGTGTGTGTGTGGTTTTGTGTTTAGCATCGGCTGGGGTGGGAAGGGAAGAGTTGTCTGGCTAAGATTACTTCCCCAACTGACCTCTGGCTGCAGCTGAAGTGACCTCCGTGGTTTCCTAGCAGAATGGCTGGAGCACCCACAGCAGATCCAACTGTAGAAATAGCACTTCGATCTTCCAGCGGGACTCCCGCATTGTGGCAGACAGAGAAGCAGTGTCGCCCAGGGAAGAATGCCAGGCAGGGCTGAGCCGCCTTGACCTGGAGTTGTCTCACCTCTCATCTCAGTTAAAATCAAGCCGTTAACTGGCTTGAATGTGGAGATTTTGTGATTCAGTTTTCTTCAATGGTATTCATTATATAAATAAGATGGGGGCTTAGGTAGCAGAAGTGACTGGCATAGTTGTCAGGCATTTAGTATGTTATTAATACTTAATATGCATTATTAATATTTCCCCACCTACAGTGAGAGCTATGCTGACATAATCAGAGTGTCCTTTACTCCAGGATGAAACCATGCTTTTTTGTGGTTACCTGAATTCCGGGTGGGGCGGAGCACGCTAAGACTATCTGGTAGCATCTTCAAGTGACTTTTGTGTCACCCAAACCTTTTTAAAACTGCCACACAAACTGGTAAAAACTCATACTTCTTTTGTGTATGTGTATATGATGGAGGCTGGCTCTCTTGCCCAGGCTGGAGTGCAGTGGCGCAATCTCGGCTCACTGCAACCTCTGCCTCCTGGGTTCAAGCAATTCTCCTGCCTCAACCTCCTGAGTAGCTGGGACTACAGGCGCTGGCTGTAGCCAGCCATGCCTGGCTAATTGTGTGTGTGTGTGTGTGTGTGTGTGTGTGTGTGTATTTTAGTAGAGGTAGGGTTTCACCATGTTAGCCAGGATGGTCTCAATCCCCTTACCTCGTAATCTGCCCGCCTTGGCCTCCTGAAGTGTTGGGATTAAAGGCATGAGCCACTACGCCTGGCCAAAAAAAAAAAAAAAAAACAAAACAAATAAACAAACAGAACACTTCATGGAATTGTCACTGCATTTATTTTAAGGAAATGGACAACTTAGAGCCCTATTGCAGCCCATCCCGAATTAATCAGAACATTTTTACTGCCTACCTGTGCTCTGTGAGGAGGATACCATCTAGTCTCCACTTGTTGGAAATTCAAGGTAGCATTTGATAAAATGTTGCACAATTGAACAGGTGCAAAAAGTAGTCTACGGATTCATGCCAAATGAGTGGTTTTGAAGCGAATTCTCGGGAGTTCAAAGAACTGGAGGTCGCAGTGGGTCAGAGTTGGTATCAGGGAGTCTTAGGGGAAAGGTGGGGTGAGACGCAGGCCTTGAGAGAGCCCGCAGGATTCGTACAAACCTGAGGAATAAGAGGGTGATCCCGGACGCACACATGAAGACTCAGAGTTTGGTTTGTTCAGCCAGAGGATGTGTTGGGATGATGGGGCTGATTGGAGGTGACGTTGACACCCAGACTTAGATTTTAAGGGCAGGGGGAGCTCCCTGAAGGGTTTTAAGTCCCAGAGGCCAGGTAGTGCCCATGTGTTAGGCAGGAGGGAGATGAACCAGGCTGTCGTCTAGATTGGAGTTACTGAGAATCTGGATCGGGTGGGCGTGAAAAGAAAGCAATGGACTCAAGTTACGAAGCACGAATTGGCAAGGGCTGGCAAAAAAGTTACTGCTGGGAAACGGGCTTTTCCGAAGCGTGATGCCACTTTGACCCTGGTCTTGGCTCTGTGTCTCCTGAAGGACAAGAAGGCCATCCTGCCAGGCTTCAGAATTCCCTGCCTAGTGGTGCATCTTCGAAATCATTTCTGTGCAGCTTGCAGATGCTCGTTTCCTTCTGGACTCCCTAGTACAATTTCATCAGTTTCATACTCTCTCTCCCCTCGTAGGTATATAGTATACAGTTGTTGGGTTCTGATCCTGTTTAACTGGAAGCATTTTCAAGAGAGCCAAAGCCATTCTTATGTTGGCTTCTACATTTATCGTTACATATTCAAGCAGGACAGCATAAAAGTGATTACGAAAGCTGAGCATATTAATCAGATTTTGATTTCATATATATTTGGGGAGAGAGAGAGAGAGAGAGAGACAGAGACAGAGACAGAGTGTCGCTCTGTTACCGAGACTGAAGTGCAGTGGTGCAATCTCGGCTCACTGCAACCTCCACCTCCCAGGTTCAATCAATTCTTCTGCCTCAACCTCCTGAGTAGCTGGGATTACAGGCATGTACCACCGTGCCTGGCTGATTTTTATTATTTATAGTAGAGATGGGGTTTCACCACGTTGGCCAGGCTGGTCTTGAACTTCTGACCTCTGGTGATCCACCTGCCTCAGCCTCCTAAAGTGCTGGGATTACAGGTGTGAGCCACCATGCCCATCCCGATAGCTATATTTTTAACTCTTGATGACTAAAAGACACCTATAAAGGTACAGAAGTTAAGACAAAAGTTGCAGTTATGTAGATGACTGCTGTCACAGAGTTTTCAGTGTGTATTTATCCAACAGAAAAGGTTTTACTGTGCAATAATATGTACTATTAAATTAATAAAATCATGTTCTTTAGTGACCTCTTGTCATTCACATCTCTAGATCTCTTAGAGCTGTTTGTAGGCATTTTCTCTCTGGATATATGATATTCACATTGTAATACTGGGGTTCAGGGGTTCAGGGTACCCTCAGCTCCCCTTGAGAGGACATTTATCCAGGTTCTTGGTCTCCTGCCCTCTCAAGAATAAGCGAGGGGACCACAGTGCAGTGCACAGTAATTGCCGGACTCAAAAGTGTTTGTACTAAGTGATTTATTTATTTATTTAGAGAGAAACCGGAGGAGAGAGAAGGAAACCACTAACCCTCACACTGAGTGGGAGAATCCAGAAAGATGGAATCCAGGAGAGGAAAGCAGCTTCCACCCTGAGTGGAAGGGAATAGAGAGAGATGGAGTTCAGGAGGGCAAGACAGGCTTCCACAAGGGAGTGTGGAAGGGGACTCCAGAGGTGAAATCCAGGAGAGAGAAAGACGGGTTCCACGAAGGGAGTGTTGGATGAAGGGGACCCAAACATGGAGTCCGAAGGGGGGTAGAAGAAGGGGGCTTCTAACCTGGGAGGAACCCTCACCTTCTCCAAGACCCCGGGCTAATGAAAGGAGATCTTTAGAACCTCCGCTGGAGTGATTGATGCAGTTTCTTCCTGCGCCCTCGAAATTCAAACATAAACCATTAAATCTCACAGATGGAGAGAGATGGGAGGGGGGCATGGCGCTGGGAAGTTCTTGCCCCTAAAACTACTCTCCCTTGTGGACCCAGAAGGAGAACACCTTCCCTCAATATGACTTAATTCATTGAGCCTGTGCTTGGCATGGTTCCTGGTGCTTGAGTATAGTAGAGCAGTAAAGGCAAGCCCCCTGCTCTCGTGGATCTTACATTCTCATAGAGGGGTATAGACAGTAGGTAAACCAGAAAATGCCTGACAGTCAAAAAGCTGTGATGGGAGCCAGCCAGGCAAAGATCTAGAGGGCAAGCATCTCAGGATGTCTCCACTTGTGCAAAATGTACATAGACTCACAGCGCCTTGCCCCTGGCAGGGTCTCCTCATGTATTTACTGAGTGAATAAATGAGTGAATGGATATATTCATTGGCTGGCTTGTAAAACCTTCATCAGCGGACTGTTGGCTCTTAGAATTTCATTACAGGTTGAATAATATCTGAAATATCCCTTATTCAGAATGCTCGAAACCAGGGGTGTCTTGGATTTGAATTTTGGGGGGTTTTGAAGTGTTTATTTTAGATTTATCAGGTGAGCATCCTAAATGAAAATCTGGAGTCCCAAATGCTCCAGTGAGCATTCTCTTTGAGCATTATGGTGGTGCTCAAAAAAGTTTCAGATTGTGGGTCATTTTGGATTAGAGACACTCCACCTGCACACTGCCAGTCGTGACCTTGGCAGTATTTCCCGCCAAAGCGATTTGATGGAGAAGTTAGTGACTGCCTTCGTGGCAGCTTTCTCTGGGCTCACTGCACCCTCTTGCCCTTGGATCGCTCCACTCAACTCCTTCTTACTTTTCAACGTCATGGCTCTTCCAAGCCACCTCCCTGAGCTCCTGGGGCTGGATCAGGAGGGTTTCCCTGGCTACAGTGTGCTACTGAAGTGATCAGTTATGTGCCTGTCTCTTTCTCTAAACAGTGAGCTCCTCCAGACTGGGCACGAGGGTATTCACCTGATGTAGCCAAGGGGTAGGTGTGCGAAACTGCTTTCTGTCGAGATGAAAATCTCCAAGCCTGGCCGTCTGCGCTGTTCCCTGAGGACTCAGCTCCCTGTGGTGCAACCTACTCTTTGTTTAGGGAAACTGAACCATCTGTAAACAAAAAGAGCACATTGGCAAATCAATACGGTCAAGACCTGTGGGAAAATGAAGAGAGGAGGCTGAGTGAGCAGGGGTGGGTCACCATGGTCTCCTTCAACTTGCCCAGTAAAGGCCCTCTGACCAAAGGGTAGATGCAAACCCCTTTGTTTTGGAGGGCTAGCATGCAGTGGTTTCGTGTTGAGTCTTTTATATGATCTTACGGTTTTCAATTTCTCTTGTTTTTGTTTTGTTTTGTTTTGAGACTGAGTCTCGCTCTGCTCCAGGCTGGAATGCAGTGGCACAATCTCTGCTCACTGCAAGCTCTGCCTCCCGGGTTCAAGCAGATCTCTGCCTCAGCCTCCCAAGTAGCTGGGATTACAGGCATCCACCACCATGCCTAGCTAATTGTTTTGTATTTTTAGTAGAGATGGGGTTCCACCATCTTGGCCAGGCTGGTCTTGAACTCCTGACCTGGTGATCCACCCACCTAAGCGTCCCAAAGTGCTGGGATTACAGGCATGAGCCACCGTGTCTGGCTGGTTTTCAGTTTCTTAACTGATGTTTCTGGTTTACCTGAAAGACTTAACTGTTCAGGATCTTGGCGTGGTACGCCTTAGAAATTAAGGTTTACGACCAATGTCTGTCATTGCCATTTGAACGTGTTGGTGACATTCCTGGTGTACAAGCTAGGTGAGTGTGCCCCCATCAGTCAAGGAGGCTGAATTCTATATGCTACACTATGTGGACTGTCTTTCTCTTTCACTCACTTGCTTTTTAAATGGCACAATGAATCCCTTCTTAGTGGGGGTCAGGAGAGAAAGGAAGAAGGAAATGAAGGCAAGCAAACACCCGCTCAGCGCCAGCAACTGCCGTTGTTACCTCGGCACGTAGCTCTAGAAAGTTTGTACGATATTCTTGGAATACCTTCCTAGGTTTTACAGCAAACAGGGTCATACCACCAATTTCGTGACAGGGAATTTCCAGGTCAGCAACTGGTTTTCAGACTGTGCTCCAAGGAGGGATCCGGGTTGTCCGGCTCCAGAGAACGGGAATCCCTGCCGAGGGCTTAGGGCCCGTCAGTGGCTTCTCCTCAGTGTAGCTCTGCTCCCTCTTTTTTTGTTGATACATAATAGATGTACATATTTTGGGGGTACCTGTGGTAATTTAATACATTCATATCATTGTAAAGATCCAATTGGTGTCATTGGGATACCCATCACTTTAAATATTTCCCCTTTATTTATCCTAGAAACATTTGAGTTCTCCCTTCTAGCTATTTTGAAATATACAATAGATTATTATAAACTGTAGTCACTTACTGATCTGCCAAACACTAGGTTTTTTTTTTGTTTTTTTTTTTTAAGATGAAGTTTCACTGTCACCCAGGCTGGAGTGCCGTGGCGTGATCTCAGCTCACTGCAACCTCCGCCTCCTGAGTTCAAATGATTCTCCTGCCTCAGCCTCCTGAGTCGCTGGGATTACAGGCGTGCACCACCATGCTTGGCTAATTATTGTATTTTTAGTGGAGACAAGGGTTTCACTACATTGGCCAGGCTGGTCTCAAGCTCCTGGCCTCAGATGATCTGCCTGCCTCGGCCTCCCAAAGTGCTGAGATTACAGGCATGAGCCGCTGCGCCCGGCCTCATACATTAGGTGTTATTTCTTATATCACACTGTAAACTTACACCCATTAAACAACTTCTCTTCATCCTCCCCCACCCCCTGCTTCCCGTCCCAGCCTCTACTAACGACTGATCTACTTCGTCTTCACCTGATCTACCTGTTCAGTTCCACATATGAGAGAGACCGTGTGAGGCGTGTCTTTCTGTGCCTGGTTCCTTTCACTTCACGTCATGACCTCTGGTTCCACACGTGTTGTACAGCTCCTCTCTCATTGGAATATATTTTGTAAAACAACAACAACCAAAAAAAAACTGGGGAGCAGGTGGTGACAGATTTTTGCTACTCATATAAATAACACCTCGGTAACTAATGCGCATAGCGATACTCTGAGTAGAGGGCTGCCTATATGTGCGCTCAGAATTAAACACTGCGACAAGCAGCTCTGTCCACATGTCCTTGCTCACTCGCTGATGGTCTTTTCGTGGGCCCTGGAGCACCCATCTGCTGGGCCTTGCTGAGACCGTGGGCTGCTCAGTTGACCCAACACTGGCCGCCTCGCTGCCACCAAAGAGGAATGAGACTGCGTACCTGTCCATGCGTATTGGCAGGTTTTCAGGCCTCCGCTCTGCTGAGCAAACACTTGGTTGAGTAACAGGTGGGGAGGAAACGCAGGCTTCCATTATTTATGATGGGGACAGCTGGCAGCACCACTAGATGTTCCGAGTGGGCCCTGGTTGGGGGTCAGAAGGTCATTGAGTCGGTGGGGAAAGAATGCGGTGCAAGGTTATGATCCTACCAGTGCACTCCAGCCTGGGCGGCAGAGCCAGACCCTGTCTCTTACAAATGCATCCGAGGAATGGGAGAAAATATTCACAAATCATGCATTTACTATTTCCCTAGTGATATACCAGTGGCCGATGAGAACATGAAGAGATGCTTACTATCGTCAGTCAGGAAAATCCAAACAGAAACCACAGCCAGAGGCCACCACACACCCTCCAGGATGACTGTGATCGAAAAGACGGTGTACTGGGGCATTTTGAGTGTTGGCAAGGATGTGGGGAAGCTGGAACACTTACACGTCGTGGGAATGTAAAACGGTGCAGCCACGGTGAACAGTCTGGCTGCTCCTCCAAAGGTTAAACACACAGTCACCAAATGATCTAGCAGCTCCTTTCTTAGGAATGAAAGCACACATCCACACAAAAATTGGTACACGAGTGTTCATAGCAGCATTAGTCAAAATAGCCAAAAAAAAGCGGAAGTAATGCAAATGGCTTACAGCCAATGGGTGAATAAACAAAATGTGGTGTGCTTTTACAATGGAAAGTTATTCCCCACGAAAAGGAATAAAGGGCTGATACCCGCTACCATGTGGACGGACCTCGTTCTGGTAGCTGAGATGAGCCAGATACAAAAGGCCACATACAGTAATTACATTTATATTACATCATCATATGCATAGTGATTGCACAACTCTGTGAATATATTAAAAATCACTTAGCTGTATACTTTAAATTGGTGAACTTTATGTGATGTGACTTTTATCTTAATATTAATTTTAAAATCCAGTGAAGGGCATTTACACAGGTGATTCGCCCACGTCGGCCTCCCAAAGAAAAAGAAACTTTATATCATACACACACACACACACACACACACACACTCTCTCTCTCTCTCTCTCTCTCTCTCTCTCTCTCTCTCTCTCCCCCCCCTCCCCCCCTCCCTCCCTCCCTCCCCCCCCCACACACAGACACACACACACACACATCCCTCTTCCTAGCCCCTGCACCCATTCTGGCTCTATGGACCTGCCTGTTCTGGGCATTTCATATGAATGGAATCCTACAGTATGTGAACTTCAGTGTCTGTTTTCTTTCACTTCACATAATGGTTTCAAAGTCCATCCATGTTGTAACAAATACTAGTACCTGTTCCTTCCTGTGTCCCTGTAATATTCCACAGTATGGGTAGACCACATTTTGTTGATCCATTTATCAGTCGATAGACATTGGGGTTTTCCCCCGTATTTTGGCTACTGTGAATAATGCTGCGTGAACGCTCGTGTACACATTTCTCTGGGGGGTGTTTTTCTTTCTTGGGGGTATGTCTAGGATTGGAAGGACTTCAGCATTGTTTGTCTCCTGTGTGAAATGGGAGCCATTAAAGGGTTTTCACCATGATCTGACTTGTATTTTAAGAGGATTGCTTTGGCTGCCTGTTGAGAATTGACGGTGGGTGAACAGTGAGTGGAAGGAAACCAGTCAGGAGGTGATGGCAGTGACGTGGGGCTGGGAGCAGTGAAGGGGTTGATGGATTCCGGATGTATTTTGAAGATAGCCAATAAAATTCTTGATGACTGAGATAAGACTAGGTCCCAGGGTTTTGGCACAGCCTATTGGAAAGATGGAGCTGCCATTAAATGAGATGGGGAGGGTGATGAGGGACCAGGAGTGCAGTTTGAATCCACGGAGGTGGAGATGGCCGTAGACCTCCAAGAGGAGATGTCGAGCAGAGGGCTGCGTGAGCGAGTCTGGGTTCAGGAAGCAGTCTGGGCTGCAGATATAGATGTGGGGACTGTTGGCCTATAGATGGCATGGAGAATCGTGAAACTGAGTAAGATCACGAAGGTTCCCATTTATTCCAAGGACAGAACAAAATAAATGTTGACAGACAGCAATAATCTTTTCTGTTTACTGAGGTCCAACAGTGAGCTCCTGTTATAACTAAAAACACACATCACTCATAAGCTTCTCCAGAAATACATATTTCAACGTGGTCGAGTTATAGGCACCTAGGGTGCGTCTGCAAAAGTCATTTATTAGTATCTTAGAGGCATATGCATCAGTGTTGAGTGAAGTCTTGGGTTAGTGCCTTTCAGAGTTTTGTCGCTGTTGTTAGGTTTCTGCTCTCCCATGTGTGCCTTGGTTTGTGGTCAGTGTGTAGAGGAGGAGGAGTGGTCGTTCGGCTGAGCATTTGCAAATAGTAAGTAGTAACCTTACCTGACGTGGCTAATTTGCATAGTTTCCATACAGAGAAAGTAGTTTGACAGTCAGAAACAATCCTTTCTTCATACAGAATAAGAAGAAGAAATGAATCATCTTAAGAAAGAAATAACAAGAGACACTTGGGATGCGGACTGGTCTGGAAGCTGTGTCCCGTGAGTCACAAACCTGAAGGAGCTTAGCCTGGCGCAGACCAAGTGGGGAAAGAGGAGAAAGGGTCCCCAAGTATTTCAAAGGACACAGGCTTGTTTTCTGTTCTCTGTGTAGAAATGGGATTTGCAGATAAGGATTGCAAAGAGACAAATCTCCATTTAAATAAGAAAAAATTTTCAAATCATTAAAGCTGCCTGGCCAGGTGCGGTGTCTCACACCTGTAATCTCAACACTTTGGGAGGCTGGGGCAGGTGGATCGCTGGAGCCCAGCCTGGGCAACATGGCATGACCCTGTCTCTACAAAAAAAAAAAAAAAAAAAAAAACAGATACAAAAACTAGCCTGGTGTGGTAGCATGCGCCTATAGTCCCAGCAACTTGGGATGCTAATGAGGGAGGATCACTTGAGCCTGGGAAGTCAAGGCTGCAGTGAGCCGTGATCATGTCACCACACTCCAGCCTGGGACACAGCAAGACCCTGTCTCGGGAAAAAAAAAAAAAAGCTGCCAAACCATGTGCAAAGTGGGTTTGGGCATAGTACATGGAGCAGCCTGCTGGCGTCACATGTGGAAGTGGGTGAGCGGGAGTCAGGGGTGCCATCAGAGGGACTTCCGTACTGGGCTTGCTCTGAGTGCTCTCCCAACCCAGGGGTTTCGTGATTCTCAGAATCCCAGCAGGCGTCTGAGGATTTCTGCACTCAGTGATATAAACAGGCCCTCGTTCTTCTACGGGTTATAGGCCAGCTTTAGCCAGTACATCTAGGGTTGAAGTGTTGCACGAATGCATTCCAAGAGTCAGAGCTGGCAGAGTGACTGGACGTACAGATGGAGTTTGTACTCTTGCTTTTTAGAAATACACTGTGCTCTCTGCACCTGAATTGTTCCTTGCTCTGTAGAGGACTTGGGATTCTTTACGTCATTTATCTTATGTGTTCCAAGTGCTAAAGTAGTTTGATCCCAACACTTTTAAAGGTTAGAAAAAGAGGGCCGGGCGCGGTGGCTCAAGCCTGTAATCCCAGCACTTTGGGAGGCTGAGGCGGGTGGATCACAAGGTTAAGAGATCGAGACCATCCTGGTCAACATGGTGAAACCCCGTCTCTAGTAAAAATACAAAAAATTAGCTGGGCATGGTGGCCCGTGCCTGTAATCCCAGCTACTCAGGAGGCTGAGGCAGGAGAATTGCCTGAACCCAGGAGGTGGAGGTTGCGGTGAGCCGAGATCGCACCATTGCACTCCAGCCTGGGTAACAAGAGCGAAACTCCGTCTCAAAAAAAAAAGGAGAAGTGTTGGAGGTTCAGATACAAATCCTTAGAATCATTCAATATTCTCAGTGAAAGAGACCACGGAGGTCATCTGGGTCGATTTCCTTATTCTATAGAAAAGAATCTGCAAAATCCAGACAGCAGTTCCCGCAGATCAGGTGGCTGAGTCAAACCTTCCCTTCTTAGTCCTCTCTTCAGTGTTTTACCTACAGTTATAATATGTTTAAGATTTGACAACACTTGCCATGTGAGGAGTCCTTGTAAGATGCCAGGCATTGTGCTGGCCATGCATTGTGTGTGCATTCTCCTATTTAAAACGCCACCTATAAGTGCCATCTTTGGAACATTTGTCCTGTAGAAAGAAGCATCTGCTTCGAACCAACAGCAGACCAAATGGCGTTTCTCTTATCTTTACTACTGTGTGGGTTTCTCCATAAACGAGAACTGGCAAAGGGCCTCATCACAGCTCTGTGGCCCTCTCCGGGCTCAGAGACTGCCTGCCGTCACCAGCCCAGCTGGCAGCAAATGGTCACAGGTTCTGTTCCCACGTTTCAGTCAGTCTATCTAGAAAACAGTGGAACTCCTGAAACATTCCCCTGCTCAAATGTAACGGGAAAAGGACAATATAAAATTTCAGGCTTCTGCGTTTGCACTGCTCCCCTGGGGAAAGCAACATGGTGGTTGGGAGCTCCGCATTAAACAAGGAAACTCGATGTGTATCCGGCGTCACTGAGCACTCAGGTCTGCAGACGGGAGAGAGATGTAATGCTCATTCCTATTCCCACGTCTTTGATCTTTTCACGTGAAGCTAATATTTGAGAATTCTTCTTTCCCTGGAGTGTCGAACCTGTCAACTCACCATAAAGACAAGGAAGAGATTTCCTTGTTCAACAAGTGAGAACAGATGTGGCCAAGTGTTGATTATTATTGTAAGAGATGAATACAAATGTTATCGTTACTGAGTGCTAAGCTTTGTTTCTTTCTTCAGAGTTCCCCTCGCCCCTCCAGGCTGGGAATCTCACCCACAGACCTTGGTAAACGTCCTCTGGCACTTTGAGCAGTCCTTAGTTTGACATGACAGCATGCTACAGTCTTCCCTTTCACCAGTAGCACGGCAGCATCTAACCACCTGGCACTCTTCTTGGCACCGCCTGTACTTTTACCATCCTGGGTATTGAATCCCAGAGCCGAGGAAGAGAAACATAACAAACGACACAGCATATTTGATTCTAGGAGATTTGATTCAAGGTGGAGATGGTCAGGTAGGCGACTCAGTGGGGAAAGACTCATTTTTAAGTAAGTCCTTGCAGTGAGTCATCCTTTATAATCAGTGTCAGAACTGGATGGGTGTTCAGAGATGCATGTTGTTTCATATGACAATGCAAAGGGCTGAATACAAACATTGTTAACTAAAGTCTTCTGAGAGCTTGGGGGAAAAACTGCCCGAGGGCACCCTGCTTTGTGTGCATGTGATATGTTCCATCTGCCTGAAATGTTCCTTTGAAATAAGAAGCGAGGGCACACTGGGTGAGAGAGGGCTGGGAAAGGGGCCCATGGGGGACTCACTTCACTGATGCGCCGTGGAGCGTCGATGAATGCGTTCTCCGCTTGGCTCCTACCAGATGTGGGCTGATGATCTCGAGTAGTGTTCGCAGCAGTGAACGGCTCACCCCGAGGCCAGTGCGTTCCCTAAGGTGGATTTCAGAGGAAGATGTGTGCTGTGGTTTCCAGTTCTAACAAGCCAGTAGAGACGCCCAGGTGGTCTCGTGCCGAAGCCTCACCATCTGGGAGGATGGTGTGACGAATCCTGGGCCACCACGCACACTTCCTGGTAATATGACGTTTCATCAATTCCACATTAGAACAGTGAGTCCACGCCACTGGAACAAACTTCCCCTTCAGGTGTTAGGAGGCCCGGGCAGCAGACGCCAGGACTCACCCTCCTGGCAGCATTTATTTTGGGAGGTGGGGAAGCAGGTTCCGCCCAAAGCTCTGGGTCCTCTTCTTTGGCATCCCCTACAGATCTCAGGGGCTTTCTCGAGTGTCCCATGTCTGACGTTCAATGTGGAATCTATGAACCTGGTGAGGAGAAGCTGTCTCAGAACCAGTCACAATAAAAATAATGATCAGTGCCGGGTGCAGTGGCTCATGCCTGTAATCCCAGCACTTTGGGAGGCTAAGGCAGGTGGGTCACCTGAGGGCGGGAGTTCAAGACCAGCCTGGCCAACATGAAGAAACCCTGTCTCTACTAAAAATACAAAATTAGCCGGGTGTGATGGTGCGTGCCTGTAATCTCAGCTACTCGGGAGGCTGAGGCAGGAGAATTGCTTGAACCCAGGAGACGGAGGTTGCGGTGAGCCGAGATAATGCCATTGCACTCCAGCCTGGGCAACAAGAGTGAAACTCTGTCTCAAAATAACAACAACAATAATGATGATCAGTAGTTCACACGTATAGAGCATTTGCTTTGTCTCAAGGCATATCCTGGCTGCACCATTTCTCTTCATCCTCACGAGTTCTGCTAGTGTCCTCAAGTATAGATGAGGAAACTGAAGCTTAGAGAGGTCAAAAGAGCTGTCCAAGGTCACCCAGCTGGGGTTGCAGTCCAGTGTCCAGCTCCGCCTGACCCCGGAACCCCCGCTCTGAACTTCTCCACTTCCTGGCCTGGCTTGAGTGCCTGTGAGAGGCACCGTCTCGCCAAGGTTGGTTTCACCACAGCTACTGCCAGCTGGTTTGGGGGGAGTAGGGAAAGTGCAGAAATGAAGTTTAATTTGTTAACGAGAAGTTTTGCTAATTAATTTTTGGGGGACATGTTGAGCAAGTCCACACAGTGCATGTTGCCACGGTACCCCCGAAAGTGGGTGCACTTTATTGCACATGAAAATCTGTGAATGCATACATGAAGGGCACATGTGGTGACCTTGAAGCAGCAGGGCCCGCAGAAGGCTAAAAAGGAGAAGCTAAACACATCTCAGTGCGGGAACATTCACTTGCAGATTGTGTCGGGTTTGGGGAGACGGCAACCACTTGGATTCAGTCAGGAAGAATATTCTTGTTACCTTAGGACAGCACATGTTTTTCCTGTCTCTTTTCTACTCTCAGTAATGTATTCGTAAATTATGTGTTAATAAAAGTCTGAGTCTCCCCATTCCACATTTATGTTTCCCTTACGTCTTTTCCTCCTTTGAGTGCCTTTCATGACGCTTTGTTAGGACTGGCCTGATACCAAGCCTTTTTAAAAATTTCTTCCGGTTTGATTTCTACTTACACCTCAGAGATTTTTACCCTCCTGTCTTTGCTCTTTCCGTCTGCCTGTGACCGCTCTACCTCGCCTCCCGTATTAAGTGTTAATAATTCTGGTTTACTCTTTAACTCATTTTCGGCAGGATTCTACATCTTCTCTCTCCAGGGGAAGTGCTAATGAAATGTTCTGCCATGCAGTGTCTATGACCTCTTACGAATGCAGATAAGAGCCAGGCATTCAGTGGAGCCACAGAGCTGCCTCCTCTCATATCAGTCCCTGAAAGCAAGGAAAGGGGCATGACTGTGAGGAGCTGGACTCACCATCCTGGTCACCTGTCAGAGGCCCCTCCTAACGCTGTCGCTGGACACTGCGTAACTTCTCCAAGACGTTGTGGTGAAGTTATGGTCACCAAGAGGTTATGGTGACCACGCTCTCTGCTATTCCATGTCGTTTCTGGGATGGATTCCTCTCTGGAATATTAGACTGGTTTACAGATTAGACTGATAAAGAAAGTTCGTAGCAAAACGAAATAGATTTTGGAGCATTGTTTAGAGATTGGAGATTTGGACTTAGTTCCAAGTTGCACATTTGAGGATTGTTCCAACAATTTGGAGCCCCTTTCTCCTCCTCCCTCCCTCCCTTCCTCCCAAGACAGTTGATTTGTGTGAGAGGGCCTGTGACTAGGGCCCTGAGAGTTGCTTTTCTTTGAATTAAGTGGGATAACAAAAGACAAGCGAGCATCTTGGTATTTTAAGTGTGTTTCCCTAATGGAAATAGAAATAAACACAACACTGACCAAGTATTCAATAGAGGGATGGGTAAACAAGATCCGGGGTCCACATAGAATAGAATATTTTTCAGTGGTTAAAAAGAAATGCCGTTCTGACACATGCTGCAACGTGGCTTAACCTTGAAGACATTCTACTAAGTGAAAGAAGCCAGGCACAAAAAGGCCGATCATACGTAAATCCACTTAAATAAGGGAGCGAGAACAGCAAATTCTCACAGACAGAAATACTGATTGCCACGGGGTGCAGGGAGGGAGAATGGGTAGTTAATATTTCATAGGTACAGAGTTTCAGTTTGGGATGTTGGAAAGGTTTTGGAATTTGATAGTGGTGATGGTTGCATGACATTGTGAATGCACTTAATGCTACTAAACTGTGGACTTAAAGATGGTTACAGTGGTAAATTTTATGCTATGTTACCGCCATAAATTTTTTTTTTTTTGAGACAAAGTTTCCCTCTGTCACCCAGGTTGGAGTGCAGTGGTGCGATCTCGGCTCACTGTAACATCCACCTCCCAGGCTCACGTGATTCTCCTGCCTCAGCCTCCCAAGTAGCTGGGATTACAGGTGCCCACCACCACACCTGGCTAACTTTTGTGTTTTTAGTAGAGAAGGGGTTTCACCATGTTGGCCAGGCTGGTCTCGAACCCTGATCTCAAGTGATCCATCCACCTCGGCCTCCCAAAGTGCTGGGATTACAGGTGTGAGCCACTGTGCTTGGCCTTAAAAATTTTCTTTAATGTTGCATGTGAATGTTTTAAATGTAACCTTAGGAGAAAACTCTTTTGCTTCTTATAAACTGGTGATGCTGTGTAGCCGTTTTCTGTGAACCAGAGCCTGCAGGGCAAGGCTTTCAGATGGCACACGGTGCCCTTGCACATGCGTGATGCTGACATTTTCTCCAGAGCTGTGATGAATAAATAAATAAGGAAGGAGTTAAGGTTGCTTCCTACTTTGCATCTTGGTCAATAGTCAGTCTGTCTTCCGGTGAAATCTGAGTATTTCTCTTGGTGACCACCCCTTCCTCCAGCTGCTCTTCCTACGTGGACTGGCATTTACATAAATGAGCCCGCTCTTCAGACGGGACCTGGCCTTTCCTAAAGGAGCATTGAAGAAATCCACATTTCCTGATTACAAATAGAAAACAGTATGCTCTCTCAAGGGTTAATGTGGGCAAAGCGAAGCGGTGTTGGCTCTGGTTTCAGTGCAGACTCTTGACGGCTTCTTTTGTAATCTTTCCCTTTTGTCCGTTTGGGCCGAGACTGCTTCCGAAAGCATCTCATATCACCAGCGAGAAACTGCAGAAGAAGGCTCTGCCTCCTTTGACGAGGGCCATATTTGGAGCAAAGGAGGGAAGAAAAGCATCTGTCAATTTGATGAATCATTTTCAGGAAAGAAGGAGTTTCAGCAAAGTATAAGATGGAGTTGGCAATTCAAGGGAGAAAAGGAAAGAGGAGAGCATCACATACAATGCTACGTACATTTTGTTTTTTGAGATAGAGTTTTGCTCTTGTTGCGCAGGCTGGGGTGCAGTGGCTCAATCTTGGCTCATTGCAACCTCTGTCTCCTGGGTTCAAGTGATTCTCCTGCCTCAGCCTGCCGAGTAGCTGGGATTATAGGCATCCAGCACGACACCCAGCTAATTTTGTATTTTTAGTAGAAACGAGGTTTGTCCTGGGCCAGCGCGGTGGCTCAAGCCTGTAATCCCAGCACTTTGGGAGGCCGAGGCAGGTGGATCACAAGGTCAAGAGATCGAGACCATCCTGGTCAACAAGGTGAAACCCCGTCTCTACTGAAAATCCAAAAATTAGCTGGGCATGGTGGTGCGTGTGCCTGTAATCCCAGCTACTCAGGAGGCTAAGGCAGGAGAATTGCTTGAACCCAGAAGGTGCAGGTTGCGGTGAGCCGAGATCATGCCGTTGCACTCCAGCCTGGGTAACAAGAGCGAAACTCCATCTCAAAAAAAAAAGAAATGAGGTTTTTCCATGTTGGTCAGTCTGGTCTTGAACTCCCGACCTCAGGTTATCTGCCCACCTCAGCCTCCCAACATGCTGGAATTACAGGCGTGAGCCACCACACCCAGCCTATAAATGGTTTTTATAGAGAGCTTTTAAATATGTAAAATAATTTCATACATAGTATCTCATTTAGTGCTCACAGCAATCCAGTAAAGTACTTATTGTTTTACAGGTGAAGAAATGAAGGTTCAGCTTTATAATATTTTATTTTATTGTTTATTTTACATTTTTTTAGTTTAATTAAAAATTTTTTTGACACAAGGTGTCACTCTGTCACCCAGTCTGGAGTGTAGTGGCAACAATCACAGCTCACTGCAGCCTCGACCTCCTGGGCTCAAGCAATCCCTCCACCTCGGCCTCCCAAGTAGCTGGGACCACAGATACATGCCATCATGCCTGGCTAATTTTTCCAATTTTTGTAGAGACAGGATCTTGCTGTGTTGCCCCAGCTCCAGTCCAGCTTTAGTAAGTGTCTTGCTCCTGGCCTTACAGCCTGTGGGAGGAATTAAACTCTTGCAGAGCTTCCTCGCTGTGCACAGCATCATGGTGTCCCAAAGTTCGAGGTCCTGGGCCTGAGGGGTGGGTTTGTTGCGGGGACTGGCTTCCCACAGGAAACCTTTCTGGCTCCCCGTAAATGTGGAAGGACTCTCCGATTGAGAATTGAGAATGGGGGCAGGGGTAGATTCCTTGAACTGTTTTGCCAGCATGGCTTGTATGATGATGCCTCTTTGTGTCATTGTAGGCTCCTGCCCACAGCTTTCTGACATGGTCTTTTGCATCTGAATTTGCAGTTTCAATTTTAACAGACTTTAACAGATTGGTATCCCATATGTCTCTAAAAGAGAAACACGTCATCACCAGGACCAACTATGTAATTCACCAGGGCTCAGTGCAAAATGAAACACAAGGACCCTAGCTCAAAAATAATTAAAAATGTCAGTGTAGGTCAGGCGCGGTGGCTCACGCCTGCAATCCTAGCACTTTGGGAGGCTGAGGTGGGTGGATCACAAGGTCAAGAGATCGAGACCATCCTGGTCAACATGGTGAAACCGCATCTCTACTGAAAATACCAAAATTAGCCGGGTGTGGTGGCGCGCACCTGTAGTTTCAGCTGCTCGGGAGATTGAGGCATGAGAATCGCTTGAACCTGGGAGATGGAGGTTGCAGTGAGCCGAGATCGTGCCACTGCACTCCAGCCAGGTGACAGAGTGAGACTCCGTCTGAAAAAAAAAGGCCATGTAGTGACAACAGAGTCATCGAGCAAGCACGCAGCCTATGTGCCGGCCAGCACCCCAGCGTGGACAAGTGCGAGCCCCTTACCCTTTGACATAATGAAAGGCAAAGAGTTAAAGGAAAGCTAGTTAGTAGTCCTGAGGCCGGCGCCCTCTTCTGACCCCTCGCTGTGTGTCTTTTGAGACAGTGCCTCACTCCATTTGCCCAGGCTGGAGTGCAGTGACACAGTCTCAGCTCACTGCAGCCTTCACTTTGGCTCAGCTGATTCTCCCACCTAAGCCTTCCAAGTAGCTGGGACTACAGGTGCATGTTACTACACCCGGCTAATTTCTGTATTTTTTTGAGTACAGATGGAGGTCTTGTTATGTTGCACAGGCTGGTTTCAAACTCCTGGACTGAAGCAATCTGCCCGTCGTGGCCTCCCACAGTCGGGATTGCTAGCGCAGGCCGCCACGCCTGGCCAACCCGTACTCGCCATTGGTAGTGTCTTCACTGCTTTGACAGTAACTTTTAGGCTCCCTTGGCTTCAAAAAAGAATCCTCTAACCAAACAGAAAAAAAAATTATCAACAGCTTTGTACCCACCTGACATTTGGCCAGAAGTTTTCCGGTAGATCCCAACAACGGTACTCTCTGAAAACCCTAACCACACAATACGCTCCTTGCCGCGTAGCGTTGGAAATGGATACCGCAAAGAAAATCAGCACTGACACAAAAGATCTTTCAGCAACTCCGTTCTTACTTCCTGGACTGC
This sequence comes from Callithrix jacchus, assembly GCF_049354715.1. Classification (NCBI taxonomy): domain Eukaryota; kingdom Metazoa; phylum Chordata; class Mammalia; order Primates; family Cebidae; genus Callithrix; species Callithrix jacchus. Next base: position 40,739,857 of record NC_133520.1, on the reverse strand, counting down.
AGGAAGGGGACCCTCACTGGCCCTCACGCCAAATGGAAAAGGCAAAAGAAAACACACACATTTATCCCTGACGCATTTGGGGTTGTCCTTACTGCTGGGTCTGATCTCCGTTGGCTGGAGCCAGAGCTCACAATCTAAACTAAAACCCAGTTGGCTAACAGCTTAAACTTCTCTAAACAGATAAAAGCAATGGAGAGCTGGGACATGCCTGTGAGCACGTCCAGCACGGATATTTTGGTTAAAGTACAAGGACACAGAGTGTACTATGTGCCTGTAAGCGGGGCAGGTCTAACAGCTACATAGGATAGGGCTTCACAGAGTTACTAGCACACTTATTCTTTAACAAGAAAGGAAACTTTTAAAAGGAACTTTCCTATTTCCCACAGTAGGATTGTTTCAGAGGATAGGAAAGACAAGGGACTGAGCTGTGACATCTGTCACTTCCCCATCTGAGCAGCAGTTCCTGAAGAAACAGCCTCTAGGGAATGAATTACCCTTGCTGCCCCCGAGGGGACAGGCACCTGCTCTTTGTCCGTCCCTAGAATTAGGTCTGAGCCACAGATCCTGTCATTCCTCTGCTGTGGCCCCTCCTCTGTCTGGCTTTGGATAAACTGAAGACTGGGTTGTAATGGAGACTCAAGAGTAGAACGAAGCATTTTAGCTGTAAGAAGATTATTATAATTATCTCCAGGCACCGAAGTGGTGCTTCATTTGCATTTCAGACACTGAAATCAGAGGGCAGATCTTTAAGAGGTTAATTTTGTGAGTGAGCCCTTAATGACAGAGGGACCAAGACTAGATTCTTTATGCCTTAGGCTGGGTTTGCAGTGGGTAGATGCGAAATATGCTGATAAGAGTAAAGCTCTTCTGGTGACTCTTCAGCCTCAGGCTCTTTTATGTGCAAGTGTCCTCTCCCCTCCGTCTCAGAGAACTCTCCGGGCTCCAGGACCCTGGAATCCCTTTCAGTGGGTTTGCAGAGGCAGGAAAGCAAATGCTTATCTCTTCCAATCACTGCAAGACCTGGAGCTGAAGTCCGGACGCCTGGCAGCTAAACCTCTTTACTGAGGATCTAAGATCCAAGAGGCAAAGCCCACTTCTTGGTCATTATAAACGCACTCATCGTAGAGCAGTCCTTCTGGATTGCTGAGATTTTCTTGAACAAACTTACTGAAACACCCTAAGGAGAACCCAGACCATCCTTTTCAACCCTCAGGAGCAGATAAGAGGATGGAGCTTCATTTGTTAAATTGCAGTTGCATGTCAGTTACAAATAAACATGGACTGGACTTATGAGGCTAATACAGGGACGAGATCTGTATCTCCTGGAAGTAAATCCTATGGCTTGTTTTCTTTTAAAATTATGCAAAGCACAGTCAAGTCCTAGGGTACAAATCTAAGAGGTATCAAGCCACACAATAGGCTAAAGTGACTTTGTGATAGTCTGCGAGTATCTGACCTGCCATTTTTCAAGACGCTCAGATATAGTACATTTTAAACACAGCACTGCCTTTTTCTTGAAATATTTAGTTTTAGTGTTAGCTATGGTTGTGATTTTTTAATGCCGAAAAAAGGATTTACTTATAATTTCTGATTCCTCATTGGGATATGCGTATGTAAAGTCCAGGGTTACGAGAAGAAAGAAGTAGGTTGCTGGGTACAGTTGTCCTGGGATCATGTGGCGTGGCCTAGCTCAGCATCTGCCAGAACACTTTCTCCTATTTCTAATAAGAATATTCTTATTCTTCTGCTATTCATAATAATAGCTAACACTTGTTGAGTGCTTCCACTGTGCCTGGAAATTTGCTAAGAACGTTATACTGATTATCTCATTTGATTTTTACGGAAACATTTTGGGGTAGATATTGTTAGTATCCCAGTTTCACAGAAGGAAGAAATGGAGGCTCTGGGCGGTTAAGTAACATGCCCAAGCATAGCTCATGAATAAATGGCTGAGCTGGGTGTGAACCTAGTTCTTTCTGTGTCCGAAGCCCATACTTGTAGCTGCTGCACTGCTGTTTGTAGATCTGTCTGACTCCTCAGAACAGTAGGTCAGTATCATGCCACTTGCCTGGCCTCTAACTTGAGTATTGAGCTTGGTAGGAAGCAGTGCTGTGAGTGATTTGTGATATCTACGATAGGTAGATCCAGTACATAGGAATGATGAAACTAGACTCCCTATTCTCAGATTATTCTCAGACTATCCATGAGAGACTTCTCCATGGACCCCATGCCATCCAGGCTTCTGTAGAACACATGTTTATCACACAGTCTGTGTTCGTATGTCTAGCCTGTCAGCCAGCTACTTGCTAATAAAAACAGCTGTGTCTATTCTCCATTCATTCTGCCTTGGATTTGCTTCCTTCCTCAATACTGAATGCCTAGAAAATGATATGTGGCCGGGCGCGGTGGCTCACACCTGTGATCCCAGCACTTTGGGAGGCCGAGGTGGACAGATCACAAGGTCAGGAGATGGAGATCACCCTGGCCAACATGGTCAAACCCTGTCTCTACTAAAATTTAAAAAATTAGCTGGGCATGGTGGCACATGCCTATAGTCCCAGCCACTCGGGAGGCTGAGGCTGGAGAATCACTTGAACCTGGGAGGCAGAGGTTGCGGTGAGCAGAGATTGTGCCACTGCACTCCAGCCTGGCGACAGAGCGAGACTCTGTCTCTCTGCCCCCCAAAAATGATGCGTACATTGAGAAATATTTGAGAATACCTGTGAACAGTTTTCTGTTGCATATACTGCTGTCTGTGAACCTTTTAATCAAGAATCGCAGGTGTTTCGTGGTTTCTGTATTTGTGAGATACATGGTTAACCCCATCATGGCTGGAGAAACCAAAGCAGTGCAGGTAACTGTTCTGAAACATTCGTGACACTCACAAGTAAGTCAGATCCTCACAATGCCTCGTTTGTTATGGAAAGTTTGAACTCATACTCACCTCTTCAACACTGAAGAAGTTTCTCCTGTCTGATTTGGTGGCTGAGATTGGAGTTTGTCCCATGAAATCACTGAACAGATTTCATTTTGTTTCTTCTTTTTCTTTTTCTTTTCTTTTTTTTTTTTTTTTTTTACCAATATTATCCAAAGAATGAAATGAATTTCAACCAGATGTCTAGGACCTAAAAAATTTAGGTCAAAGCTAATATATAAATGGTTTCATCTGGCTGGCATCAGTATTTTCATATTTCTCATCTCAAAAGAAAATAACTGTAAACCAGTGTTTCAGAATGACATGTAGCACACTGTACTGACTGCTGTTGCCGCCTGTTACTCTGACGTAAAAATCTTCTGTTTTCTTTGCCTGGGATGTTCTGACATATCTGGGGTGGCTGGATGGACGCAGGTGGCCTAAGATTTCTGTGCCAGATTCAGTGCGATCCTGACCTAACTTGATCTGGATCATAAGGTAAGCCTGGGGAATGTCGCTATAGCCTGAGCAGGAACCACTGGCCTCTGGGAGCCCCTGACAGAGGACAGGAAACAGGGAGCTGGACGCTGGACAGTGGACTGAAAGTCTAGTGAACAGGGCTGTGCATGGCGGCTCACGCCTCTCATCCCAACACTCTGGGAAGCCAAGGCAGGCAGATCACCTGAGGTTAGGAGTTCGACACCAGACTGGCCAACATGGTGAAACGCTGTCTCTACTAAAAATACAAAAATTAGCCAGACATGGTGGTGAGTGCCTATAATCCCAGCTACTTGGGAGGCTGAGGTGGGAGAATGACTTGAACCCAGGAGGCAGAGGTTGCAGTCAGCCGAGATTGTACCATTGCACTCTAGCCTGGGCAACAGAGTGAGACTAACTTAAAAAAAAAATGGAGTAAACTGAATTCTGGGTCAGATCTTACCTCCTGTGCAACCTTGGCTAAGTTACCGACTTTCTCTTCACCTCAGTTTCTCTGACTGAAGTGGAGACAAGTTCTTGCCCAGTTTAGGAGTTTGAAGATTCCATGACACTCTGCCCAGGCCCTTCCAGAGGTCTGCTTTCACAGCAGGACAAGCAGTCATGCTGTCTTCCTCTCAGCGGCTTGGGGGCTGTTCCTGTGAACCCAGGAGGACAGGGCTGAGCACTGTCAGCTCTTTCCCCAAACATAATTTAACCCCTTCTCAATGGTCAGGAATGCCACTTTCAGAGGCCTCTCTGGGTTCTCTGGGTGTTTCGTTGAAGCAGCGTTCAGGTTCTCTGATGTACTTTGTGTTTAAAATGATATCTACAAGCTTTTAAAAAATTTATTTTATTTTTATTGTTTATTTTTGAGATGGAGTCTTACTCTGTCACCCGGGCTGGAGTATAGTGGCGCAATCTTGGCTCACTGCCACCTCTGCCTCCTGAGTTGCTGGGACTACAGGTGCATGCCACTATGCCCAGCTAATTTTTGTATTTTCAGTAGAGACAGCATTTCACCATGTTGGTCAGGCTGGTCTCGAACACCTGACCTCGTGATCTGCCCACGTCAGCCTCCCAAAGTGCTGGGTTTACAGGCGTGAGCGACCGTGCCCAGCCAGTATCTACAAGCTTTAGAAGCTTTCTTCTGATGGGGAAAGGGAAGAGTTTAGTTCCCCTGAATACAGTGCTCAACTATCAACTGTCAACTTTAGAAACCCTTCAATAGCCTCAGTTTCTCTTTGTGTGTAATTAGAGCTAATAAGATAATGTGGGTAAATTGGGCTAAAAGTAAGCCAAGATTACCGTAGTTCACATGATATTTTTAAAAGAAAAACGAAGTGGGAAGCCAGAGTCAATAAGGCTGCTGTGGCCCCTGAAGTTTTGCATCAACTCGTGGCCAAAGGATATTTTTCAAACTGACCTAAGCCAATTTGGTATCCGTAGTTATTTTTGGTAGTTCAGAGTAGGTGGGGCTCTAGGTTTTCTCCTACAAAACCTTGTTTCCAGGTTGTGTTACAGAGGAAATAAGTCTTAAACCAACTTCTGCCACACTTACAAACGTGTAGCAAGCTGACAGGTAAAGTCACGCAATTCGTTTTGTAACCGTGATGAAAAGCCGTGGCCCTATTTTTATAGGCAGTCCTACAGCACTTTACATAAAGGACACCCTAGAGGCAAATCTGGTTATTGCTCTAATGGCATGAGTCAGATAATCATCCAGTTAACGTCAAGCAGAGAGAAGTGCTCCTGTAACCAATAGACCACTCAGGTGAAGTCCCTGGGTCAATTGGGCTTGCTGGGTTTTACAAAAGCGAAAATGCTTGCTCAGTATTCTAGCCAATCCCCAGACCTTGAACATAACCATTTGCACCAAAGAAAAATAATTTCTAACTTCCATGATTCCAATTAACCTCTGCTGTTCACCAGTACTAGAGATAGCCAAAGCAGCGTGGCAGCGGCCTTTAGAATGGCCCCTTCTGATGAGACTCTCAGATAACGACTTGACTGGTATCAGCACTGAGCGATCAGAACAGATTCTGGCCTCCGATGCTGTGCGGAAGCTTCCTACTGAGCCAGAAGTGTCTCAGGGAGCAGCCAAGGCAACCAGCCCTTACGTAGCTAAGGTCTGAGATAGAAGGGCACTAATAGAGTGTGGAGAAGACGCTTTTCTCTCTTGCTCACCTGCTGAGAAGGCAGTATAATGAGGCTGAAGAGACAAAATTTGGGGTTCGGACCTGCCAAATAGACAAGGCTTCAGAGATCAAGACTTTCTTCCTCCTTGGAGGAAGAAAGAGACAGAAAAGTGAATGGATACTCTAGTAGTTTTCCCCTTTGAAGCATTTGCCAAATATCAGCTGTACAGTGCAAGAGACTAACCAAAAACCCGTTTTAAGTGGAGTTCTCAGTATCACAGTGCTAAGAAAAAAAAATCGCATTCAAAATTTAGCCAGGAGAAGAGGTACTAGGAGATACCCCACTGGGATTGTTAAAGAATCATACCCTAAAAATAGATGTGAACCTGAAGTGGACGTGATACAAAATCTCAGAACGCGCATTCTGGGATTGGTTTAGCTTGGTCACTCCCATTCAGGGTGCCTACCAGAGGACTGGGTGAACCATCACTGAAGAAAGATAGGAGTCTTTACATTTCTCCTAAGTTGTTTCAATAAAAGATGATCAGGCATACCAGGAAATAGGCCTAAAAGAAAAAAACAGGCACTGGAAAAATATAATTTACTCAGCTGTAGGCATTATGAGACATACATTTCAAAATATCTGTGATTCATGTGTTCAGGAAAATAAGTGATACAATAAAGAATTTCACCAGAAAATTGGAATTTATAAAAAGAAATTGGGACCAGGCATGGTGGCTTACATCTATGTAATCACAGCATTTTGGGAGGCTGAGGTGGGCAGATGGCTTGATCCCAGGAGTTTGAGACCAGCCTAGGCAACATGGTGAAAGTCTGTCTCTATAAAAAATACAAGAATTAGTCAGGTATGGTGGCACGTACCTGTAGTCCTAGCTACTTGGGAGGCTGAGGTGGGAGGATCACCTGAGCCTGGGAGGTCAAGAGTGCAGTGAGCCAAGATCCTGCCACTGCACTCCAGCCTGGGTGACAGAGACCTTGTCTCATAAAAGAGAAAAATAAAAAAGAAAAGAGGAAATTCTGGAACTTAAAAAATGAAATAATGGATTTTAAGAACACAACAAATAGATCTAATAGCAGATTAGATTTAGTACAAGACAGAATTAGTGAAATGGAATACACATCAGTTGAAAATATCCAGCTAGATGCATAGAGAACAAAAAGGATCAAAATACAGAAAAGAGCAGAAGATATGTATGGAACACATGTACCATGTAATTGAAGGCCCAGAAGAGGGGAAGGAGGAATGAGGCAGAAGCAATATATTTTTATTTTTAGTTAACACATAATAATTGTACATATTTATAGGATATGAAGTGACAAGTTTGGTACAGGTATATAATGTATAATGATCAAATCATGGTAATTAGCATATCTATCAACTCAAACGTTGATTCTTTCTTTGTGTTGTGGACATTCAAAATCTTCTAGCTTTTTGAAAACACAATAAATCATAGTTAACCATTCACCTTAAAGTGTTACAGAACACCAGCACTCCTTCCTCCTACATAGCTGTAATTTGGTCTATCCATCAGTGAGCCCCTCCTCATCCACCTCTCCTTCCTACCTTTCTCAGCCTCTAACGCCCACAATTCTCTCTAAGAAGCAGTAGTTTTTGAAAATAATAAAGCCTTCAAAAGATGATTTAAGAAGCCCTGGCTTGCCCCAACCAGGATATACACAGAGAAGACCACAGCTGGGCGCAACGTAGTGAAACTGTTGAAAACAGAAGCCAAGGAGAAAAATTGTTAAAGCAGTGAGAAAAAAAAAATGATTATTTTTAAAGGAGCAACAATAAGACCATAACTCATTTCTCCACAGAAACAATGGAGGCCAGAGACAGTGGAATGTCATCTTCATGAGTTGGAAGAATGTAACCACCAACCTAAAAGTTTACAAACTTAACAAAGATATTCGTCAAACACTGAAGTGAAATAAAGACATTTCAGGACAAAAATGGAAAGAATCCATCACCAGTAGACCAACACTAAAAGCAATGCTAACAGGAAATATACAGATAGAAAGAAAACAATCCCCGAAATTCAGGAAGGAATGAAAGCTGACAGCGGCAACAGTGGTTAAGTTGAAATGTGTCAAGAATATAAGATTGTTGATGGCTGGATGGAGAGATGGATAAATATGTGATAAAGTAAATGTAGGAAAAATTATGGAATCTGGATGAGGGGCATATGGACATGTGCTATACAATTCTATTTTTGAAAATGTTCAGAATAAAATGTTCAGAAAATTAATATAGGGGCAAATATAAATGAACATTGACCATATAAAAGAACAAAAACGGGGTTTTGTGGGCGTTAAAATATATGTAGCATTAAATCCATGACAGAAATAATACAAAAAGTGAAATGGGATAAATGGAGTTAGAGTGTTATAAAATCATAACGTCTGGAAACCTTAAAACTCAGAATTTTACTGGACTATGATAGGTCAAGGACAATGAAATCTGTAGAGTAACTAGTAAAATAATGTATAGGAGGGAAAACAGAATGAAAAATACTTAACTAAAAATGTGAGAAGGAAGAGGAAAGAACGTAAAACAGGTGAAGTAACAGAAAGCAACTGTGCGATGGTGGCTATAAACTCAGGCATATCAGTAATTGAGTTACGTGAAAATCGACCAAATACTGTAATTAAAAGATCATTATTGTTAGACTGTGTTTTAAAGACAACAAAATCTAATTAAATAGTGCTTATAAGAGATGTTTTATAAATTTAAGGACAAAAAGGAGTTGAAGATAAAAGAATGAAAAAAGATATACCTCGTAAATGCCAACCAAAATAAGCTGATACGGTTCTAATATCAGAGAAAGTCGACTTTGCTAGAACGGCCGTTAAAGATACTTCTCTCTAATTTACCAGTAGTGTAAATAGCCAAAACTGTACAGAATTAAAGAAGAAATAAATCAGTCCATAGTCATAGAAACAACATCTCTCTCTCAAAAACTGATAGAACAGGCAGACGAAAACTCAAGGAGAGAAGATCTGAGTCTCTCCACAATGACGCGACGCTATTCATCTCCAAGCACAACTGGGCCGCCACCCAAAACTGACCGATGCTGGCTCACGAGCAATTCTTGACGAATTTCCAAGGACTAAATTCATTCAGAATATATTTTTTTGATCAGAGAGAAATTAAGCTAGAAATCAATGACCATAAAAAGAGAATCAGAAAATGACCAAATGTTTAGAAACTAAGCGATCTACTTATAAATAACCAGCAACTTAAGAAATTTCAGACAATATTTTGAAATTAAATGATGATGAACATTTTGCATGTCAATTGCTAAGTGATCGGTCACCCCTAAAAGTGTGTGTTCCTAACTAAAGCACTTCAAATATTGAATGGCTACTACAATAATGTAAATTAATAACTAACCCATACATTATTATACGATGCAGACGGAAGGACTATATTTTAAAGTAAACTGCTAACAGTGGCCGGGCGCGGTGGCTCACGCCTGTAACCCCAGCAATTTGGGAGGCCGAGGTGGGTGGATCACAAGGTCAAGATATTGAGACCATCCTGGCCAACATGGTGAAACCCTATCTCTGCAAAAATTGGCTGGGCATGGCAGCGTGCGCCTGTAAACCAAGCTACCCTGGAGGCTGAGGCAGGAGAATCACTTGAACCAGGGAGGTAGAGGTTGTAGTCAGCCAAGACTGCACCACTACGCTCCAGCCTGGTGACAGAGCGAGACTCTGTCCCTCAAAAAAAAAAAATTGCTGATCATGTGACAAGAAGGGAGATAATTATAACAACGTTAGCACTTCAGGTGAGATTTCCAATTATTAAATAAAAAACAACACCTAGGTGAAGCTATTTTGAAAACATATTTATTCTCTCATATTATCATTCATCTCAAAAAATAATGCAACTGCATATGTAACTTGCAGCTGATTTTGAACATGCAAACATCATTTAATCCATCAAATTGTCACCTTGTTCCGTTTCCCTGCGTATCTCTTTTCTGTGCAGATGTCTCCCTTCTGGGAGCACAGGGAGGTAGGTGGGATGAGAGCCTGCTCTGGCACACTGTATTCTAACATTTTCAACCCCCTTTGCTTTAGTGTGATCAGAGAATCTGGAAATTGAACCAGAGACCTCAGGGGCAACTCAGATGATAGTGAGCCTGAATGTGAAGGTTACCGTGCTTGGCTCTGCGTGTTTAATTAGGAGCCAGTGACATGTTATCATTGACTCCACCAGCAAAATTCTTCACTTGAGAGGCAACTGGGTTAAGGAAGAACATGCTGGAAATAGAGCTTATGAACCCTAGCTGAAAACTATTCACAGCAACTCGCCAGCAGAAGCAAGGGGTGGGAGAGAACGCGGCAGCTGGCAATCAGAGCGTGCACAGAAGCAGGAGGATTATTTCTTCCACGCTGAATCTTAGGGCACTCCATCATGTATACTGAGCTTTCTTCCTGAAAAGATAGTTTAAATCTGTGTGGATTGTCAAGTTTTCTTCCTCTCCATAATATGGTCATGAATATTTCACTTTCTTTTAGCCAGGAACTTTCAATTATTTAACAGCTGCTCTTCCAGGCTGCCTGCGAGAAAGGCGAGTCTCCACCCACTGCCTCCTGGCTTTATTCTTCCAGGAAAGAACCTGAGATGTGCTGGGGAGAAGAGGAAGCAATGAGGCTAGGCTCCTCTCCTCTCCCTTACCTACCTGTGTTTCTTTCATGGGTTCACATTCTTCCGCTTGCATCAGACAGTAAATGCCATTGAGGAACTGGCGATGAAAATGTGAAGTTGTGTTTCTGTGTGTAGAAGGGAAGAGGGAAGTTAGCAAGTGTTCTTTAAGAAACGCAGACACAGTCACATTCATGAGGCAGCCAGTCGCCAGACTTGTATGGCTCCTGAAAGAGCAGCTTTGACTGCATTTTTGTATTCGTGTTTATCTAGACCAGATCTCATTCATTCATTCATTCATTCACTTGAGACAGAGTCTAGCTCTGTCACTCAGGCTGGAGTGCAATGGCGCAATCTCAGCTCACTGCAAACTTCACCTCCTAAGTTCAAGCGATTCTCCTGCCTCAGCCTCCCGAGTAGCTGGGATTACAGATGCCCACCACCACGCCCAACTAATTTTTGTATTTTTTTTAGTAGAGATGGGTTTTCACCACGTTGGCCAGGATGGTCTTGATCTCTGACCTCGTGATCTGCCTGCCTCAGCCTTCCACAGCGCTGGGATTACAAGTATGAGCCACGGCGCCCGGCCACAAATCTCTCTTACTTCAGTGCTGTCAAGCAGCTCACGTTACCTTTGTCCAAAGAGAAAGGTGTATGGAAGCTTCAAACTCAGGACAGGTCTCAACGTCCTTAGCGTTGGCTCATATTAAAAATGTAAGAGGGCCAGGCCAGGTGGCTCACCCCTGTAATCCCAGTACTTTGGGAGGCCAAGCTGGGGTGGATCACCAGGTCCGGAGATCGAGACCATCCTGGTCAACATGGTAAAACCCTGTCTATACTAAGAATACAAAAATTAGCCGGGCATGGTGGCGTGTGCCTGTAATCCTGGTTACTTGGGAGGCTGAGGCAGGAGAATGGCTTGAACCCGGGAGGTGGAGATTGCAGTGAGCTGAGATTGCACCGCTGCAAAAAAAAAGAAGAGAACACTAGAATAATGGTGTGTGTGTGTGTGTGTGTGTGTGTGTGTGTGTATGTGTGTGGTTTTCCTTTCCTGGAGAGAGTCATCCTTTGCAAATGTAACCTAGATTAATCTAACATCATGATGGTATGGAGGGGTTAAATAAATCAGCCCAGATCCGCAGGTGATAGCCAAGGCTACATGATAGGCCTGGGGGTAAAGCCAAATGCAGATGGAGTCCCTAATTCCTGACTAACTAGCACTGCCGTATTCTATCGGATGTGATAGAGATTATTATCTGATTTTATTATTCCAGGACAGGTGAACTTGGCTGAGGACACACAGCTCGGAACCCTAGCCCATAGATAAATAGGTAACTTTATATAGTAAAATTGGAGTAAGCCGAAGAGTTTCCACTTACATATTTTCTATCCCTCCACTTTAGAGTAATTTGAGGGGGCAGAGAGGCAAAGTCAGCAGCACTTCTTCAGAAATTGTGCTTTCTGGAAACAGCTTGGCAGCACATACGGCTCTCAGGTGAGCCCCTGCTGTCCTGGGCCTGGAGGGCCGTCCAGCCGGACAGCGGCCTCGTTTCGTGGGGCTGAGTTTCTTCTTGTGGTACTCAGGCTGGTAGGTCTGAAGCCTGGAAAAGTGCTGAAGCAATCATGGGTGCCAGCTGCACAGTGCGGAATGTATAAAGGGGTCATTTTCCTAAGGGGACATTCTTCCCCTTGTAGGGTGTTGCTGAGGGTTGGTCTGAGCGGAAGCATTTCCCTTTTGCCTGTTCTCTGACTTCCAGTGTGCACTTTGTTTTTGGCTGGATGGCTACCCATCGTCAGTCAGCATGCAGACAGTCCCTGTGCTTGCTAAGAACAGTGGCAGTTTTTAGGTCTACTGTGGCTTAGATATCCATCTTCTAAGCCCACAAGGGTAGAGCATTCAAAGCGATTCCTTCCAGCTCTGAAATTTCTCTGGGTGAAAATTGTTCACTTTCCTTGGAGAAAAAGTAAGCCATGTCATCAGGGCCCTGACCTCATTCCTGTGAGCTGGACTGGCTGAGCTCTGGGAGTGACACCTGTTCCAGGTCTGGCTTTAGCAAGGGATTGATTTGAAGAAATAGTATTGGTCATTTTACCCACAGACTGCTTCTCAAGGAAGACTTGTTTGTAATAATTGTAACTCACATTTGAGGACTGAATTCTTCAACACACATTCCAAGTTTTCCCAGTTAGAAAAAATACGGTACTTTGTAAATTGTATGATCCGTAACTCTATATGACCCAAACAATAGGTTGAAAACTGGGTTTGTTGTATATATTAGTAACACCTGGTGGAATACCTGTTAACATGCTGGGTGCCTGGAGCAAATTGGCAGTGCTTCATCTGCTTTTGCCAGTAACTTGTCAGTAACTGACTTAGAGTTCCTTTCAAACTCTCCGAAGAACGTCCAAGACCAGGCAGCCTATGTAGCTCTCAGACGTCACTGGAGCAAGGGCTGGGCCCAGGCCAACTGGAGAAGTCCCAGCTGAATTAGAGGAGGAATTCCAAAGAGCTTGAAGGGGCCTCCTGACGGCCGGATGCTGAATGGGATAAGAATGTGATGAATTAATCGATTTGCATCTTACACAAGAGTCTCAGTGAGGATAAAGGTAAAACCCGTTTCCTTCGGTAGGTCCTCCCCCTTTCTTAGTAACTCAGTGAGTCGCATTGCTAGCTTAAAATGCTACCTCCATCCCATGAGAATCAAAGAGGACTCTTTCTATCCCGAGTTCTAACGAAGAACTCAGCCTTTGCTAAAATCAAGACCACTCACTACAAATATGTGATGTGCGAAGCACTTTTAGATGCGTTATTTTAAACATTCCGGCAATCCCGTGAGGTCAGTAACATTACTGTCTGCATTTCAGGGACAGAACCGTATTTTAGAGAACTTCAGTAATTTACATGAGGCGGTCTGGTGTAAAGAGCTGGAGAGACAACACTGGAACAGGCCTCCTGGGTTCAAATCTTAGCCTTGCCACTTACTGGCTATGTGACCTTAAGGAAAGGTCTTAGCTTATTTGTGTTTCAATTTCATTATCTGTAGAATAAGGATAATAATGTTGTGGATGTCACAGAGCTGTAATGAGGGTTAAGTGAGTTGATATATAGACAGTCTCAGGAACCTGGCCTGGCGTCTGGTAAGGACTATCTATGTATTTGGGTGGTGGTTCGTTTTTACTCTGCGAGAGATTTGAACTCAAGGAGTTGTTACGTTTAAAAAGAAGAGGCAGGCTGGGCACAATGGCTCATGCCTGTAATCTCAGCACTTTGGGAGGCCGAGGCGAGCAGATCACAAGGTCAAGAGATTACACCCTGGTCAACATGGTTTTTCTGTCATGCTGGGGTCAGAGTTCTTTGTCATATGTTCTTAGAAGCCCGTGGAATAAATGTCTTCTTTCTCTTACATTTAAAAAGAAATGATAATCCTGCTGTAGAAGAGGTATCATGCCCACAGAGGTATCAGAGAGATCAGTTTTTATCCACAGAGCACTTTTGAAATGGAGGGTAATTGCTGCACTGGGCTGGTGTGGTGGTAAGAATTCATCAGAATTAGACTTGGTGACCGAAAGTATAAACAAATGCATTTCTGCTAAGGCCAGCCACGTGTTCAGAGGCAGATAGCAGCCCGAAATAATTCCCTTCCTTTATCAACACACAGACGGAGGACTGTTGAGCCTTTTGCTAAATTTGGCCCTGCTGCTCTTCTGTCTTTAGAATCAGGCAATTGCTTCATCATGCACACATTGTGCGGCCCTGGTATTTTGGTGACTACGGCACTGCTGCGCATTCAGAGCATGCCAGCTGTACATCTGTACCGTTGTCTGAGAGCTTGGCCATTGACCATCCGGAGTGCTCATACAAACCAGCGGAGGCAGTGTGCCCTTCAGATGAGGCACACACCAGACCCGTAGTATAGGCGGACAGAGAAGTAGATTTTGCTTTTCCAGTAAAAAAGGAATCTCATCTGTTGTTTTAGAACTACTCGATACGGACAGTGAGTGCAGTGTGACTTCTTCCCCTGGACATTTACGGAAGACCTAGATACAGCATTACACGCTTCGTTACATCTTTTTGAGAATGAGTTGGAGTGAGGGGGTGTTACGTTGTAAAAGAAGAGGCAGACCGGGCGCGGTGGCTCACATCTGTAATCCCAGCACTTTGGGAGGTCGAGGCGAGTGGATCACGAGGTCGAGGCGAGTGGATCACGGGGTCAAGAGATCGAGGCCAGCCTGGCCAACGTGGTGAAATCCCATCTCTACTAAAAATACCAAAACTGGCTGGACATGGTGGCATGCGCCTGTTATCCCAGCTACTCGGGAGGCTGAGGCAAGAGAATCACTTGAACCTGGGAGGCAGAGGTTGCAGTGAGCTGAGATGGCACCACTGCACTTGAGCCTGGGGGCAGTGTGAGTTATCTTGGAAAACCGTGACTAGTTTAGACTGCAAGCTCAATGAAGATCAAAACTAGGTTGGTCTCGTTTCAGGCACTCTCTATATTTGTTGAATGAATGAAGGAATGAATGAATGAATGAAAATAATAGATACAATTATAGATATTATCTAATTATGAAGAAAATACCTCTGGATAAGGAAAGAGACATAAAATGGTAGGGGAATAAAGAACATCAGTGGGTACCCACTCTTGTCGTGAGAGGGGGATCTCTGAAAAATTATATCAATTGGAAAAAAAGCTTATGGTGAACTTTTTAAAAATCACACATACAAGTTCCTAATTTGTCTTTTAAAAGTTACATCTAGATTTTCATGTATCATTTTTCTCATAAGGATAGCTAGTTAATATGTAGATTTCATGTATAGATTTCCATAGTTCATGTATATAATATGAATTCAACTGATAATTATATGACACGCCAAGCTCCTTTTGGGTGGTACCTACCACTGTGTATATTCCTTGTGCCAAAGGAGTTTTTAAGATGTTGGCATGTCCCAAATTCACCATCTACATCCTTGAAAGTACTTCCTTTGTTCCAGACAGATCTAACTCAATATTATAGGTATTTCCCCTTTTATTTTTTGAAAAAATGTTTGATGTTCTGACTATTTGCAACGAAAGAGCTCTGTTCTCAAATGCCCTGTATGGAGAGAATTTCTCAGTTCTTTTGAGAGGGATAAAAACTCTCTCTTAAGTCTGTCAGACTAAAGATCAAGGGCATCCTAGCACCGTGTGTCTGAGGGATAATGACTGTCCCTGGTAGAGAGCTGGATGGCCATGGGTATGTTGGAAACAGTGGCTGGGCCAGTGGACTTGGAGCTAGAACTTGGTTTTGCTCTTGGCGTTGACACAGGGTGGCTGTCTTCGCTTAGGAAGATTTTGAATCTCAGTCTCTTCTGTAAGGATCTGGTAGCTTTTCCAAAGCCAGTCCATCTGTCCTATGGAATTTGATGCCACATGACTCCAGCCACCCCAGTAGGCCTTTCCGGGGCATGGGTCAGAGGCATGAGCCAGAGGCTCTCTGTAGAAGGCTGTTCTCTCCTGAGTGTCCTGATGCAGCCAGCACAGGGCTTCCTAGGGAAAGGAACCTGCTCCTGCTTCCGTCATTTTCATATACCCCTAAGGGCTGCTGGATAAAATGCTAGTTCCCCAGCTTCCTGTCACATCTTCTGTGCACACTTTTGGAGTAGAGAGGGTGAGGGCAAGGCCAGGAGGTCAGTGCTGAAGCCGTGGGAAGACAGGACGCCCTGGGCCCTGTTCCGTCCGGGGAGCTTCACATCCACACATTGCTCTCTCATCTCCAGGGCACCGACGGTTCATTCTAGAGCTTCTCCTCCAACTCCTTCCCACCTTCCATCCCACACACTTCCCTCTCTCCGTCTTTTCCCTTCCTTCCCGCCCTCCCTCCCTTCCTGTTTTCCTTTCTTCCTTCCTTCCTTCCTTCCTTCTTTTTCTTTTTTGGATACAGGCTCTTGCTCTGTGGCCCAGGCTGAGGTGCCGCCCCTGTGCTGCCTAGTGGTACGGACACTGCTCACTGCAGTCTCACCTCCTGGGCTCAAGCGATCTTCCTGCCTCAGTCTCCTGAGCAGCGGGGACTGCAGGTCCATGCCACCGCTCCCAGCTGGTTTTTTAATTTTGATGTAGATAGTGTCTCCCTATGTTGCCCAGGCTGGTCTCTAACTCCTTGCCTCAAGCGATCCTCCTACCTTGGCCTCCTGAAGTGCATGGTTACAGGTGTGAGTCGCTGTGCTCAGCCTCTCTGCTCCTTCCCTCCCTTCTCTTCTCTGTTAAAACTGTAGCTGTGCTCAGGGCTGGCTCGCTCTCTTCACAGAAAACAGGAAGCAAGGCTACAAAAGAAACAGTAAAATTGTAATGAATTCTAAGTGCACGAACCCCTAATGTCCTATGGAATGACAGACTAAATGGTGGTTTCCATTTGGAAAATTCAGTAAAGTACAATATTGAGATTTCTGGTTTTTTTTTTTTGAGAGAGACTTTTGCTCTGTCATGTAGGCTGGAGCACAGTGGTGCAATCTCGGCTCACTGCAACCTCCACCTCCTGGATTCAAGCAATTCTGCTGCCTCAGCCTCCCATGTAGCTGGGATTACAGGCGCCTACCACCACGGCTGGCTAAGTTTTGTATTTTATTAGAAACAGGATTTCGCCATGTTGGCCAGGCTGTTCTTGAACTCCTGACCTTCATTGATCTGCCCACTTCAGTCTCCCAAAGTGCTGGGATTACAGACATGAGCCAACATGCTTGGCCTGGTTTTCTTTGTTTTGTTTTTTTAAATAAGTCTATAATAGGTGTACACAAGACCTGACTATTCCAGATGGTGTCAGGGTTGTAGTTTTCTTATTAGCAGACTTGGGATCGATATTTCTGGGCAACTGAAGTTTTAAAGACGTAAAGAATTATATTTATGTATTTATTTTTTCTTTTGAGAGGGAGTCTTGCTCTGTTGCCCAGGCTAGAGTGTAGTGGTACAATCTTGGCTCATTATAACCTCCACTTTCTAGGTTCAAATGATCCTCCTGCCTCAGCCTCCCAACTAGCTGTGATTACAGGTACCCGCCACCACGCCTGGCTGATTTTTGTATTTTTAGTAGAGATGGGTTTCACCGTGTTGGCCAGGCTGGTCTTGAACTTCCGACCTCAGGCGATCCACCAGCCTCAGCCTCCCAAAGTTCTGGGATTACAGGTGTGAACCACTGTGCCTGGCCTAAAGAATTACATGTAAAGCATTGTGTACAGTTGTCATTATATACTGTAATGTAGCTTCAATCCGTCTGTCTGAACAATGTGGGTTTTAGAAATAATTACCAAATATAAACACTGCTCAAATGTGTAGATTTGGCGGTGCAGCACCTCAAGGAGCACAAATACAAATGTCTTTTTAACCATGTCTGTGTTGCATTTTCAGAATACCCATGATTCATTTAAATCCTGGTGTCTTTAATGATTAAGGATTTACACACATGTGGTATTTCCCAGAGGGAAATTCTAAGGTAATTTGGGTGTGATTCTTTCAGAGTTTTTCATTATTTATAACAGTTTAGTCATCATTAAGCTAACTTTCTTGCATATGAATACATACATGTATTTTTACATAAAGTGTTTCCATAGAGTTTTAGCTGCTTCTATTTTCTTTTTAACCATTACTTGGAATGGTGTTTTTCTGTAAGTGGGAAATAAAGAAACTCTTCCTGGCAGGGCGCAGTGGCTCAGCCTGTAATCCCAGCACATTGGGAGCCAAGGCAGGCAGATCGCCAGGTCAGAAGTTCGAGACCAGCCTCACCGACATGGTGAAACCCCGTCCCTACTAAAAATAGAAAAATTAGCCAGGCATGGTGGCAAGCACCTGTAGTCTCAGGCACTCGGGAGGCTGAGGCAGCAGAATTGCTTCTACTCGGGAGGCGGAGGTTGCGGTGAGCCGAGATCACGCCACTGCGCTCCAGCCTGGGCGACAGAGCAAGACTCCACCTCAAGAAAAAAGAGAAACGACTCCCGTCTCTCGTGCATATTAACAGAGACAGTGGGACCTGGTTTCTTATGTCCCCTCAGTTAGGCTTTGTCACAGACATGCCCGTGTTTGGGGCTGGGAGGAGGAGGTCATTGCAAAGAATGGCCATGGAATTTGGTTCATTTAACTGAACACTGTTTCTTCTGCTTTACCCGTCTGAGGGCCTCCCGATAGACCTGTAAAGTGATAAATTGTCCAAAGCCCTTCAGGAAACTATTCCTAATTCCATCATCATTTATAGTTCCCCATCTGTCCAATAAACCAGAATTTAGCCTTAAAGGCATCGCTCTCTTAATCTACATTACGATCTTGTCTTTATATATGAGTTGATTTGTTTTTCAAATTAGTGGAAGCCCTTAAGTACCACGCTGTTATTCTGCTTGTTTGCGTCTTTTGAAGACAGTCATTGCGTCATAGAATATTACAGATGGGATCATCAGGACCAGTGAGTGCTCTTCAGAAAAATTATAACTGCAAACTCTCCATTTGAAGTGAATTTTTTTTTTTTGAGATGAAGTTTTGCCCTTGTCGCCCAGGCTGGAGTGCTGTGGCAGAATCTCAGCTCACTGCAACCTCTACCTCCTGGGTTCAAGCAATTCTCCTGCCTCAGCCTCCCAAGTAGCTGGGATTACAGGCATGTAATTTTTGTGTCTTTAGTAGAGACCGGTTTCACCATGTTGGTCAGGCTGGTCTTGAACTCCTGACCTCAGGTGATCCACTTGCCTCAGTTCCCAAAGCGCTGGGATTACAGGCGTGAGCCACCGTTCCCGGCCTAAAGTGAAACGTTACATGACCCTTAGCACTGGTTGGGAGAGGGTTGACTTCCTCATCCCTCCCAGGAGGCTCGAGGCCTCCATTGCCTCTAATTTCCTCTAGATAAGAGAACTGAGGCCTCTAGAAATAAAATTATCTGCCCAACATTTTGGCGAGGGAGAAAGAGTCCATTTTTGTTGCCTAGAAGCTTTGAAATTAGCAGAGGCTGACATCTGCGGACATTGCTGGTAGTAAGTCTGGAAACAGGGCAGAAGATGGCAGGCGGGTTTTCTGGAAGCCAGCATTCGGGTGGAGCTGGGCGTGCATGGTGTTTACTGCAGACAGACAGAGCCTCATAGACTATTACAGACGGAAGGGTCGGTGGGGTCATCAGAACCTGTGGAAAGAGAGGATGCAGGATTGTGCCTAGGAGAAAGTCAAACTGCCAGACAGACCGACGACACCTTGGCCAGCCTCGCGGGGAAGCTCTGGAGCGTAAATGGCTCGTCATTGTGTCCTGCATTGGACTTGATGGCTGGGCCTCTACACCCTCACTGCCATCAGCCTTTGGATGTGAAGCACCCTAGGAAGGCCAGGCCCTTGGCCTTCTGCAGTATTCTATGGCTTTATGCAGTTGACGCAAATCCTGAAGGAGCTGTCAGCTGGAAGCCCATTGCCCACAGCTGGGGCAACAAGTCCTCCCTTGGAGCAAGATCTACGAGGCACATCTCCGTGTCCCCTCCACGCAGCTCTGGGAGTGCTGGTGAATACGAGAGACCGTGGAGAGGGGAGTGCCGGGGGCAGCCTTCCCAGCCAGGCCACCCCAAGCTTCTGGTTAGGGATTCCCAGCTTCACAGCACTACGCATGCTACTTGCCAACAGATATTTTGACAAGCAGGTTGGCCCTGGAGATGGCTTTCTGCTGTGTGGCATCTTGTATTTCCACCTCTGTTTCACCAAGTCTGGTGACCATTTTCGTACACTGGGGCTTCATGTGGTGCACTGGAAAGTGCAGCGGATCGAATGTGGAAGACTGGGTTCCAGATCTTGTTCCGGAAGTTACGAGCTGTGTGACCTACAGCAAGTCACTCTGCTCTTCTGAGCCATGCTTCCGCAGGTGTACATACCAAGTGAGACGCTTTAAAAACCAGTAAAACAGTATGGAAAATGCCCCTCAAATGGTGGTGTTTCCCCAAGGCTGTTCTAGACCCTTTACCATTTCATTAATCCGTTCATTCATCTATTCAATGATTCCTGTGGCCCTGACTTTTAATCTGTAATTCCTCTAAATTTCTTTTTTTTTTTTAGACGGAGTTTTGCTCTTGTTACCCAGGCTGGAGTGCAATGGCACGATCTTGGCTCACCGCAACCTCCACCTCCTGGGTTCAGGCAATTCTCCTGCCTCAGCCTCCTGAGTAGCTGGGATTACAGGCACGCGCCACCATGCCCAGCTAATTTTTTGTATTTTTAGTAGAGACGGGGTTTCACCATGTTGACCAGGATGGTCTCGATCTCTTGACCTCGTGATCCACCCACCTCGGCCTCCCAAAGTGCTGGGATTACAGGCTTCAGCCACCACGCCTGGCCAATTCCTCTAAATTTTTTAAGCCAAGTAGATGGGTGATTTTGTTTTCTGCTAATTGTCTTGGTGGTCCCTCTGCAGAGTCGGGAGTTTGAACAGCTCATCTCTGTTCAGGTGACTTCTTTGTCACCATTAGTGGAAGTGTGACCCCTGAGTTCCCAATGTATCAATTTATCAAAAACCGCATCTGCAGTGCTACACATGGTGCTGAGCTGACTTCGGTCTGGGCCTTGTTTACCTCCTTGTTAGGTTAGCTCCTTGCGGCTTTTTTTCTTCGCTCTCCACTGACTTGTAATTCCCTAGACCAAATCCAATAGAGAAACACTTAAAGTGTTTCTTTACTGTGAAGTGTGTCATGCATGAAAATAGTGTGTGAGATGAAGGTAGATGCTCAGTTTATTATTTTATTTTATTGTTTCACTCTTGATGCCCAGGCTGGAGTACAAAGGCATGATGTCGGCTCACTGCAACCTCCACCTCCTGGGTTCAAGTGGTTCTCCTCCCTCAGCCTCCTGAGTAGCTGGGATTACAGGCACGCGCCACCATGCCCAGCTAATTTTTTGTATTTTTAGTAGAGACGGGGTTTCTCCATGTTGGTCAGGCTGGTCTTGAACTCCTGACCTCAGGTGATTCACCTGCCTTGGCCCCCCAAAGTGCTGGGATTACAGGCATGAGCCACCATGCCCAGCCGATACTCAGTTTAAAGACCAATAGCAGAACAAAAGTCTATACGCCGACTCCTCAGGTTAAGAAATCCTTTCACGATATATTTAGGCATTTAGTTAGTGCACATTGAGTGGTTACTTCATCCAGAATTGGGGGACATGATACGATGCCTGAGAGATCATCTAGTCTACATAAGACAGCTCGTCATCCTAGAATGAGAAAGAGAGAAACCAGCCAGTAAATAAGGCCAGTGTGCAAAGGTACTTGCAATGAGAAATACAAACACGATGTGACTGGAGCTGTTCCCTATGTCTGGGAGAGTCAGAAAATTTTCCAAGAGGATGAGACTTTTGAACTGGGTTTTAAAGGATGGTTTGCCTGGGGAAGAGAGCGTTTCAGGCAAAGGGAACAGCATAGCATGTGCAGTCCCAGAGCTATAAAAGCATTGCCCTTTTGGAAAGCGGTGGTCATTGCTTCTCTTGTTCCAGTGGTTCTTCTCCCTCCTCGCTCCCCTCTCACCATTCTGACCATTTATCTTCAGTTTTGTTTCCAGTCTCCTATCCTCCATAAATGTTGGCATTCCCATAGGTGTTCCGTTAGGATCTCTTCTCACGTCATTCAATTTTTATCCATTCATTTGCTCAATGTCAACGAAGCAGTGAGTCTCCAGAAACTCCCGCTGGCAGGAGAACTATCTGTGGAGCTTGGTGAAATGTGGATGGTCCCACCAGCTCAATCAGAATCTTTGGGGTAAGGTCTGGGTAGCTGCACTTTTAACAAGCTGCTGCCAGGTATCTCAAGTGCAGATGATTGGGTCCCCACATGGAGAAATCCAGGTGAAAGGATTCCTCATAAAGAGAGGGAGGGTTGGAGAGACTGCACAGGAATCAGTCGCATGCAACCTTGAGCTTCCTGCCGTCATGGCTGCCCTTCCCAGCCTGCCTCACCTGTGCCTTTCTCCCTCCTTCCTTCCTGCCTTCAGCTCCTCTGTTGCTTCTTCTTCCTTAAACCCCTTCATCCATTCCTGTGCTATTGCAGAGCCCCATCTGTGGATCTCATGTCTTTGCTCCATGCCAGACCCTCTCTTGGGCATCATCTGTGCTTTGGCTGGGTCTGTGGAGCATCCTGGGCTGCAATGCCATAAACAGTGGAGTGTGGCATGCAAAGTTAGCAGTCACACTGAAAGCTCCTGCCTTGCCTCTCTACCCTCTTCTCTTTTGGGCGTTTCTTTCCTGAGGCAGGGAAAAAGAAACAGGAACCCAGGCCAAACTGAGGAAAACATGATCAGAGACGAGATGGTGTCAGAGGCAAGAGGCTGCTGGTTGGATTTGCACTTTGTTTCCAAAAGCATTTGAATAGTTTTAAGACATGTAAACTGTGAGACTAGACAATTTCACTTAGAAAATGAAGCGTCTGCATGCAGATATTATTCTCATGAGGATACATATCTGCATCTGTTTGTCAATGAGGGCTCCCATGCAGTGTCAGACATACAAGACCTGGGTTCCATTGGCTTTTATGCACATACATGGCTAAATGTATATAGGGATGTATAATTAAAGATTTTAAACATTTGATTTTGACAGTATATTTTGCAGCTGCTGTGCTAAGAAAATTCCTAAGCTACTGTGGGTTAATGGGAGTTGTAGCAACTATTTCCTTCTCGGCTGTCTCTTTTAGCAAAGCTCCTCTCTCTCTCTCTTTTAGCAAAGCTCTTCTCTCTCTCTCTTTTAGCAAAGCTCTTCTCTCTCTCTCTTTTAGCAAAGCTCCTCTCTCTCTCTCTTTTAGCAAAGCTCCTCTCTCTCTCTCTGTCTCTCTCTCTTCCTCCTCTCCGTCTCCCCCCTCCCTGCCTGCCTGCCTCTGCCCGTCCCTCCCTCCCTCCCTCTCTCTCTCTCTGAGATAGCAGACACCAGAGAGAAAGTGGTGCGGCTTCCTCTGAGAAGTGTGCTTGCATGCGCGGATTGGCAGGATTCCGCGAGTTCCTCTCCCATCCATGCCCTGTTCTTGAAGGGAGATGCAATGTTGGAGCAGGGGCTGAGCTGCACTGGGAAGGTGGCTGGGAGCTCAGGGAGGCCAGGATCTTGGTGTAGCCAAAGGCTGGAATCACAAGAATGTTTCACCAGGGTCTGCTCTGAGAGTTCTCAGACCCCCATGGATTTTAGAATTTTTCAGCCTTTTCTCCTTCATCTTTGCACAATGTTACTTTCTCCTGAGATGGCCCCAGATCTGCAAGAGACATTTGAGAGAAGCTATTTGTTAGCTGACATGAAGAAATGGATTCTGCACTTGATTATTTAGCCATGATTAATCAATGATGATGGATTGGAAAGCAGTGTAAGTAACACAGTTATGTATGTTACTGGAGTTAGGGGGTCTGTTTTCTTGCTGTTTTTTTTTTTTACTTTAACTTTTTCAGTTTCCTTTTGAGAAAAGTAAAAATAAAATGTATCAAGTATTCCAGAGAAGTCAGGAGGGTCCAGATTACACAAGCTTTCTTCTTGTTCAGTGGACTTGCAGAATACATAGTTATTTTGGAAGAGTCATAGAAACTACTGACATAGAAGCTACAGACATTCCCTGGAGGATGGGAGTGACATAGGAAAGAAGTGAAGAAGGTTTTTGAACTGACAGTCATTGCTATCATCAGGCTTATATGCAGTTGCTAAAATATTTGACATTGGCTCACTTTAGAATCAAAGACAGAAGTGAAATGTGTTCTCTCTGCAGGATCATAAAACTGAAGTTAGCCTATGGATTTCAGAAGAGGTTCTTTCTGGCTGCATAAATGTGAGGCTGATTTCTTTTTTTTGGACTAATCGTCAAATGTTGACTATGTTTCCCGTCCATTTCAACTCTTCTTGAGGTTGGACATCCCCCCATTCTAGGGTACAATGTCTGGTTACTAGGATGGCAAGCCACTGTCTAGTGGAAGGCTAGTCATTGCAAGCTGATATTAGTCAGAGACTCTTCCATCTTTTTTGTGTGAGGACTTGGTTTAAACACTTCAACTCCCAAGTATTCAGGGAGGAAAAATAAGTCACTTGAAGAGCAAAATCAGTTCATTTCACAAGAGAAAGGAACAGCCATCTAAAATATGAGAAATTGAAATTTAAAAATGTGATCTGGCTTTTCTCCGAAATCTGAAATGAGGTTAGTTTTGTATAGGCAGAGTAACATAAACTTTCTTGATTAAAAAGCAGTATTTTAAAGGAGGCTTTTAAGATCATAAATCACTTAGGTAACGATAGCAAAAGAGATGGCTGATATTTTAGATGGTCATTTGCAACTTTTTAAAAAGAGTCTGTACAGTAATGTTGATGCAGCTATTTCTGGCTTCTTAAAACTCGCATGGATTTGGAAGTGGGATTTCTGACAATAGCAGTCATGAGTTTTTCAGAGCTATCAGCCTTTCTCTCTCCATCACGTTCATACCCCAGGCAGAGCTACTGCCCCTCCCACCTGCCCGCCCTGCGGTCTCCCAGCCCCCATCCTTCTCTCTGCGCCTTGGAACATCATGAAAGATTCTCCTACAGATCTCCGTGTAACATGCCTGCCCAGCCCGGACAGAGGGAGTGCTGTAAAGCAACACGCAGGGCCGCCACTGCTGGGAATGAATGACTCGGTTGATTCCTGAATAGTAAATCAGTTCTGTGAGCAGTAGAATGACCCAGAGTGTTCCTGACTTTATTAATTGGGGTTTAACCTCATCAAGAGCTATAGCACTGGGCACCCAGGGAATCAGCCTAAAGCCAGGTGAAATCCCCAAACTCCACTCGGATTCCTGCTGGCCAAATGCACCAGGGCCACGCCTTTTAACATACGTCCTTTGTTATCAAGGGAAATCCGAGACAGAAAACATGTTGGCAGCATCACGTGAGTGCTGCTCCGCACATAAAGTGGTTGTATCACAGGGGAAACACTTTCCATCTTGTGCTGTTTTCTCTTGGTTTCTTGTTTATATGGGCTCTCTTAGACTCATGCATCTGGAAGAGGCTTGACGAGAGTGGAAAACCTAGAGCAAAAAACATGCAGGGGAAAGGAAAATCATTACAAAACGAAGACTGGAAAAGGAATACTTTTCTTACCCAAATTCCAGTTCTCACCCTTGTCTTGGGTTCCCTTTTGGTTAAAGCAGATACCAATTACAGCCTTCCTGGGTTAGTGGAGACAGACAGTCTTTCATGGTGCCATTGAATTTTGAGCAAAGGAAAAAACAGAAAAGGCAATGAGAAACCATCTTTGGAATTCTGCTCACTAAGGGCAGAAGCAACCCCACCCTCCTCCACCTCCTCCTCCACCCCAGCCTGTGCCTCTCAAGTGTCCCCGGCGGACAGCTCCACAATCCCTGAGAATCTCATGTGTTTTCATGGAGGATGGAGTGTTTTTTAGCGGTGAATGAGCAAAGAGACCAGATATGCTGATACCTGCAGACAGTCTGAGAGGCAGCTGATTGGTTTGAGAAAAAGTGCTGAGCAATTTTAAAAAACATACTGGAGCCAAGGTGAAAGAAAGGAGAGAGAGGGAGGGGGACAGGGAGGGAGGGAGAGGTGGGTTGTCTCTGAAGTTTCAAGGGAAGTTCTGTGAAGCACCTGGCAGGTCTAAACTGATAACTCCGGTTGGTTAAGGTAAGTCTTCAACTGATCAGGGCCTTACACTTGGAGCAAGGCTTTCACTGGGGCCTGATGTTCGCCGCAAAGCTCTTGTCCACCGCCCGCTTTCTCACTTTGCTCGACCATCCACTGTGTTGGTGAGTTCTCTCTCTAGACAGCCGTCTTTCTTTCTTTTTTTTGTGAGATGGAGTCTTGCTCTGTCACCCAGGCTAGAGTGCAGTGACGTGATCTCAGCTCACTGCAACCTTCGCCTCCTGGGTTCAAGCAATTCTCCTGCCTCAGCCTCCTGAGTAGCCAGGATTACAGGCATGTACCACCACCTCTGGCTACTTTTTTTTGTATTTCTAGTAGAGACAGCGTTTTGCCATGTTGGTCAGGTTGGTCTCAAACTCCTGACCTTAGATGATCCTGCCGCCTCGGCCTCCCAAAGTGCTGAGATTACAGGCATGAGCCACCACGCCCAGCCTGGACAGCCATCTTTCTAACAACTGGTACTGTTCTGAAAAGTTAGGAGCCCAAGAAAGGTTCTCAAAACCAAGCGTGGCCTTTAGCTGTGTGACTCTGAGGCTCAGCGTCTCCATTACAGGTGTTCCCAGTGTTCTTAGTAGACAGCTTGCTGGTTCTAGTTGCTGTGTTTGAACGAATGGGCCTTAGTGTTACATCTGCCCACCTTTTTCTCCCTGTGAACTCCATCCCTCCCTCATTTCATTGACACTGCAGAGAATTCCCAAGTTCCTGGTGAGTCCCTGCAGAGCCTGTGCCACGCAGAAAGAATGCACCCCTTTGGAATTTCATCTTCCCATTTCTTCCACTGGAGAGACTATCGGGGAGAGATGTGGAAATATAGTTAATAACAATGCATTGCATCCTCTAAAACTGCTGCTAACAGAGTAGGTTTTAAGTGTTCTCACCATAAAAATGTGCGTGAGAGAGTACATATGTTAATGAGCTCAGTCTAGCTAGTCCACAATGTGTACGTATTTTAAAACAATGTGTTGTACATGATAAATATATACAACTTTTACTTGTCGGTTAAAAACTAAAAAAATAAGGTCAGTTGTGGTGGCTCACACCTGTAATCACAGCACTCTGGGAGTCTGAGGCGGGCGGATCGCTTGAGGTCAGGAATTTGAGGCCAGCCTGGCCAGCATAGCAAAACCCATCTCTACTAAAAATACGAAATAATTAGCCAGGCATGGTGGCACGTGCCTGTAGTCCCAGCTACTTGGGAGGCTGAGGCAGAAGAATCACTTGAACCCACGAGAAAGAAGTTGCAGTGAGGTGAGATCACGCCACTGCACTCCAGCCTGGGCAACAGAGTGAGTGAGACTCCATCTCAAAAAATAAGAATAAAATAAAAAATATAATAGGAATTTCTATAATTAAGGTTTTTAGAAAAAGAAAAAATAAATTTGGACAATGACCTGTGAAGAACGCCTCGGCAAGTTCTCCCGACCAGGGGAAGGGCTTGTCTCCTCTAGACTTTTGTTCTGTCTTCCTCCAGGAGTCGGTGGAGAAGCTGCAATTCGGTAACATCTAACTAAATGTAGCAGAACCTATAGCTGTGATTTCCATTTGAACTACTGACTGGTACATTGCTTAGCTATTCTTTCCGTCAGTAAATGCCTGCAAAGCTTACCTCATTCGGATTTTTGAGAATTAGATAATGCATGGTCTTAGCTTAATGTCTGGTCATAGCCTTGGATCAATACTGTCCTCCTGTACCTCTGTCAGCGGTAGGCCTGCTGACACTTTCCAACAGAGGACCCAGATCCTTCATGACAGGGGACTTGGGAAGGCAGGAGACCATGTGACAGAATGGAAAGATTCTAAAGTGGAAGTCAAGACCTGGCTGTTTCAGTCCCAGCTCTGTTCGTAACCACTTGAGTGATAAGAAAATAATCACCCCTCGGCCGGGCGCAGTGGCTCACGCCTATAATCCCAGCACTCTGGGAGGCCAAGGCGGGTAGATCACAAGGTCAAGAGATCGAGACCATCCTGGTCAACATGGTAAAACCCCATCTCTACTAAAAATACAAAAATTAGCTGGGCACGGTGGCGCGTGCCTGTAGTCCCGGCTGCTCGGGAGGCTGAGGCAGGAGAATTGCCTGAACCCAGGAGGTGGAGGTTGCAGTGAGCTGAGATCGTGCCATTGCACTCCAGCCTGGGTAACGAGAGTGAAACTCCGTCTCAAAAAAAAAAAAGAAAAGAAAAGAATCACCCTGCTTCCATGCTCCAGCCCTAAGTGGAGTTACTGCTTACTCCACATCTTTCCTCACCTTGACTCATGGGGTCCCTCAGCGCGACAGGTCCCCCTCCTGGCTGGCTGCTTTCTTCTTGCCTTCTTAGCGACCTCTCCTGATCCACTGAGCCCCAGAGGGTCGGGCTTCTCCTCTGCCATTTTATGGCACCTACATCCGTCCATGCTTCAGCACCACGCGCCTGCCTTTCTCGCTGGACTGTAATCACTCTGCAGCGACACCTCTGTCCTGAAGCTCGGCCTTCCGTGTCAAGACCAGAGAAGCACTCAATGCATGTTGCTGAATGGGTGCGTAAATGAAAGAAGGCATGAATGAAGAATGCCTGCCCTGTCTCAGGCGTAGGTCTTGACTGAAGATGAAATGAAATATTGTGTGTGGAAGGCTTTGATGAGCAGAGGGCTGCGTAGTTGCCTTCAGTTTTAAGTTAGGATGAGGACAAAGCATTGTTTATACCAATATTTTAGTTGGTTTCCCAGATACTGAGGTTCATACGTTTAGTGAAACATATCAATGTTCTCTTTTGTACTGTCCTTGCAGCGTGGGCCCATTCTTTGTGACACAAGCAGGACAGGCTTTAGGTGGGCTAGAACCTCTGATGTTTGAAGCTGTGGGCAGTAAAACTTTTCATGTCAAAATGAAAGAGGCGAGGTTCTGAAAGCCCACGCCACTGCAAGGGATGACTCTGTAACTTGGCTTTACTGAGGGTGTGAATGAGGGAGTTCAGAACCCTGCCTGAAAGGATGGAGAAGGGAAATTGGTTTGTAAAGCAGAGGATGAAAGAGGAAGATTCATCACAGAAGTTGCGTGGTCAGTGGAGTGGCAGAGGACACTGAGACTGGCAGGCTGTGTTTGTGCCATCCTCATACGTGGGTTTTGGTTGCATCTCGGGAGTCCTCTTCCTGGAGGATTATTTGGATTCTGTTCTGCTTCTTCCTGAGTTTATTTTCATGGTGGGACTATCCAAGACTGAGGAAATGACACGGTGCCGCTCTCCCTCTCTGGGCTCGGCTTTGCAGCCATAACCAGATGTATCCTTTTTATCAGCAGAACGATCCATTTTTCATCACAGTGCTTGAACTCTGGTCGGTGATGAAACGAGTTCTTCCATGCTGTTAGGGTCTGTTTTTCCTTCAGAAAATGTTCTTTGCAGAAAAACAACAACAAAAAATGTTTAACAGGAATGGTCTATTCCAATGGCCAGTCTTCAGGCAGAGCCACAAGATGGTGCAGAGGATGACGTGAAATCACGTACGCGAGCGTGTTTTGCTGATAGGCGGCTCTGCAGGGCTGTGTATATTAATATTACATGCATCTTCATGAACGCCCACTGCAGCTGCCTTTGCCGCAGCGAATACACTGTGGGTCTGTTATTCACCTCTTCAGGTCCAGCCCAGGAGTTTGTGTAGGCTCATTTTTCAGTTTCCTTTGACTCTGGATGTCTCCACAAATGAACCACCTGCTGTGTCTTGGTGTGGGGGTGGAGGTGTGGGATGAAGTAATGAGCCTGCCTTTCTGTGCCTTTTGGCTGCTCTGAAGGGAAATTGAGGAATACTGCAAAGCCACAAATCTCAGATGGCAGCTCATAAATATGTAAGCGCCTTGCTTAGGTAATAAGCTCCTTGACAGCCAAAACTGTCATTTGCACATTCTCTTCAGCCGAACACAAAATTCCGGTTGCCAGACTGTCCCTGGATACTGGGGACTAAAAGCTGGTGATTGGGGGGGTTTGGAGGGCAGGGGAGTGGGCACTGGGCTGATTGCTCTGGCGGCTCTCCATGGCTGCTGCTTTCACCCACACCTGACCATGGTTGGAGCGGGGGGACTTTCTCTCTTGGTATTTAATTAGTAAGTATAGGCAAAAATTTGCATTGTGGCACTGGGATAGGAAAAGCATTGAATATGAATATAAAAATGGAGATGAGGTCGGGTGCGGTCACATCTGTAATCCCAGCACTTTGGGAGGCCAAGGCAGGCAGATCATTTGAGGTCAGGAGTTCGAGAGCAGCATAGCCAACAAGACAAATCCTTGCCCCTACTAAAATACAGAAAAAAATTAACCAGGCATGGTGACATGTGCCTGTAATCCCAGCTAGAGGCAGGGAGGCTGAGACAGGAGAATTGCTTGAACCCGGATGGCGGAGGTTGCAGTGAGCCAAGATTGCACCTCTGCACACTTTTGGCCACAATGACTAAATCAAAAAAATTTTAATCTCCGTTGCATTATGCTTTTGAAACTATTGGGAGTTTAAGAAAATCAGTCAGTCGTCTTACATAAAAATAGAGACCGACAGCCCAAATGTAGTACAGGAAGCAGATACTTGCTACAGAAACATTTATTGAGCGCCTAATGGATTGTAGGTGCTGTGTGAAGTTGTGGGGATTCAAAAGCGAGTCAGAGAGGACTGGTGAACACAAATTAACTCTGCTGTAATGCCTGTGGTAAGCCACGAGGCATCGCCCCTAGCACAGTACTTTCAGAACATATGGAAGAAATGAATACTTCTGCTTTTGACTATAGAAAAGGAGTCATATTAGAGTTGGGTCTAGCCGGGCACGGTGGCTCACACCTGTAATCCCAGCACTTTGGAGGGCTGAGGCTGATGGATCATGAGGTCAGGAGTTCAAGACCAGCCTGACCAAGAAGGTAAAACCCCACATCTACTATCAATACAAAAATTAGCCAGGCATGGTGGTGGGCACCTGTAATCCCAGCTACTCAGGAGGCTGAGGTGGAGAATTGCTTGAACCTGTGAGGAAAAGGTTGCAGTGAGCCGAGATTGCACCACTGCACTCCAGCCTGGGCGATAGAGCGAGACTCTGTCTCCAAAAAAAAAAAAACAGTTGGGTCTAGAAAAATGAGCAGGAGTTGAGGCTAGAGGAATGAGAAGGGAGGACATTTTGGGCAGAGGAATTGTCCTGATTCTTTGCTTATGTACAGGACCATGAAAGTGAATGGTGTCATGTGATTTTATTCATATTTCATGATGACTAAGACAAAATGTTTGTCAGATTCTCAAAATAGGCGATGATTAGTAATAGATCACCTTAAGTAGAATGTTACAATGTGACGGACAACTGTAGCGGACAATTTGAAATCGTGTCACATTTTCACAGCTGATTGGAAACAGTAGATCTTGGGCCAATAGTGGACCCACACCTGGGTTTCGAACCTTGGTTTTGTGACTGACTGGGTCAACCTAAGCTGCTTGCGAATGTATCATATCCATGTATCTTAAGATGATATTAGTCTATCCATTTCTAAAAATCCTTGCTTGAGAAGGAAAAACTATTCAGGAGAGAGAACAGGAGACTAGGTCTAAACAACTAGATTTCACTTGAAAAGTCCTAAATCGTCACTGGGAAACTATCTGTAATAAAAGACTCAGGATTTTATAGCGCTTTATAGGCAATCAGAGGCTTTTTACAATTGTAATAAACCCTGACTGCCGGCATTCTGGTACCAGTGATTTTATTAAGGTACATTCCCAAAACTCACAATAGTGGGGAAAAATACTGACGAGCCTTCTAAAACACTGGAGAAGTGTGAAACAACATTTTGCATGCTTTTAGTAGTGAGTCAAAACATCACGGTGGTTACAGAGCAGTCGCATTTCAGAGCTGGGAGAGTCCTCAGAGATCATGGATTTGATGTTTAATCTTTGAAGAATGGTGTGCGTGAGTGAGTTAGTGAGGACTGCCACACTTACACACTCACTCCTGGATCCATTTCTGCACGATCTCTGTCATTCAGCCAGTGCTCACAAAGCCCTTGCATCACGGAGGATAAATACTTGAATAAGATGCTGGCCTTACCCCACAGAAGCTTAGAACTTTGAAAAAAGGTAAGACATATATGTAAAGACTATAAATAGGAAGTTATTTTTAAAATATAATGAAGGAGAATTATTAGAGTTCAGAAGATGGAAACTTATTTCCAAGTGAACTTGATGACTATGTCCTATAATAGAATATGTACTGTATTTATTAACAGATTTATGGTATCTCATTTGTTTTAGTTAAGAAGCTTTGAGTATCCAACAGAGAAAAAAAGTAAAATTAACAGCAGTGAGGCCAGGTGCAGTGGCTTATGCCTGTAATCCCAGCACTTTGGGAGGCCAAGGTAGGCAGATCACTTGAGGTTAGGTGTTCGAGACTAGCCTGGCCAACATGGTGAAACTCCGTCTCTACTAAAAATACAAAAATTAGCCAGGTGTGGTGGTGGGTTCCTATAATCCCAGATACTCTGGAGGCTTAGGCAAGAGAATCGCTTGAACTTGGGAGGTGGAGGCTGCAGTGAGCCAAGGTGGCACCACTGCACTCCAGCCTGGGTGACAGAGTGGGACTCTGTCTCAAAAAAAAGAGTACAGTCATGTGTCACTTAACGATGAGGATGTGTTCTAAGAAGTGAATGATTAGGTGATTTTGTTACTGTTTGAGCATCATGGAGTGTCCTTCCACAAAGCTAGACGGTGTCATCTACTGCACCCCTAGGCTGTAGGACAGGGCTGTGACTCCTTGGCTACAGATCTGTACAGCTTGTCGCTGTACCGAATACTGTAACACCTGTAACACAGTGGTGAGTGTTTGTGGACCTAAACACATCTCCACATGGAAAAGGTACAGTGAAGATCAGGTCATCTTCTGGGACCACTGGTAGATATGCGGTTCGTGGCTGATGGAAATGGCGTCATGCAGAGTGTGGCTGTGTTTGCTTTAGCCCGTGTTTTTATTCTGAAGAAATGCAGAACAAGTTTAGAATTGAATTGTCGAATTGTTGCCATTAATTGAGAGCCTAATAAGAACATATTGTTCAAGGAGAAGAGTATTATTGATTTAATTACCTTGAAAATATAATTTTGAAAAATATCTACATTTAAAAAAAATATTCACACTGTGAACAATAGTTAAATACTCAACTAACTGGTAACTCAGTTACTGGTAAATGTGATCAGTAGCTAAAGGCATCGCTCTCATCATGCTGAGAACTACCCCAAGAAGAAGCCAAGGAAAATACGGACTTGGAGCCCCTCTGCAGGAAAGAGAGGGAGCTCGCCCCTGCCAGTCTGGCAGCAAGTGATTTCTAAAGGCCAGGAATAGGGAAAAAATCGAATCCAATGGACTTCTGGAATTGCCCTTACGAAGCACACGTCTACAGCCTTGAGCTCAGAAGAGCCCAGTAAGCGTGCCTGCTTCGACTGGCAAGTCCAGAAAAATCCCTCTCCCAGAGGCTTGGGAAAACAAATGTTGGACACAGACAAATAATGATGTGGAAAAAATTTGACAATAAACACAATAATTATATTTGTTTTATGAACATGATAGAAACCCATGTTTCTTCATGGAAGAAACCCATCCCAAGAAATATTGTACACATTGTCATCATTAAAAAGTCAGCATCACGCCTGTAATCCCAGCACTTGGGGAGGCCGAGGCGGGTGGATCACGAGGTCAAGAGATCAAGACCATCCTGGTCAACACAGTGAAACCCCGTCTCTACTAAAAATACAAAAAATTAGCTGGGCATGGTGGCGCATGCCTATAATCCCAGCTACTCAGGAGGGTGAGGCAGGAGAATTGCCTGAACCCAGGAGGTGGAGGTTGCGGTGAGCCGAGATCACACCATTGCACTCCAGCCTGGGTAAGGAGGGAAACTCCGTCTTAAAAAAAAAAAAAATAATAAGTCAGCAAACCTTAAAAACAAACACAATCCATCCATCCATCCATTCATTCATTCATTCATTCTGTGTTTATTGAGTATCTACTGCATACCACACACCATTCTTGGTAATTAAGAAAATCAACAAAAGCCCTTATTTTTTTGTCTTAATCTCATGGAACTTACATCAGAAAGGGCAAAATTAATGATCGCTCTGACGATGTGCCTTTACCTTAGGGAAGGAACATTGAAGGATGAATGTTCCCTGTGCTCGGAATGTTTGTGTCTCCTTCTCAGTTCATAAGTTGAAATCCTAAGCCATAGATGATATCACTGCAATATTGTAGGCTGTGTTTTAGTTGGTGTGGATATGGAGGCAGAAAAGCAAAGATACTGGTGAATCTGAGGAATGCCTAAGAGGCTGGACTGTGCTGTACCTTTTAAAAGCAATAAACAGAATCTCATGCTTCTAAACAATAAAAATAACCACCTTCCCTACAGATGATGAAGAATCTGTTCCTATAATCTGACAGGCTTGTTTTGGAAAGTATTCAGATACTTTATATCCATATTCATCCCAAAGCATAGCCTTGTAAAGCCTGTGAGCTGGAGCCATCCTTGAATGTAAGTCTACCTCCATCTAGACCGATGTTTCCAAACCATTCTGTGGATGGGAAGACTGTAAGGACCCCGGGGCTGATCCCGTTGGGAAGACATGCAGCTAGATTTACTTTTTCAGTGGTGTCAGTGAATTTGAGCCAATTCCGTCCCTCCACTCATCCACCTGTATTCGTGTAGGGCTCACTATAGATAAGGCAATTTTGGGGAAAACAGTTGTAGGAAAGATAGACATGGCTCCTGACCTTGCAAAGTGCTCAGTCTTGCGAGGAAGATACACATAATTACAGCCCATTGTAGGAAGCAGTAAGGCGTGTCACCCTTTTGGTCGGTTTCTCATGCTGACCATGGAACACCCTGGTAGGTGCCTGGTTGGTGTAAGAGACGTAGCAGTCAGGATCTATCAGCCTTTGTGACCAGCACGGACAACTTACTTCCAGTGCATTAAGGAAAACGATACTGCCCATGCCCAATTTAGATTGTGGGCCAGCTGTGTTAGCTTAACACAGCATTTGGTTTTTGCATATGTGTTTATTTTGCACACGTGCTCTCTAAGTGTCTCAGAACATGCCTACAGCATCCTGGTGAGGTTGACAATCAGTTGACCCGTCCCTGTTCATCTGGCATGAGGACACACTGTCAGAGGACGAACTACCCAGTCAGTAATTGCCTCCAGCACACAAAAACTGCAGACACGTGTTTGACATAAGAATGTAGTTTCAGCTGGTGGTTTTCAGGGCAAAGCAACTGCACTAACAGGAGATTTGCCTGACAGCTGATTTAAGGCTGTATAAGACAGACCCCAATTTATCAGTTCAAATTGAGAATGCCCTTTTTTCAGTCTTTCTTTGCTACAGATGAGACCCTCCCAGCCAACTGCACAACCAAAACTTATATTCAGGATGTTCAAGACCTGAAACTGACATGGGAGTCAATATCCCAGAGCTGGCTGTGGTATTGACAATGTCTGGTGGGAATCCTCAGAGCTGACTCACGATGCAGCAGGGCGTAGAGCAAAAGCATCTCTTTGACCTTGCTCTTTAGGGTTCATATTTTAAGATGATAAGAAAGAATTTCTAAAAAGAGACTCTTGGGATATAGTTTTCATATTCACATTTTATCATAACAATAATGGGAGCAAACACCTACTGGGTGTTTACTATGAGTCAGGAACTGTTCTGATCATCTTATTTGAACTTTGCAACAAGTCCATGAGGTTAGCCCCTCTTACTATCCCGCTTTACAGCTGGGGAAACTGTGGCACTGGAAGGTTAAGGAACTTGACCAAGGCCACAACAGAGCTGTGAGTGACAGAAAGGAGATTTGAAGCTAGGCAGTTGGCTTCAGATCCTGTGCTCTTGACTATGTCTCTTTTCTGCCTTTCTTGGGAGAACTCTGAAATCCTCAGGTACTATATTACTAAATAAATGTTTGCTAAAGCGTTTATTGGGTCCCATAATTCTCAATTTACACAATTCTTTTCTCCAATCACTTTTTATTTTAGACTCTATGAGCCCTGTTGAAATCATTACCCTAAAAATCCCCTTAGAATAGCAATCCTCTACTCTAGATTGAGTTAAACAGAGTATTTGTAGATAATCTGGAATCACAGACAATACCTGTCTTAGTTCCTTTGGGATGTTTTAACAAAAAGGCCATAGTCTAAATTTATGAACAACAGAAGTTTATTTTGCACAGTTCTAGAGGCGGAGAAGTTACAGATCAAGACACCATCAGGTTCAGTGTCTGGTAAGGGCCCACTCTGGTTCATAGATGGTGCTTTCTTGCTGTACATGGCAGAGGAGCAAACAAGCTCCCTGGGTTCTTTTTTATAATGGCACTAATTCAGTTCATCAGGGCCCCACCCTTATCACCTCCTAAAATGCCCATCTACAGATACCATCATCTTGCGGGTTAGGATTTCAACTTACGAATTTAGAGGGCAACATAAACATTCCGACCACAGCAACATCTAATTTTGAC
This sequence comes from Callithrix jacchus, assembly GCF_049354715.1. NCBI lineage: Eukaryota > Metazoa > Chordata > Mammalia > Primates > Cebidae > Callithrix > Callithrix jacchus. The sequence goes on along the minus strand of NC_133520.1, from coordinate 40,703,548 downwards.
CCAACTTTGAAAGAACAAGGATTGACTAATCCAGTGTTACATATAGTGTACGTTAGAGGTGAGCGCCTCTTACCAAACTTGATAAAAGCAAGAGAAAATAGTCACCTCGAAGGCTAATCAACAGCAGAATAGTCACATATAACTTCTGTTTGAAGATTTATACCTTACCAATTTTCCCAAGATGATTTAAAGCAACTTATAAAATATTTCTAAAATAAATTAAATCTTTATATATTGGGAACCAGTTAGAAGGAGAGAGAAAAAGACACCAGTTCCTAGACCAACTTGTCATTGTACTTGGCCATTTCTTAGGCTCTGAATTATATGGACGCTGAGGCAAGTGGATCACAGAGGAGGAAAAGGTAGGGGAAGGGGACGAAAGCGCTGACTGTGCTCTCACCGTGTGCAGAGCGTTCTGCTGCCGCTTTTCCAAATGTGTTGTTGATATTCTCACAATGGACCCTTGAGGTAGTTGCCATCATTTTCCTACACATCAAAGCAAGTAGCAGAGCCAGGGTTTGAACCAAGCCTATTTGACTCCAAAGCCTGTATGTACTTTTTACTAGGTTTAGGTTCTATTATTCTTACCCAATAAAGTGACACCTATGATTTGTCTGGAGACATCTAGTTTTCCTTTGAGGATTTTTTTTTTTTTTTTTGAGATGGAGTTTCGCTCTTGTTGCCCAGGCTGCAGTGCAGTGGTGCAATCTCAGCTCACTGCAACCTCCACCTCCCGGGTTCAAGTGATTCTCCTGCCTCAGCCTCCTGAGTAGCTGGGATTACAGGCACCTGCCACCATGCCTGGCTAATTTTTGTATTTTTAGTAGAGATGGGGTTTCACTATGTTGGCCACCAGGCTGGTCTCGAACTCCTCACCTCATGATCCGCCTGCCTCGGCCTCCCAAAGTGCTGGGTAAAAGCATAGTAACCTATAAATAGTAGGTCTTCAATCAATATTTATGGAATAACATGAGTAAATAAATGAATGGATAATGAGATGAAGGATATCCTCTTTAATTTTATAAGCTAAATAACTGAATTTTATGAATGCTTCTATATTAACTATTAACCTCTATAAAAAACAAAGCCCTATCTTAGCATCATAATTCAGTCTAAAGCATTTAGTAAATACCTAACAATTTAATATTTTATGTTTTTTCTTTCATAGTTTAATTTCTCAAAAGAGTAGTCTAGGCCCCCTTATCTTCACTTCTTTCACCCCCGTTTACTTCTCCACCCACGGAAATGTACTCTGTGTTTCCTCCAATTCTGTTCAAGGTCAGTAATGAACTCATTAATTCTAATCCAGTGGACACTCTGCATTCTCTGTCTCTTTTGGTCTCTCGGGGGCATTTAACATTATTAACCACTTGTTCCATCTTCCTCTTACCTCTCTGGCTGCTCCTTTGTAATCTTCTCTTTTTATACCCTCTCATTAAGTGTTGAGGATTCTCATGGATCTGTCATAGGCTACTTTCCGTTCTCCTTCTCCTCTGCACCTCCTGGCTCATGTCATTCACTCTCATAACTCCAGCTGCCATCTTCATGCAGAAGACTCTCAAATCTGAAAACCAGAATCAGATTTTTTTATATTCAAATACTCTAAATGAAGACCTAAGCCGAGATTATCTGTCTTGAAGATGTTATTTCTGTCTCTGAAGACAACAGCTAATGTAGCAAGTGAAGAATCTGATCTATTTCTTAGCTATTTTTTGGTAATCAGTCATTATTAGGAGCCACAGCTGTGTATTTTTAAATGCAGCATCGAACGACTCAGTGTTGGTTGTTATTAGTGATCTGTTTGCCAGGTGAGAGGGAAAGCACAGTTATTTAAAGGTGAAGTGTGTGTAGCCCTTCTCAACTGAATAGCATGCATGCAGATAAGAGGTCTCTGAAATTTTAATAGAAATCAATGTGAAATAAGATTCAATTGATAACATCTCAAATTACAAGCAACTTGTCAAAACATAGCTGTTGTGTAAATGTGGGAATTCACACAAGGAAAAGACGATTGATTGGTTGATCGATTATATAACATGAGTTACATTCTATCCGATTGCGCATGAATATATTCACAGACATAGCTGGATGGCTTCTGGTTTAGAGAGCAAGTATTTTCTTCCTTTCACGAGATCTGTTCCTAGAACCTCCATCAAAATGTAAATATTATTTTGCTCGTAATAATATAAGACATAGTGATTTTATTCTTAGCCAAGGATTCAGTGTCATAGAATTAGTTGTGCTTAACAATGTGTTAGTAAAGTTGAGATAATATTTTAAATCTATCTAGGTACTTAAAATAACGAAATTTTGTGGCTGGGCGTGATGGCTCACATCTGTAATCCCAGCACTTTGGGAGGCCGAGGCAGGTGGATCATGAGGTCAGCCTGGGTTTCAACATGGTGAAACCCTGTCTCTACTAAAAAGACAAAAATTAGACAGGCGTGGTGGCACATGCCTGTAGTCCCAGCTACTTGGGAGGCTGAGGCAGGAGAATCACTTGAACCTGGGAGGTGGAGGTTGCAGTGAGCTGAGATCATGCCACTGCACTCCTGCCTGGTGACTCCATCTCAAAAAAAAGAAAAAGGTAATTTTGCTCTGGATTTTACCCCCCCAAAAATAGAAATTATTATTATTATTATTATTTTGGAGACGGAGTTTTGCTCTTGTTACCCAGGCTGGAGTGCAATGTCGCTAACTTGGCTCACCACAACCTCCGCCTCCTGGGTTCAGGCAATTCTCCTGCCGCAGCCTCCCGAGTAGCTGGGATTACAGGCACGCGCCACCATGCCTAGCTAATTTTTTGTATTTTTAGTAGAGACAGGGTTTCACCATGTTGACCAGGATGGTCTCGATCTCTTGACCTTGTGATCTACCCGCCTCGGCCTCCCAAAGTGCTGGGATTACAGGTTTAAGCCACCGCACCCGGCCAAAATAGAAATTATTTAACCTAGGATTCTAATAACTAAGTATCGGTAGCATTAAAAATCACCTTTACATATTGTCAATGTCATCTGCCTACAAATAACATGTCCATTAAAGTAAACATGAGTTAAATATGCAGTCTTAACAGGGCCTGGTTTCTTTACAATTATCTAGGAAATTTGAACTAAATCTTCCTGAAGATTTCTTCTCTATGAGGAAGAGAAGCTGCCTCCTGTCCTTGTTTCACAGCCTTTGGACCTGCCTTGATCAGTGTCCTTTATTGCCCAGTGCAATTTTGCTGTGGTTTTCAGCAGTCTACATATACTCCAGCCCAGGTACCCTGACAGTGGCATAGACAGGTAGACAGCAGATGTGAATTTCTACCTCTCTGCCTCTAGTGGGGCTGCTAAGGTACCAGCCGTCTAAACAACTGCCCAGGTCTTGGTGCAGGCCAGCTTTACAGCAGAGTCAGGGGCAGAAATTCTGACCCACTTCTGTGTCTGGTACATATTTGTACAATGCAGAGGTCCTTTGTATAATGCAAATTGGTTTTTTTTTTTTAATAACCTTAATGATTTCTTCAGATTTCAACTACAGTAAATAATTTGTTAAATAAAAATATTGGAATTAAAAGGGGGAAAAGAAATTACTTCCTCTATCAAATGAGACTGTTATATTCAAATTTAATTACCAAGAAGCCCCCAAACCACAGAGCATGTCACCTAGCTTTGACAATTAATTAGCTTTGCTCTGAAAGAGCTACAGGTACCCAGCAAAGAGTTACAGATGAAAGGCTTTTCTCGCTCTGCCAAGCTGCCCACTTTTAGCTATCACACCTTGATAGCGGTTTGCTGCTTTGGGCAACAAATTATACCTGAAGTGTGTAATTTCATGTCAGTTTTTAATTTCACCCAGTTGAAATCTGGGAAAAGCGAGAATAAAGCGCTATTTCTTTTCAAAATAAAGACATTAAAATTGAGCAGCACAACTACTTTAGTTTCTTATGCTGTTCAAGATAATTTTCTATCCAACAGTTAAGGAAGGTAAATACTAAGGAAAACTCCAAAGGAATTAGTGGTCACTCTGGACTTTTACGTGGGCTCTCTGTTTATGGCCGATCACACAGCTTCTTCCTCTAGCATCACGTTAGCATACGTATGAATGATTTAACTTGAAACTTGGAGTTGCCATCTAAAAGGCAGCATGATGTAATGAAAAGAACATTAGATTCATTCAATTCTTGAAATCGGATTATCTGGGATATGCTTATTCCTTGAAGGAATCTTAATTTTAGTTGGATAGTCCTTGAACTAGAAAAGATATGCATATATATTTTATAGACAATTGCTTCCCAGCCAAAAAATCAGGCACTGACATTCCATGAGGAATGGGCTTTAATTAGCAGATGATTGTCTTTCTCTGTCTATATTTATAGGCAACTGAAATAGCTGGGTTGTAGATACATGGTTTCATCAAATCCATTTAATAAGACCAGCCAGTTCTCTATTATTCATGTTCATGAAAGATAGCAATAATGTCAGTTAACTAAAATCAGTTATTTCTGGCTTTGGGATGGGCTTTTAATGCATGTTTAAATGGATCTGGTGTCCTAGGTGTTTACAGTTCTTTTAATTTATGTATTAAGCCCAGTTTGTGTAATTGCATAGCACGTGGGACTTAGGGAGAGGCAAGAAGCTACCAAGTCTCCCTGGTACTAAGCAGGCTTGGGGCTGGGCAGATCAGGCCAGGAACAGAAAGATCTGCAGTCAGAGAGCTTCTGGTAAGAAAGGATTGATGGTCAGAAGGCCAGTTGGCACAGGGAAAAGTCCGTGTGCATCTAAGCACAGATAAAAAAGCCAGTCAGGGAGATCAGCCCACGCTGGCGCTGAGGCTCGCAAGTGGGCGTCGGGCAGGCAAGCAGAAGTCAAGATGCAGCTCAGGAAACCAAAAGCAGGAAGCTGGGGCATCTGGGAAGACCGAGACACAGGGCTCAGCACAGGCTAAACAGCAGGAACAGGAGTGGATCGAATGGGGTGCAAGTGTGGCTAGGTCGCCAGTTACCCAGATGCACGGCCGCAGTCAGGAGGTCAGGCAGCAGCAAAACCCCGCTTCACAGGTACGGACAGTGCGAGTGACCCTGCCCGCTGTGCTTTCTCAAGTAGGGATTTTTTACCTCTCACTGTCCGGGGAATTTGTATTCAATGTACTTCAAGCAGACTGCCATGGAGGGACACCCACGGACGGCTGTGCTCCTCATGCTGTTTCCTCCCCGATGAAGTTCTTAGGACTGTGTACTGGCAGGTTGGCGTCCACCCCTAAGTACAGCAGGGAGCCGAGGAAGGGCAGCTTGGTAGGTGTGTCGGGGTAAACTGATGCCTGGGCAATAAAGCAGCTGTAAGCTCTGGAGTCACGTGTTAACAAGTATGTCGCATGACATCCAAGGCAGCTTATACACTGGTAACATTTCCTCTGAGTTTCTACTCCACAGGAATTGTGAATAAGTTTCGGGTGATTTCATCTTCCTCTGTGGGTCATGACCAGGCGCGGTGGCTCACGCTTGTAATCCAGGCACTTTGGGAGGTCAAGGCGGGCAGATCACCTGAGGTCAGGAGTTTGAGACCAGCCTGGCCAGCATAGTGAAACCCCGTCTCTACTAAAAATACAAAAATTGGCCGGGCGTGGTGGCGGGCACCTGTAATCCCAGCTACTCGGGAGGCTGAGACAGGAGAATCACTTGAACTGGGGAGGTGGAGGTTGCAGTGAGCTGAGATTGTGCCACCGCACTCCACCCTGGGCAACAAAGAACAAAATTCAGTCTCAAAAAAAAGAAAAAGAGGGGAGCATACTCCCTCTTAAAAATGTGAATGATTGCTGAGGCCTAAAGCAAGCTGCCCACTTCCTGAGGCCATCCGGGTGTCTCAGAATGGAACTTCGCTGTTTTAAGGAGCGTTTTTCTCTAGACCTTGACTTAGAACTTGTTGTCCAGGCAGTATTTGGGTCTGACTGACTAGGTTTGCTGGACAGACAGAAATAGACAAGTGCAATAAGAAAGTCAGATGTCCTTAGGTGCCCGTAGTGTGCGGCACCAACTTGTCAACTTCTGGACGAAATTAGATTCATGAGTGCAGAAGTCCTCAGCCTTCTCCTGGGTCCCGAAAGCCAGCTCTTGCAGATGGCGTCTTAGTCATTAGTCAGGCAGAGTCCCTGTCATACGGAATATTCAAGGAAGCTGCGAAGATCGGTTGCAATGTCTGCTGTCCTGCTGTCATCTGGCCAGAGGTGAGCCGAGACTGGGGGGCAGCGGGATACTGAGCGACTGCTGCGTAATGAGCTGAGAGGAGTTAACCCCTGGCAAGACAAGGAGAAGAGTCATTTAAAAATGCTCTGAATCCCAGTATTCATTGCAGCAGCTTCACCAAGCCCTGAGAAACCGTAGATCAGATGGTTTCTCAGTAAATACCAGAAACAGAGGCAGAGGGCACTTCCCTTTGAACGGCTGAGATAAAAGCCCCCAGCAAGGCATGGAGCCTGCCACTGACCGAGTATTTATTTGGTGTTTCTAAAATCCAAATCTCTGCAGCCAGGAAAGAACACACTCGTGCTTTCTACTTCCTTTTAGCCTTCCAATGCCAATGGCGATTTTTTAAATTAAATATTTTCTGCTTGATTTTTGTGTATGGAAGTCTCTGTTTTCACACGGAGCTTGGCTCAGCAAACATTCACAGGTATTTGGCTTTAGACAAAGGAGAAGGTTTTACACTGAATAGATTTTATTTAAAAGTTTGTTTATACTATCCAATGGAAACATTGAGGAAACCCCCCAGGGCATTGGACTGGGCAAAGATTTTTTGAGGAACACCCCACGAGCACAGGCAACCAAAGCAGAAATGGACAGATGGGATCACATCACGTTAAAACGCTGCTCACAGCAAAGGGAGCAATCAACACGGGGAGGAGACAACCATGGAATGGGGGGAAATATTTGCAAACTACCCATCTGACAAGGGATTAATAACCAGAATATGTAAGGAGCTCAGACAACTCCATGGGAAAAAATCTAATAATCCAATTTAAAAATGGGCAAAAGATATGAATAGGTATTTCTTAAGAGAAGACATACAAATGGCAAACAGGTACATGAAAAGGTGTTCAGCATCATGGATCATCAGAGAAATGCAAATTAAAACTGCAATGAGATTGTCATCTCACCCCAGTTAAAATGGCTTTTATCCAAAAATCAGTCACTAACACATGCTGGTGAGGATGCAGAGAAAAGGGAGCCCTCGGGTGGGAATGTAAATTGATACAACCACTGTAGAGAACTGTTTGGAGTTTTCTCAAAAAACTAAAAATTGAACTACTGTGCAATGTGGCACCTGTAGATAGATAGACTGGATATCTATCCAGAAGATAGGAATTCAGTATATCAAAGGGATACGTACCCGAGCTCCCATGTTTACTGCAGCAGTATTCATGGTAGTCAAGAGTTGGAAGAAACCTAAGCATCCATCAGCAGATAAACGAATAAAGGAAACGTGGCACGTATACAGAATGGAGTACTAGTCAGCCCTAAAGAAGAATGACATCCTGCCATTTGCGACAACATGGGTAGAACTCCGTGTCATTGTGATAAGTGAAATTAGAGAGGCACAGAAAAACAAACTTTACATGTTTTCACTTATTTCTGGAAAAGCTAAATGTTAAAACGGTTGCCCTAATGGAGATGGAGGGTAGAGGGTGGTTACCAGAGGCTGGGAAGGGTCGTGGAGGTGGGGTAGTGGAGATGGTCGACGGGAATAAGAATATAGTTAAAATGAATAAGATCTACTATTTGGTAGCAGGAAAGGTGGTTACAGTCAACAGTCATTTATTGTACATTGAAAAATAAGCATCAAGTTGGCTCATTTGCAGCACAAAGAAAGGATACATGCTTGAGGTGATGGATACCCCTTAACCCATATTATATGCTTGTGTCAAAGTATCTTGTGTACCACATAAATATATGACCTACTGTGTACCCACAAACATTAAAAAATTAAAAATCAAAATTAATTTACAACTGGGTCCTTTTTCTCCCATCATTTTTGCCTTTAGTCATATTTTTATTTAATCATAATATTCCTACGGTGACCATGAGAAAATACAGCCACCAGTGGGTTAGCAACATCCACCAACAATATGGTTCGCAAATACAGCTTTGTACCCGCTTTGCACCTCCAGGCCTGAGTGAAGGGTGTCTGCCCAGATAATGCAGTTCGGGGAGAGTGCGCAGCTCTTGCCAGAGAGTAAAGCCCTTCAGCTGTGTAGTGGGTTTTCCCGCAGTGTGTCTTCAGGATTCTTCCGGTTCTTTATCTCCGCTGTGGAGCCAATAGGAAGTTATCCCTAACGTTTGATGGTGAAGGTGCTTCTCATCTGTGCCATTTAGGAGAGCAGCTGCTGGGTGAACCAAAGATGGCTTTCGTGATATTTGCACGTGATTGGTTGCACAGTTCTTTGTATATGGTTATCTTTCAGTAAATACCGATGGACTGAGTGTCCTGGAACACTGAGCTTAGTGTGTAGCCGCGTCCAGCATTCCTCCTGGGTCTGTGGAGGGAGGTTCAGGAGGCAGTAGAAAGCGGTCCATAGTAGTGTTGTGTTCTGGTGGTATCAGTTGACCCCTCCAGGTAATAGGAATGGAGAAGCCATTTTTATATAATTTCCCTTTTATATCCTAATTCTGCCATGACCCACCTCACTGTACTGAGACATTTCCCCCTAGAATATGGAGGTATGTTGCTAAGCAACCAGATCAGCCATTGGTAAGTGCTTTTGTATAATACAATTTGATTTGAGTTACATACAAAAATATGTGAATGTTTTTTCTCTTCGTTATTAGATAAGTGATTATCACTTGGTTTTATTTTGCCCAGATAAAATAAAATAACTGCTTTCATTTACCAAAATTAATATGATGTCATAGAAAGGCCTTGGATTTAGGGAACAGAAAACATGAATCCAAGTCCCAGGTATGAGAGTCAGTAGTCCTGTGACCACGGCTGAAATCAGGTCACTTACCAAGCCTTCCCTTTTTTTCTTTAAACCTGTAACGTGTGGTACGAAGACCCTCTCTGCTTGTCTTGCAGGGCCAGGTTAAGGATGGATGTGACGATGTGTAGAAAACGTTTTAGGATAAAAAAAATCCAAGATCTAAGCATTGTCTAGAATTCCAGACTACTTAATCTTGGGACTCCAGGTCTGTATGTATAATTCCAAAGGCTGGATTGATCAAGAACTACTGTCCTTCAGCAAGGCACAGAGCTATAGGGCACGCGGCTACAGAAGAAAGTAAGCACGTGGCATTAACCCTGAATAAGTTAACAGCGCAATGATGCTGGACAGACAGAAGCAAAAGGCCACCTGTAAAGCACCATCTCATTAAGCATTAAAACATAAGATACATAATCTCAAGACCAACTGCAGGCCAGGTGCAGTGACTCACACCTGTAATTCCTGCACTGTGGGAGGCTGAGACAAGGGGATCACTTGGGAGTGAGGAGTTCAAGACCATCCTGGGCAACAAAGTGAGACCCTGTCTCTAAAAAAAAATAAGTTTTTTAATTAGCCAGGCATGGTGGTGCACACCTGTAGTCCTAGCTACTCTGTAGGATCACTTGAGCCCAGAAGTTTGAGGCTGCAGGGGGCTGTGATTGTGCCACTGCAGTCCAGCATGGTGACAGAGTAAGACCCTGTCTTTAAGAAAAAAACAAAACAAATAAAAAAACAACTGCTATAGGACTTCCAGGGAGAGGACAATGATCCATGAGGGCTGAAGTCACTGATGAGGGCAACTCTTACAAGTCCTTGAAGCATGTGGGAATTTTTAAGGGTAAATTCACAGCGATTATTACCATTGGTTAACATTGTGCATTAACATGCAAATATCAATCCATTTCCAAATTATAACAATGCCTGGCTGTCATATTTTAACACGATATTGTTTCAGGCTAATGGTCACCATGTTTTTGCCTCCTAGCAGTAAACATTTTATTTGAAGAAATGTCATGAATTATCTTCCTGCACTAATGAAATAGATGACTTACATTAAAAAAAACCCAGAACCCGTATGCTTTTCAGTCTTTTGAGACATGGAAATGACCTCCCTGGCAGCCAATTAGAAAATACAAAGGTGGAGGAGGATGCTCTTATTCCCGACATGGAGAAGCTCCAGGACTAGCACGCCTCACGGCTACGCCGAATACTTTATTTCACAATAAAGCATTACTGGTGTTTGTTACATGTGGATGAATACCTTCACTGTTTCTGGCTGCTCTGCCTCAGAACATAGGATCTTGTTACCTATCCCTGCTGTTTATAAGCTGTTCTATTATCTTCTCCCCTGTGTCATTGACTGGATGGTTTTTCTAGGGGCTGCTGTGATCTGTCATGTCATTGCTCGTTATCAGAGAGCCTTCATCCTCAGGACATTGAAATATTTTTATAATGGTACATGAGCCATGGCAGCCTTGATTGTCTTTTGCATGCTGACAGGGGAGACTGTGCATCTGCCACCTGTGTCCTAGGTCGGGACCCTTTCTGTCCAGCAGGTGCAGCGGCTCTGGGTCTCACAGTTTTTCAGCTGATGTCGCACCCATCCGTTCGTTACCTGGTTTGGATTCAGTAGAGCTCAAATGACCTCTTGATTTTTATAAACATTTTAGCCACCTATTTGGGCATCACACACTTGAGCACCCCTCAGACAAAATGAGATATTCTTAGGATAGGGTTAGGGACACACAATATTCCTAAAAGTTTAAAGGGATAGAGGTCATTAATAGTGACTGTATTGCCTGATTTTCCTGTCTGTGCCCGAAGGAAAGTTCTATTTGTCATGTAGCTAATAATTTTTAAAAGATTGCTAGGTAAATGTGTCAGTAATCTTCAGACACTAAGGATAGTAGATTTCAATTTAATTCTCATGAGATGTGCTTAGAATTAGTTTTTCATTTAAACACCCTGCAATTCTGACATGCCAGGGTAATAATTTAACAAACAGTCTATTATACAATTACAAAAGAAAAAAGTCAAAATCAAGTTCCCCCTCTAATGTATAAAATTGAGACCTAAGACTTTTCCAACATTTAAACCCGTTGAATCCATCAGATAAATATGGATCTCATTTTTTTAGGTTTGGGTAGATCTGGCCAATGAGAACAAGGAACCATACTATGTGAAGGGCATTTCAGTTCTAAACTGACCCTTGAATTCAGAAGTTGTCTTACTGATGTGTTAGGAGAATTGTCTTTTGGGTGGAGAGAAAGGACTGGCACAGAGGGAGGGACTGAGCTCGCTGGGTTATATTCTAGCCAAGGACAGGCTATTGCTCTTCTCCTCATGGCCTGAAAATGCTCAGTGTGGCACCACTTTTTTTGTGTGTGTGTGTGTGTGTGGCAGAGTCTCGCTCTGTCACCCAGGCTGGAGTACAGAGGTGCGATCATGGCTCACTGCAGCCTCCGCCTCCTGGGTTCAAGCAACTCTCCTCCTTCAGCCTACTGAGTAGCTAGGATTACAGATGTGTACCACCACGCCCGGCTAGATTTTGTATTTTTAGTAGAGACGGGGTTTCACCATGTTGGCCAGGCTGGTCTTGAACTCCTGACCTCAAGTGATCCACCCACCTCAACCTCCCAAAGTTCTGGGATTATAGGCATGAGCCACTGCACCTGGCCAAAGAATTACATGTAAAGCATTGTGTACGGTTGTCATTATATAATGTAGCTTCAATCCATCTGTCTGAACAATGTGGGTTTTAAAAATAATTACCAAATGTAAACACTGCTCAAATGTGTAGATTTGGCGGTGCAGCACCTCAAGGAGCACAAATACAAATGTCTTTTTAACCATGTCTGTGTTGCATTTTCAGAATACACATGATTCATTTAAATCCTGGTGTCTTTAATGATTAAGGATTTACACACATGTGGTATTTCCCAGAGGGAAATTCTAAGGTAATTTGGGTGTGATTCTGACCTCAGGTGATCTGCCCGCCTTGGCCTTCCAGAGTGTTGGGATTACAGGTGTGAGCCATCGTGCCCAGCCCACTTTTTTTTTTTTAGTAGGTGTTCAGTAAATATTAATTTCATCCTGCTACAGAGACTTTTTCCTTGAACTAAGGCACAGATGACTATATGAAACTGATGAATGTTTAAAGATGCATGTGGGAGAAAGAACTTTGGGAAGTGTAGTGAGCTATTCTTGATAAGAACAAGATAAGTAAATATTGCTTGCTTTTAAGTTAATTTTTCTGCTACTTGAAATCTTAAGATTTTTAAGTTAATTTTTTTGCCACTTAAAATCTTGTAGAACAACCCATTCGTGTGTTTTTTTCTTCCTATGAAAGAAAGAACTTATCAGGCATTAATTACATAAAATTTACTTCTAGTCAAAATATCTTTCTTTCCCTTTTTTTTTTTTGTTTTTTTTTGTTTTTTGAGAGAGAGCACTGCTCTTTTGCCCAGGCTGGAGTGCAATGGTGCGATCTCAGCTCACCACAACCTCCACCTCCCAAGTTCAAGCGAGTCTCCCACCTCAGCCACCCGAGCAGCTGGGATTACAGGCATGTGCCACCATGCCTGGCTAATTTTTGTATTTTTAGTAGAGATGGAGTCTCACCATGTTGGCTAGGTTGGTCTTGAACTCCTGACCTCCAGTCATCTGCCCACCTCAGCCTCCCAAAGTGCTGAGATTACAGGCATGAGCCACTGCGCCCGGCCGTCTTTACATTTTCAATTCTTTCATGACTGCCCCTCCTTTATGTCCCTGAATAATACAGTTATACATGAATGATTTCTAAACCCTAACCTTCTCCTATCTGTGTGTCATTGAAGTGCTGTATGAAAAGAACTGAAGCTGCTGACCTCTAAGATATTGTAATATATCAAATAAAGATCAAACAGCCGGTTACAAGGATGTCGAAGTTAAAACGCCATTAGAGAATCTATGGCCATAAAAACATGATTTATATTCATTTTTGGTCATCTGAAAATTCTTATTTGATACACAAATTCTAAGAAAATAATTGTATATGTGTTCTCAAGATGATTTCGTCTATTACTGTTTTTCTGCCCTGAAGCCAACAGAGGCATTCCTAAATGGAGTAGGGATGCCAGGAGTCACTGCAGAATTTCTGTACTGGAAATCATTCAGGGTTCACACTGCCTGCATTCCTCTCCCTGATATTCCCAGTAAACGGGATTCCACCCACCATTTGGATACTTTCAGTGACAAAAAACTCATTATTTTATGAAACCAACTCTTCACTAGTGGGTTACTCCAATTTTTGGAAAAATGTCTCTTATACTTATCAAGCTAAAAAGGCCTTTACATTCACCTACTGCTCTGCCACTGTGTTATGCGGATTTAGCCCCTATTCAGATATATGGCAGTAAAATACGGGCACATAGACCTAGATTCTGACTCAGCTCCACTGCTCATTATTTCTTGTGTTCTTTTGAAGGATCGCTGATTAGTGTACCAAATGCTCTAAATGTGCTGTCATTAAATTCTCGTGAAAGTCTAAAAACGTAGGTATTACTTTTGCTTTCTCTTACTCTGCGGAAACTGAGGCTTGATGATAATATTTACAATGGTCATGATGATGACGGGAACACTGTCATGTACCAGCTGTGTGCCAGGCACTGTGCCCAGCCCTTTTATAAACATTATCAGAATTTAGGTAACATGCCTAAATTATTATCTGCCTGCTATCCAGGAAGCCCGGTATTCACATGAGGTCAGAAAAGACTCGGGATTAACTCCCTCAGCTTCCTTTGTGTGTCTGTTAAGTGGGGATACCATTGTCCTCACAAAGGCTTCTGAGATTCACAAAATGGCTTATGAAAGTATCTAGTATCCTTGCTCAAAAATACTTCCATATGTCATTTATTCATTTCGTTAAAGACAGTTTTGTTTTTTTTTTAAAGACTCTTTCCTTCCTCTTCCTCCAGGTTTCTATTCTCTAGGCTAAATATTCCCAGTTCCTTTAGTTTTCATTTGTTCATTCAAAACATACTTATGAGCTCTCTTCCCTGCTAACATTCACATTCCAGAGGAGAAGCAGATAGTAAGCCATACACATGGTAACTAAGCAAAGCCTCTGCTCTGTCACAAAATACTAAGTGTCATGGTTGTGGACAACCAGGATAATGGAAATTAGGACTCTGGGAATGAGTGGTGTTTTATTTACCGTGGCTGTGTGACACGTTACCCCCAAAACTTAGTGGCAAAAAGCAGCACTGATCATTTATCATCTCTTATGGTTTCTGGGAGTCTAAAATTCAGATAAGACTTAGTGGGTGTGACTTATCTCTGCTCCATGATGCCTGGGACCTCAGGCAGAAGACTTGAAGGATGGCATCTAGAATCACCTAAAGGCTCATTTCTTCGTATGTCTAGCACTTGATACTGGCAATCTCGTGGGTTCCTCAGCTCTTTTCCACACGACCCTCTCCATGTGACCTGGGCTTCCAGCATGGAAGCTGCATTCCCAGAGTGAGTGTCCCAAGAAAGAGAGCCAGGGAGAGGCCATCACTGCCTTTTGTATCCTAAGCTCAGACATTTTATGGCATCACTTCCGTCACATTCTGTCGGCCAGGGCAGTCTCAAAATTTTGCTTGGGTTCGAAAAGGAACCTAGGCCCCCACCTCTCAAGGGAAGAGCATCAATGTCAGGTTGTAAGAAGTCCATGTGGGAGACACATTGATGCTGCCATCTTTGGAAAGTACTGTCTGCCATGATGGGCAAGGTAGGTTCGTTGATAAGGTAACATTTGAGCAAAGATTTTTTTTTTTTTTTTGAGACAGAGTCTCACTCTGTTGCCCAGGCTGGAGTGCAGTGGTGCGATCTTGGCTCACTGCAACCTCTGCCTTCCATGTTCAAGCAATTCTCCTGCCTCAGCCTCCCAAGTAGCTAGGACTACAGGCATGTACCACCATGCCTGGCTAATTTTTCTAATTTTAGTAGAGTTTCACCATATTGGCCAGGGTTTCACCATAGTGGCCAGGCTGGTCTTGAACTCCTGACTTGTGATCTGCTTGCATCGGCCTCCCAAAGTGCTGGGATTAAGGTGTGAGCCACTGTGCCTGGCCTGAGCAAAGATTTAAAGGAGATGAGGGAGGGCGCCATATGCCTGTGTCTATCTGGGCAGAGCATTCCAGGTTGAGGCAACAGCCTGTGCAAAGGCCCTGAGATGGGTATTGGACCAAGAATATTTGGAGTATGACTGAAGCAGAATAATCAAAGAAGAGAGTGGTAGGAGAGGTGTCCTGAGGGGCACGGGGAGGGGACAGGCCATGTCAGGCCTAATAGGCCACTTCAAGCACTTTGGGTTTTACTCCGAGTGATAGGAGAGTCAAATGCAGTGCCCTGAGAAGACTTAAATTCTGAAGAGCTGCTCTGGCTCCTCTGTGAATAGGCAGGTGAGGAGCAGGTTCAGAGGATGGGGACAAGTTAGGAGACTTGCAGCCATCCAGCAAGAGAAGTCTGTGGCTCTGACCAAGCTGCTGGAAAAGGTGGTGAGAGGGGGCTGGATCATGGATCTACTTTGAAGTTTTAACCGACAAAACTTCCTGATGCATTAGACGTGTGAGAAGAGAGGGCAGCCTCGGAGAAGTCATTGGAAGGATGGACTTGCCATTTTCTGATGCAGGAAAGGCTGAACGCCCAACAACTCTGCAGGTTTTAGAGCGGGCAAGCTCGAGGTGTTCATTAGATAAACCAGTGGAGTTGTTAAAGAGGTAATTAGATACATAAAGATGGAGCTTCAGAGAGGGATCTAAGCTGGAAATAAAATAAGAATTGATTAATCACAGGCATGAAGGATCTTATTTAAATCATGCTCCTGGAAGGAAGCACAGAGGGATAGAGGTAGCAGGACAGATGATGAGGACGGAGCCCTGAGCCCATCAGTGAGAGGCTGGGCGGAAGAGATGGAACCAGCAAAGGAGACTGGAAAGGAGGGGCCAGGGTGTCCTCAAAGCCTTTGAGAAAGGGCGTCACGGAGGAAGGGTGTACTCAGTGCCCTGGCAGGTCAAGACGGGGCTGAGAACCATTCCACTGAGCAGTCATGGTGGTTATCGGTAACCTAGACGAGTATGAGCAGTGGGACACACGCCTGAAGCATGGACACACGACTGAGCTCATGGACAACGGAAGGAGAAGGACTGGAGAGAGCGAGCACAGACAACACCTTCCCTGAGGTTTGCTGCCAAGATGGGCAAGGAAGTGGAATAGTAGCCGGATGGGGAACAAGAATCAGGATAAGGATTTGTGTTTTATTTTTTTTAAGATGAGAGAAATAACGACATGTCTGTGTGCCATTGGGAAGTAGAGTGAAAGTTTGGTTATAGGAGAGAGAGGGAGGAGGGCAACCTTGGAGGGATGTCTCGGGGTGTGCTTTAATTTCAGAAATCCTCGCTTTTCTCCTCTGCAGGGGATGTGTGGGGTGGACATGGGTGGCAGAGATGAGAAAAAGAAAGAAGCCATCAGGCTCCTGCCTGTTCTAAGCTGCCCTTCAGTGTCACTCCTTCCCCTGTCTGTTTCTCCATGTAGAGTGGGAATGCCGGCAGGTAGGGGGCTGGGAACCGTAGCCATCGCCTGGTCCTTTTTCCGCTGTAAAAAACAACCGTGTATGTAGATGGATAAATGCTGCCTTTTAGTTCCCAGCAGGTCGCCATCTTCTTTCCTCTTCTAGCCCTCCGAGACACAGGCAGGCTGGCTGGAGAGCAGGGAGGGATCGCTGAGCAGAGGTGCGTGCCGGTGTCGAGGGCCATGTGATGCCTCGGTCCGATGACTGCCTGGGCTGAGTCGCTGTTCATTTAGGGAGAGAATCTCAAAAGGAAGGAAAGCTGCCAAGAGAAGCCTCGGACTGGTCACTGAAGAATTCCATTCACCCTTAACTTTGGAAAGAAAGTGCCAGGAAGAGTAGCAATGAAATAGCAAAGAAGGATTTCTAGTTTTTTCTTTTGACTGATTGAAAACAGAAAGCATCCAGTGCCTTCCCTTTCCCGCCATCCTGCAGCAGGGCGACGTAGGGTGACGTAGGGTATCTTCCCATCAAAATCGGTGACTCCTCACTGGGGCTTCTCTCTTCCCCCTGTATTTCACAATCTCTTGTGAAATAGATTTTTAGCTTTACAGATGAAAAAATGCAAGCATTAAAATGGCAACACCATTTGCCATATTTGTGAGGTGGCAATTTTGTAACTCGGGATTTGTCAAAAGCATGGCACTTACTGATACAGAATCAAAACCAACTATCCCAGACCATGAAAAGAGACTGGGATGCAGGAGGGGCGGAGGTGCAAACAGTGATGCTTTGCTCTTTCTGGCCTGCCTCTCTTGGGATGTATTGTGCAGTGGTAAGAACACTGGATGAACCGTAAGGTTTTAATCAGTAGGATAAAGTCAGGGCTGTCCTTTCCTTTAGGAAAGCAGCAGCTCACATGTTTCAAACATTTGATGAGGAAATTGGAATTCTTACAACAGGAGTGTAGTATGTAAACATCAAGAATTAATCCAGAAATGAGCGTATTATAGACTATGAAATGCCTTTGTCTCACACTGCCCCTTGCCCTGTTTTCTTCCTCTTTTCTGTAATAAGATGATTATATTTTGTTTTGTTTTTTTCTTTTGAGACAAAGTATCCCTCTGTCGCCCAGGCTGGAGTGCAGTGGTGCCGTCTCAGCTCACTGCAACCTCTGCCTGCCAGGTTCAAGCAATTCTCCTGCCTCAGCTTCCCAAGTCACTGGAATTAAAGGCATGTACCACCACGCCTGGCTAATTTTTGTATCTTTAGTAGAGATGGGGTTTCACCGTGTTGGCCAGACTGGTCTCGAACTCCTGACCTCATGTGATCCATCTGCCTCAGCCTCCCAAAGTGCTGGGATTACAGGTGTGAACCACCATGCTGGGCCAAGATTATCATGGTTTGGTTTGTTTGTTTGTTTTTTGAGATGGAGTCTTGCTCTGTCGCCCAGGCTGAAGTGCAGTGGCGCAGTCCTGGCTCACTGCAACCTCCGCCTCCCTCAGTCAAGCGCTTCAGCCTCCCAAGTAGCTGGGACTACAGACACCTGCCATCACGCCCAGCTCATTTTTGCATTTTTGATAGAGGCAGGGTTTCACCTTGTTGGTCAGGCTGGTCTTGAACTCCTGACCTCAGATAAGCTGCCTGCCTCTGCCTCCCAAAGTGCTGGGATTACGGGTGTGAGCCACTGCGCCCAGCCAAGATGCTCATGTTTTCAGTGTTACAGGATACTTGAATGATGGACGATGTCATGCGAACAGCATGTGTTACTAATGATGCTGGAAGCCTTCCCTCCCACGGTTCCCTGTCTCCACCCTCAGTGCCCCTTTCACGCCCTTACTTTTTGCACTTGCTTGTGAATTGCATTTTGTATTTAAAGACCTCTGTGCACAATATCCTGCTATCTATGTGAACAGCCCATCATCTCAGCACCCCACACCCTGGCTAGAGTTCGCCTTCTGATTTGGTCTTATATTTTCTAAACTCAGTTTGATTTTCCCTGGGGAACTGGGGCTTGTGTTTTTCCTCCAGTGCCCCGTGCATAGCGTGCCTTGACTGGCCTCACATGATTCATCAGACTGGTTTGGATTTTACAAGGTGTCAGAGATTTTCAATGAGCTCATGAGGTCTCTCGCCAGAGAAGTTGTGGAGTGATTAACTTAATGGGCGCCGTTGATCCCCACAGATGCCCCGCGTTGTTCCTGCTTCAGCTGGATGTTGGTGGATAACAAACCATTCTTTGTAAATCGTGATTGCAGAATCCTGCCACTTTATGGCTTTTTTTCTTTTGCTGTATAAATGATTGGGCAGCTCGTTAAGTTCACTCTGTTGTGGTAAGGCACTGCTACAGAGGACACTGAGCATGAGGACAGAAGGAATGATTAGGCCTCAGTAGGAACTAGGGTTTTTTTAAGAGAAAGAAAATGGGTTGGGTGTGGTGGCTGACGCCTGTAATCCCAGTGCTTTGGGAGGCCAAGGCAGGAGGATCACCTGAGGTTGGGAGGTCAAGACCAGCCTGACCAACATGGAGAAACCCCATCTCTACTAAAAATACAAAATTAGCCAGGCGTGGTGGTGCATGTCTATAAACCTCGTTTCTACTAAAAATACAAAATTAGCCGGGTGTCGTGCTGGATGCCTGTAGTCCCAGCTACTCGGGAGGCTGAGGCAGGAGAATCGCTTGAACCTGGGAGGTGCAGGTTGCAGTGAGCTGAGATCGTGCCACTGCACTCCAGCCTGGGCAACGAGAGCAAAACTCAGTCTCAAAAAAAAAAAAAAAAGAGAGAGAAAGAAAAGGAAGTAGCCCTGGCATACCTGATTATACAATAATTTTCCCCCTTACTGCTCCTTTTTTATGTTTTCGCCTCCAGAGCTGCCCAGAAGTTAAATCTGTCTTCTAAAAAGAAGAAACACCGGCCTTCCGCTTCTTCCGCTGCCGAGCCGCCGCTCTTCGCCACCAGCTTCAGTGGGATTCTGCAAACCTCCCCTCCCCCAGCCCCGCCCTGTCTGCTGAGAGCTGTCAACAAGGTGAAGGACACCCCGGGCCTGGGCAAGGTAGGCACCATCTGCCGTCCCTGCCATTTGCCAGGGTGCCAGGAGAAAAGGAAGTAACATGAAATTCATTTGAACGTCCTGAAAAATTGTCGTTGGTTGCATATACTAAGCAGTAAACTAAGCCGTTCAAACTGTAAGAGGTCTGATTTGCTTATGGTGGGAAAAAACAGCTGTGCCTGCCTTGTTTGACAGAGTTGTAGTCATTTAAAGAAAAGGCACAAAAGATCGAGGCAGAGGCGGCAGACCGAGGTAGAGAAATGAGATGTCACGATGCCTCGCAATTTCCCTGTGACACTTTTGGTCTCTTCCTCGCCTTCAGAGACATGGTGACTCTGAACTAGACCGCCAAGGGGATTTGGAGGAACGTTTGCCGTCATGCCTTTCTAGCCAGGAAGTGCAGTTTCAAATTGTTACAAATACTTAGGAAGAGATGTAGGACCACGTTTGCAAGATGTTGCTCAGCTACACTTGGGATGGTTTACTTTTAAGTGTCATTTCTAAATTCTTTCTCCCTTCTGAGCGAAGCGTGTGAGTGAATAAGCTGGGACTTATACAGACATCGAGCTAAAGAAAGAGGTGGCGGGTTTTTAGGTTTTTATCTCAAGTGTGAGTGGTGCACACGCCCTCACTGCCTTTGCGGACTTCACGTGACTCCGACCCTGAGCTTCGTTTTGTGGAGTTGCCAGTCTTGCTAAAGGGGGCACCGGCTAACCTGCGCAGACTGGGATTTTGCTTGTTCAGACCACTAACTGCCAGTCCCCTGGGTACCGAAACATGGTCGCGCCTGGGTTGCTGGTCCTCAGAAGGCCTCACAGTCTCTCTGGAGTTTTCCCTTACACCCTCTGCCCGCTCTTCCTTTTTCTTTTCTTCTTTCCCAGCTTCTCACGTTAATCTCACCACCTTGTTGGAAAGGTATTGACTTCATGTGGTTCTTTTCTCCAAGAAGAGTTTAATTTCAAGGTTCCATTGAATAGGTCGGACATAGTGGCCACACCTGTAATCCCAGGGCTCTGGGAGGCCACAGCAAGAGGAGCACTTGAGGCCAGGAGTTCGAGACCAGCCTGAGTAACATAGCAAGACCCTGTCTCTACAAAACAATTTAAAAGCCAGCCAGGCAGAGCGGCAGATGCCTATAGTCCCAGCTACTCAGGAGGCTAGGGAGAGAGGAGCACTTGAGCCCAGGAGTTTGAGGCTGCAGTGAGCAATGATCGTGCCACTGCATTCCAGCCTGGGCCACAGAGTGTCTCTATTTTTTCAAAAAGCATACATTGAACAGAGCGATGGTGCCTCTGATGGGAAGCGTCCAGTCCTGGCATTCTTCGTGGCGGTGGGCAGGGCAAATATTTACAGCTGACAGTTTTCCCAGGCCCGGCAGGGAAGTGAGGCCAAGGAGTCAGGGCAGGGCCTGGGCTGTCTGCAGGGGCTGCCCTGGCATCACTGGACATGGAGGCAGGTGGAAAACACAGTGTGGACCAGAACTCCTGTTCAGGAGAGGACTCCCTCAGTGGGTGGAAGCCCCCAAGGAGGGGCCATGGCACCCCCAGGCACCCAGGTGTGATTGCGATGGTTCATGCGCTGCCTTCTAAGGAGGCTGGGTCCAAGTAATTGCTGGGATCTTCTGTTCTTTTTGAACTTTCTATTTGTAACTGTGTAAGGTGCAGATGACATAAGCTGTACCACCTGAACTGCTTGTAAGTGTGCATGGGCTCTTGGTTTGCAAAGCGGAGTTTGGAACTTCAGTGCCGGAGCTGAACGGCCCTGGACAAAGTGAAATGAAGCTGTCAGTGCGGCCACCTTCCCCTCTTGTGCTCTAAGCAACACCTCGCTTCTCTTCTGAATAAGTGTGAGCAAACATTTCAGCGGTAGCACCTTGAAAAGGGGCCAGATTATTAGCAAACATGGGGCACTCATACCCCAACAAAGCCCTGTCCAGGGCACCTCAAAATGAACCACATCGGAAACTGTACCCTGCATCTACAGGACTGGCCTCGTCCGTGTTTCCCGAAAGGGTTGATGTGGATGCATGTTCTGGGGCCTGGGCCCCAAGCCCAAGGCTCTGGCCTCTCCTCCACTGCCCCGCACCCTCCCTGGAATTCTGAGACGATGACATCAGGGTGCCAAGGCCAGGGACCAAAACATCAGAAAGAGCGTTCCAGCCAGCAGGGTGACCCAGCACTGACACAAAAACAGTTTGGAGGGCAAAGGACACTGCCCGATCTTGATTTCATGATGTGCCGTATATAGTGACCACATACATATGGCACATCGTGAAATCAAGGACTTACAATGCAGAGAGTTGTGCTTGTTAGTTTAAGTTTGCAAAGCACGCATTTTTTTTTTTAATTCAAGATATCCCTCTCAGTTACTTGCAATCCAAAATGCAATCAAAGCCTTGAGTTCATCCATGGGATAGTATCCTGGAGCGGGGCCTCGGCCTGGGGTCACAGAAGATGATAGAAGGTGTGGCTTCCATCTGACCAGTGGCCAGATGGCGGTGGCTGAGTCCTACCTCCCGTCCTGCTCAGGCTTCTGGAGGGTGAGGGACAGTGACCAGAAGGAAGTGACATTTGGAGAGAATGTGTACCATGACTGAAGCAAGAAGTGACCAAGACCCTGCCTTTCTCTGCTCAGAGTGGTTCCTACGCTGTCAGCAGGCTGACTGCCCTGCCACATGGGTGCCAAACTGCCTGACCTTAGCAAAGGTCTGTCTTCCCAGACTCCTGCTTCTTCCACCTCCACTGATCCCTCACCATCATTCAGAACAGCAGTTCTTTTTAGCCATGTGGAAAAATTTCCATCAATTTATCTCTGTTGCATAATTTATATTTTAATATCTCCAAGAAATACAGTGGAGTTTAATATAGAACATAAATAATTGGCACTATATATAAATCGGCAGGTTTGAGGCAGACAAGTTTGATTGAATTCCCAAAAGCAACTTGATTGATGATTTAAACCTGACCTGGAGCCTCCTAGAGTGTGGGCAGCGGAGCGGGAATCGCCATCGCTTGAGATGGCCTTGAAGGTGAGAGGCTTCTGCCAGCCCAGCACCATCTCTCAGGCCTCAAACACCCACCACCTCCCTCTGGAAACCTGAGAGGTCTTCCTCTCAGGGAAGGGATTGTATGCATTTATTTAGAGCAACTTCTTATTTAGCAAATAAGAAAACTGAGGCCCAGTGAGGGTTACAGGTTTTCCAGTGACTCCGGAAGCGAGGCAAGCAGTCAGGGCCTTGAAGCTGTTTCATTCGGGCTGTATCAGTGGGCTGTCACTAGACAAACATGACCCTTGACGATTTGGGGTGGAAGCAAGAGTGTCCTGGAACCAGAGTAGTAGCAAAACGATGTTGGGAACCAGTTGCCTTTATCCAGTGGGTGAAGACATACTTTTCCGAGCCAGGATTGGGAGAGGAAGGGGAATAACAGTCAAGAATAGACAGAAAAGGGGAGAAGGGAGGCTCGCCATCCCATCCCTTCCCTCCTTCCCGCTCCCAGCTGTTGCCAGCAGCAACCCCATCCCCAGCCACCACCAGGGAGTCCTTTCTGGCCGTCGAGCACTTGAGGCAAAAGCTTTTCTGGAGGCCATGGTGATGGGAGAAACAGAGGTGACTTCCTCGTACTTAGAGCTGAAGCGTGTGCAAGCCCCCGCGCACACACAGCACCTCAGGACGCGCTGCCCCTACAGCATTTCCTCATACACAGAAAATGTTTTTCCTTTTACTTTTTCTTTTGAGACAGAGTCTCCCTCTGTCACCCAGGCTGCAGTGCAATAGCGCAATCTCGGCTCCCTGCAACCTCCGCCTCCCTGGTTCAAGCGACATTCCTGCCTCAGCCTCCCGAGTAGCTGGGATTACAGGCATGCTGCCACCACACCTGGCTGATTTTTGTATTTTTAGTAGAGACAGGGTTTCACTATTTTGGTTAGGCTGGTCTTGAACTCCTGACTTCCAGTAATCCACCTACCTCAGCCTCCCAAAGTGCTAGGATTACAGGCATGAACCACTGTGCC